>NC_045782.1:8027500-8337500 GCF_008692025.1 Phocoena sinus
CAGTACTGCCTGGGGAGCTGAGCACCACTGGTCCTCGGCCTTTTCTAAGATCCTCTTGCCTTTAGATTTAGAATCACCCGAAGTAAAGGGTCTGCTTCCCGGTGCAGCTGAGGTGCCTTCAGCCCCACCAGGACTGGAGCATCTAGCAACAATCCTAACCGCTCTTGATTTTCCATAATTCCCAGAGTCAGTTCTCAGAAATCATTCCATGTGAATTAAAAAAACCCCAAAGGCAAAAGTGCTCCTAGTATTAATTCTGAGTAATGATTACCCTACTGATGAGGAAGGTTTTTATCTTCTAGACTAGTGGCTCTTAAAATTTTTTGAGGGCCCCCAAAGAGCTTTTGTTTATATTTCATGATATTTACTGTGTTTAGAAAGTAAAACACAAATTTTAAATATTTATCAACTCATTTAAAAATAAACCTATAACAAGTTGACATAAATTATTTTTATGAAAAAAAAGACCCTATATTTTCCAAAGCAAAAAAAATTAGAAGAGTAAAAATGTTTTACACTTAAAAAAACAACTCTTTAATAATAACCTTTCCAGATAATTGTGGATATTCTCCTTTGATACTGTACCCAAACTTGGCCACCGGTATTTCCTTAAAAATGAGTTGCAATATGGAATCTGAAACTACCTTAATGAACTTTTCATACCTCGTACACTCATGAGAGAATGAGTGTGAAAAAGCAAATGACATGTTGTTTGAATAATGACCCGTGGCTTCATGAAGCCATGAAGCATATATTATTATTTCCATTTGACAGATGAGGGAATTGAATCTAGGAAGTACCACTTAATAGGCTCTCTGTAGGAGAACTACTTGTGGTTTGGAATTGCCCATTATGGGTGAGATTTAATTTTAGGGATAGATTAATTGTGCAAATGGTAAAGGTCCCCTGTTCAAATTACTGTGTGGTTTGTCTCCTGATTGGATCCTGTGGATATATGCAGTTTTTTTTTTTTAACACTGTATTTTATTTTTATCTATTCTAGACATATTCTGGACTCTTCTGTGTAGTCATAAATCCTTACAAGAATCTTCCCATTTACTCTGAGAATATTATTGAAATGTACAGAGGGAAGAAACGTCACGAGATGCCTCCACACATCTATGCCATATCTGAGTCTGCTTACAGATGCATGCTTCAAGGTAACTGGAAATGTTAGAATACTACTCAGAATTTCTTAAATATAATTTGGTTTTTTTTAGAATGCCTCAATCTTTTCTACAGAGGGCTTTACTTTTTTTTTTTAAGATTAAAAAGAAAAGTGATAGATGTTTATTGTAGAAAAATTATGAATTCTTAAGATTAGACTAGGCAATATGACCATTTTCTATAGGCATCCGGTAAGTATGCTTGGTGCTTCATAAATACTTCATGTTAATTTTTCTGTTAAGAAGCATCTAGTTTTTATATATATTTGATGTCTCCACCACAAGCCAGTATAATCAGAGCTCTACTGCATTCGTTTTTAAAACCAACAGGAAGAATAATAGAAAAGGTGGATGCATCATTGGGGAAAGAAAGATTATAAAATATTTTTTATTTAAATACATGAAAAAGGACACAACAAAAGTTAAACAGCATGTGTGGAGTTGGTAGATTTTGATTGTTTTCTTTTTGGGTTTTGAATGAAATATAAATTTGAAGAGTCCTTAATTGGAATTATGGCTTCAGACGCAATGATTTATGGAGGAATTTTTTTTGAAAACTAGAATGGAGCAGTTTTGAATGCATTTAACATTATTGCGTAACAAGACTGCATTTATTTTTTTTCCTTTTAAATTTTTAAAAATTTTAATTTTCTTGAAGTATAGTTTGATTTACAATGTTGTGTTAATTTCCGGTGTACAACAAAGTGATTCAGTTATATACATATACATGTTCTTTTTCTTTTTCTTTTTTTTTTTTTTTATTTTGGTCATGCCACGTGGCTTGTGGAATCTCAGTTCCCTGACCAGGGATTGAACCTGGGCCCCGGCAGTGACCCCGGTGGCCCCTAACTACTAGATCACCAGGGAACTCCCTTATATATTCTTTTTCCTATTCTTTTCCATTGTGGTTTATCACAGGATATTGAATATAGCTCTCTGTGTTATACAGACTGCATTTAAACGTGGGACTTCCTAGCACTGTGTGAAATCTTCTATAGTAACTCTCCCTTTCTCTCCTTTTATTTTTTTAAAAATGAATTCTGTAAAGTAAAATAAAATCTACGAGGTCTTCAGGAAGCAGAGTATGCTGCATCCACCTGTCGTCAAATCTCAGGTCCTGGAAAGGCTGCCTGGGTGCTGGGTCTAAAGGGTAGTGTGAGGGGGTTAGTACCCATTTCCTACTCAGGTATCATCTGGATGCTTCTTATATACCAGGTCCTCGGAGGCAAACAGGAAGTGCTTTAGGACTAGAATAGTGGCATCGATGGGTAAGAAGACGTTCAGAGTCCAAAATGAGCTTAGGCTTAAAAAGATTCAATTTAATAACTCTTTCTTAGGTTCAGAGCCAAGAATGTTAAGAAATGGCCATGACTGTGATAAACTGCAGTCAGGTGACGGAGAAGGAAAATCATCAGGCTTACGTTTTGTGTCTCATTCTGTGTCTCCATTAAGAAGAATGATCTTTACATGCAGAAAAGTATTTGTATGAATGAGCAAACTGCCTTATATGGGAGAAGAAATTGGCCAAAGTACACTCCTCCTCTGATTGAATCCTTATTGTCTCTTCTAAACAAATACATTCTCACAACTGAGATTACCGAACCCCTGTTCTTTGAAGTAGTATATAGAACAGGAGTTTCCAGAAGGCTGGGATGGCCTCACATTATATAATTCTAACTTTTAAAAAGAGGAAGAGGCTCCCCTTTATATTAAGATCAAGAGCGCCCACTCTTGAGCTTACTATACCTGCCAGGAAAGATTCTAGAATCTACTGTTAATAGTCTAGAAACAGCATGAAAATATTCCTCACATTACTTTACACTGAGTAGGAAGGGAAATCTAGTAGACAGTGTTATCAGAGAATTAGGGCTTCTCCATGGCATTCCATGGCCCCTGTGATCTCCTCGTGGTTGGATGCTGCAGAGTTGTGCCTGAGATGCTGGTTCATGATAGAGGTTGGCCAGGCGTCAGGGTGTGCACCAAGGGGTTTGTGCCCTTTCCAACATCCTAATCAACTTACTTGAAGACATAGGATGCATGCCTGTAAAGTTTATAGATGACGTGAAACTGGGAGGAAAAAGAAATACATTTGATGAAAAGAAACAGAGTTTTTAAAAGCTCTTGACAGGTTGAATGGTGACTTGACTCTAGTTAAGAGGGATAAATGTTAATGCCCCACTACTGGGTTTCCAAACCAACTCTATGAATACAGAATGAGGAAGATGTGGCTTACCGGTATATGGTATTATTAATACCATCACTAATGCTAGAATGAACCTGTATTGAATATTATTATGTGCCAGGCACTGGGCTAAATGCTTTATGTGTATTATTTAACCCACAGCCATCCTATAAAGTAAATAGAATTACTGTCCCTATTTTGCTGAGGCACAAAAAGTTAAATAACTTGACCAAGAAAATGTAAGTAGTAAGAGGTATGAACAAGGATTCAAAACCAAAGCAACGTGACACATCCTTATCCACAATCATAAACTGCCACGTGAAAGTTAAAAGAATCGGTTGATAGTCTTGATTATGTAATAATTTAAAACAGACAACAAAAAACAAAAAAAAAACCCCCAATCTAACCAATTCCGCTGTATTTTGTTCTATAAGTAGGGGGCTACCTGCCGATATAGGATACAACACAGTCGGGTGGGACGTCTGCTAGAGCAGTCAGACAACAAACAGTCAACAACAACAACAGCAACTGCTCGTGAAGCTCAGACCAGCTACCGATGCTTATCCATCTAGGTTTTCAATTACAGTCGTGAGCAAACAGCTAAACGTCAGTGGGCCTACGAAGAGGACCTGTAGCTTCACAGGGGACCGTGTGGAGGATTCAGAGCAGATGGTCCTACTGAACAGAGTTTGGTTTTTTAACACAAAAAACAGAAGAGAGCTTACTTTTTTTCCTTAACTTTAGATTCTAGGGGATATTGCATCAGTAAAATGCAGAGGGACTTCCCCGGTGGTCCAGTGGTTAAGACTCCGTGCTCCCAGTGCAGGGGGCATGGGTTCGATCCCTGGTTAGGGAATGAAGATGACAACGTGCCGCGTGGCACGCCCCCCCCCCCCCAAAAGCAACCAGTGGGACTTTGAAAAAAAAGAAAATGCAGAGTGTGCCTGGCACATAGTAGTTGTTCAAGAAATATTCATTGACTGCATGCGTGAAAGTAGAGTTCTTGGACATACACTTGCTTGCAAAAGTCACCAACTCTGAAAGCATGGGATAGCAGAATTGACATAATTGGACTAAAGCAATGAATTAGAAGACCGACTCAAGGAGTTCTTCCAGAATACACAGCAAAAGAAACTGATGGAAATTATGGCAGAAAGAGTAGGAAACGTGGTATAGACTCTCCATATCTGTAGACGTGGTATAGACTCTCAGGGGCCATGAGAGAAGTGATATTTTTGAAAAAGTTCACCAGAGCTGAAGAAGGACTTGAGTCTTGAAGCTGAGAGGGTTCTCTGAGTGCCAGGCAGGAATCTTTTTTTTTTTTTTTTTTTTAATTTTTAAATTAATTAATTTATTTATTTTTGTGGTACGCGGGCCTCTCACTGTTGTGGCCTCTCCCGTTGCGGAGCACGGGCTCCGGGCGCGCAGGCTCAGCGGCCATGGCTCACGGGCCCAGCCGCTCCGCGGCATGTTGGGATCTTCCCGGACCGGGGCACGAACCGGTGTTCCCTGCATCGGCAGGCGGACTCTCAACCACTGCGCCACCAGGGAAGCCCCCAGGCAGGGATCTTGAAAGGAGACACATGCCTGGTCTAACTCAACGTGGTGTAGCTAGGGCAACATCAGGTGATCTCGGTGGAGAGGGCGTCAGTGGGCTCAGACTTCTCATTCACAGTCCTGCGTGTTAGAAACTGAACGCAGCACACTGAGACCTGTGCCTGGTAGGTAATCACGCGAGGGGACCTAAGGCCATTACTATTCCAGGCTCCCCCAGCACCCCGTGTGCGCCTCGTCCTCTGCCCCTCCCCGTGGCCGTCCACCCCAGCCAGCTTCCACTCAGTAGCAGCCAACACTGCCACCCACCTTCTTTTGACCTAGACAGATGTAAAGGCAAATTTTGCTGCTAACAGTAGTTCCGGGGTTGCGGGGCCGGGGGGGGGGGGGGGGGTGGCGCCCATGCATATCTAAGGCCTGAGATTCTACCTTCTTCCTGGAGTCTTAGAATGAAATCCGCATCTCCTTGTTTCCCAGTCACATCTTCGTTTTCCGTAATGCATTTCTGCCTCAGGTAACTCCTACTCTGTGATGTGCAAACTTCCCTATGTGTTCAATGTCTTCGTCAAGTGTTTTCTTTTCCTCCGGGCTTTAACTGAAACTTGGCTTTCCCCTAGTATGGGCCCTCCACTCCGATCCTATGCGCTAGGAGATGGGGTCAGTGTCCTTACTCGCAGTGCATCTGCTGGACTATTAACAAATACTCTTTACCCCTTGAAAACACTGCCCCTCCTCTGCCTGCCCCATACCTCTTGTAGCAGCTTTCTTCTGGGTCCCCCTCCTCCCCTCCTCCTCCCCTCCCTCCTTAGTGCGTCTGTCTGGCCCCAACACGTCTGTCGTTTCCTCCCTGCCTCAAGCCCTGCCATAACCCTGTGTTACTTCCTAGTTTTTCGTGAACGCCCAGCCCCCGGTCTCTTAATCTTCTCTTAATCTTCTTCCCTTCTGACTTACGCTGCTGACACCCTAGACTGTGCCACCTTCTGAAATGATCTTATTTTCAAATATTTCAGAAATTCTATTGCAAAATCCTTCCGTCCTGGCAGTGCAGTCAGCAAGTCTCCTGACCGTGTTCTTTGACTCCGTTTAGATCTTGGGTCCAAACGCTGTTCTCCTTTTCCCCTGTGGATTATCAGTACTGCCTTGACTTTCTTCCTTGTGTAGTTTAGATTTTATAGTCTGTCGTTTCAGCATCTTCTGTCAGTATCCTATGCCCCCTGTCCCTTTGTTCTTTTTTACACTTATTTGGCAGAATTCTCACCCTAAGTCAATCAAGATATTTGTCTTTTTTTAAGGCTCTTACTTGGGTTGCTGATGCCTCTGGAGTCTTCTGTTCATACAGCTGAACAGATCAATACTGCTGTTAATTTCGTGACCATGAGCCCAGACTTCACGCAGAACACTGCTTCCCTGACTGTCTATTAAGATTATAACCTCACTCTCCCTAATGATTGTCTCAAGCCCCTGCCCACTTCAGCTCCCTAGGTCCCTGCGTCCCCTTCTCCTCCCCAGCTGGTGGCTTCTTCCCCTGATCCATGGAGAAATTGGAAGCCACCAGAGAGGAGCTACCGCAGCTTCCTGAGCCAGATTTACAAAACCGTCCTGTCCTGCGCCCCACTCCTGTGAAGGCCATCTTCCCAGCTCCTTCACCTCTGATGCCCATCCCATCTCTCCTAGGAATCCGTCTCAGGAAGCTCACAGTGTTGACTGTCTTCTGCTTCCCTTTTTAGAGGCTCCTAATGTTAGCATTAAATGTGCTGAAGTTTTCCCCATTACTTTAAAAAAGAAAATTCTCTCTTCCATCCTCTCCTTCCCTTCACAGCCATGTTTCTTGAAAGCATCTGCCAGTTGGTGGGTAGATATGGTTGGTGGTAGGGACTTGTGAAAGCGCTCCTGTTTTCTCAGGGAAAGGCGAAGCAGGGTCCCAGCTGAGAGTGAGGCGGAGGGAGCAGAGACGGGAGATTTAAGAGAGGAACAGTGTGACATAATTCTCTAGAAGACTCAGATAATACTTCCACTTATACTGTTTGTTGACATTGTGTCACAGACTTAAAACAACAGCTATTGGAAATACAGGGGAAATGTGACCCACAATTATAGAGGGAGCTTTAATGTGTTTCTCTCAGAATTTGAGATAAGTAGGGAAAAGAAAGAGTATGAAGAATGTGATCAATACTATTTAGCAAGCTTGAATTGGAAAATGTATACACAGTACTACTGCCCATCGAGCAGAAAACATTTACAAACTTGGCTTGTAATTTTGATGCTAAGTCACCAATAAAAATCTCAGATCAGGCCACAATTCTCTGACCACAGTGCAGTAAGACAAGGTATTAATAGATTTCCACCTGGGTTTGTTTTGTAGGAGTGTTGTTTAATGAGTTCTTCTTACTGTTTTTGCTGTTAGCCATTCATCTATATGGCTTTTTGGTAAAAGAAGAAATCAAAACTGCTATTACAGGTTCTTCAGAAGTTAACCACAACAAAATATCACATGTAAAAAATTGATGGCTTAAGGCAAAAACTGCTTTAAGAAAGAATTCATAGCTATAATTTTTTTTTTTTTTTTTGCGGTACGCGGGCCTCTCACCGTTGTGGCCTCTCCCGTTGCGGAGCACGGGCTCCGGACGCGCAGGCTCAGCGGCCATGGCTCACGGGCCTAGCCGCTCCGCGGCATGTGGGATCCTCCCGGACTGGGGCACGAACCTGCGTCCCCTGCATCGGCAGGTGGACTCTCAACCACTGCGCCGCCAGGGGAGCCCCTATAAATATTTTTATTAGTAAACAAAAATTTATATACAAGCCTTTTTACTCACAAGATAGATAAAAGACAACTTTATGATAATTTATTAAGCTGTATTGTCTCATGAGCTTTTCTGTGTGTCATTTCACACACACAAAAGAAGTTCTTTAAAAGTACAGCCTGGATGTTAACTTAAGACTTCTTGTGGTGATCATTTTGCAGTATATACAAATATTGAATCATTGTGTTATACACCTGAAGCTAATATAACGTTACATGTCAGTTATACCTCAATTTTTTAAAAAGTACAGCATGAAATGAACCTAAACAAGAGGAAAAACATAAAGTTGTTAAGTAAAACTTGAACTGGTTCCACAAAAAGACTGTAAAATAGACAAACAATTTGGCAAGTGTGACTAAGAGAGAAGCACCAGAAAGAATAAAGGTTTTATAACTATAAACAGAGACAAAATTGACTCAGAATAAGGTGGAAAACTTAGAACAATGCCAGTGGGAGAAATGGTAGAGATGGTCAGAGGTTTTACCTTTATGTCTCAAAGACACAAGGCCCAGATAATTTTAGTGGTGAAGTCTATCAAATCTCAAGGACTAGATAATTCCTGTGTTATCTAAATGGTTTTAGACCATTAAACAATGCAGAAGAGTCTGGATAGCATCAAGATCAGAAATTGTCAAAGAACTTTGAATGCTTAAATTTTTTACTTTTTGTTAAAAAGTAATACGTGAAGATAGTTGAAACAAGCAAACACACCATACGTCAAGGCTTACATTATTGAAAAAGAAACAAGAGATACCTGTCCTACCCCTGCCCATTCTGGATTTCCTCTTTAGAGGAAATCATATTTTAATCTGTTTCTTGTATATGTATATATTTCTAAGTAACAGGCTTGTGATATTCTTTCTTTCTTTCTTTTTTTAACTTCCGGTGTTTTCTATAGACTTCCTATTATGACAGAAGAGTTTTTAACTGCCCGCCCCCATCTTCCTGATAGGAGTCCAATCAACATTTTTTGGCATTTTAGTATTCAGCATTTAAACTATTTCTCCTATGATCACATTTCCTTTCTTACACAATTTGCTGTTTTCCCCGGGGTTAGTAATTTTCCTGTTTGGGGGGAACAGAGTACTGCAATTGCTACATTGATTTGACAGAACTACAAGTCTTCTTTCAATACGTAGACATGTATCCCATAATTTATCAGTGTCTTTCCTCCCTTGGAGACATACCTCTGGGGACCCTTTATCCTCCAGTCTGTACTTAGCGGTCTTCAGACTTGCCTTTGCCTGCGCTCTGGAAATTCCTTGCTTCTTTCTGTGGACTGCTGGATCAAAGGGTATGTGTGTTTTAAGGGTATGTGTGTTTTGTGTGTGTGTGTGTGTGTTTTATTTTTGGCCTCGCCTTGCGGCATGCGGGAGCTTAGTTCCCCGACCAGGAATCAAACCCGTGCCCCCTGCAGTGGAAGCACAGAGTCCTAACCACTGGACCACCAGGGAAGTCCTCCTTGCTTCTTTCCGTGGTTGTATTTCTTAATTTATGGATCCCATACGCTGTTATTTTGGATGGAGAATAACCTCCAGTAGCTTCCTGAGAAACAATGGAAATAACCAATTGTTCTACGAATAAGTAATTCCTTAAAAGGATGGCTCATTTATATAGTGGGATCCTGAGCAGCAGTCTTGAAATGATGTCTGACACACCAAGGGATGTCCTAGTATAATAAGCACATATCCTACCCCTTTCTTGTTTTAAGAATAAGTCTTTTGAGACTAGGATTGATATACATCAAAATGTGAACCTTTAAAATGTAGGTTAAAGGATTCTTTTTGAAAAATGTTGAAACTGGATACAAGTCTCTTACATTAGGAGAAAGAAAAGTAAGGAAAACAAACCATCGTTTAAAAGGAACATCAAGGAAGGCTTCAAAAGGTCAGAAAACAGGTTAACACCAAATACAGCGGTAAATATAAATACTTTTAACCCCCTGTAAATAACAGAGCCTAATATAATCATATGCCCCTTACAAGAGAGACATCTCAAAGTAGAAAAAGAATAGCAGTGCGGTGATAGGCATTTCCTCGGCCAAATGGGTACAAAAAGGGAGCACCAATTAAAGTCATCTCAAGTCTAAAGTAGACGTCACAGCAGAAACAGGGACAAAGGGCATTATTTTATGCCAGGAAAAGGAATGTTTTATAATGAATTACAGTTGCCTTGAATCTTATGTATTGAATCTTATAATGTGGGAATACAGACAGTGGGAGACAGTAACACTCCTTACCCTGAGAGGCTGTCAAATGTAGGAAAACCCTTCCAGTGATTGTGTTACAGAGGACTGTTATCTCATTGAAGATACAGGAAAATAAATAAAGACAATATCATAGTGATAAGTGCTATGAAGAAAACTAAGGTGGTACAGGCATCAGAGTGAAGGGTTAGTGAAGGGATGAAACAGGGATTTCACTGGGTGATAAGTTTAAAGATGTACTTAGTCTTTAGCCAGAAATATATATGGTAGCAGTAAACAAAAATAGGCAGAACCTGAATAAGAAATTGCAGAACTTTTTTAAAGTCTTAAATGTAGAGGCACAGCATGTTGCTGGATGGGAGAACTAAATATATACAATTTTAGTAGGTATCATTTGCATACAGTAATATTCAGCCTTTTTAGTGCATCGTTTTTTGACTTTTGACAAATGCATATAGTTGTGTAACGACAATCAAGATATACAACAGTTCTATCTCCCCCCCCCAAATTTCTACACTCTCCTTATGGTAATTCCCTCCCCTCTAGTCCATGGCAACCACTGATTTTTTTTTCCTTTGTCACTATAGTTTTGCCTTTTCCAGAACATCATGTAATCATACACAAGTTAGCCTTTTGAGGGTGGCTTCTTTCACTATCATAGCACATTTGAGCGTCACCCACCAATACTTCACTCCTTTTTAGTTCTGAGTAGTATTCCATTGGATGCATGTTCCACAGTTTATTCACTTACCATTCGAAGGGCACTTAGATGGTTTCCAGTTCTTGGCAGTAAAGACGCTAGAGAAACATTTGTATACAGGTTTTTGAGTGTAAGTTTTAATTTCATTGGCTCAATACCTAGGATTGCTTGGTCACGTGGTAGGTGTATGTTTAACTTTATAAGAAATCACCAAACTTTTTCCAAATGGCTGTGCCATTTTTTCAACCTTACTAGCAATGGATGAGAGTTCCAGTTCTGCATCCTGTCAGCACTCGGCGTTGTCAGTTTTTTATTAAACTGTAGTCTCTCTGATAAGTGTGTGGTGATGTTTCATTGTGGTCTTAAATTGCATTTCCCTAGTGACTGATGATATTAAGCATCTTTTTGATGTGCTTATGCCACCTGTATGTCTTCTTTGGTGAAGTGTCCAAATCTTTTGACCATTAAAAAAATTTTTTTTTTTTGCGGCACGCGGGCCCCCTCACTGCTGCGGCCCCTCCCGTTGCGGAGCACAGGCTCCGGACGCGCAGGCCCAGTGGCCATGGCTCACGGGCCCAGCCGCTCCGCAGCAGAAACCCGCGTCCCCCCGCATCGGCAGGCGGACTCCCAACCACTGCGCCACCAGGGAAGCCCTTATTACTCATTTTTGAGAATTCTTTGTCCTTTTTTAGTTGCAAGTCCTTTATTGGGTAAGTGATTTGCAATTTTTTCCCACTCACTCTGTGATCCATCTTGAGTTAATTTTCATGTATGGTGCAAGGTATGGATTGAAGGTCATCGTTTTGCTTATGGATATCCAGTTGATCTTGGCACCATTTGTTGAGAAGGCAATTTTTTTCTCCAGTGGATTGCCTTTTTCAGGATTCTCAATTCCTTTGATCTGTATGTCTGTCCTTTTGCAGATATCATACTGTCTTGGTTACAATAGCCATATAGTAAACCTTGAAATCAAATAGTGTATTTTCCACCATCATTCTTTAAAAATTATTTTCTCTATTCTAGTTGCTTTGTCTTGCAATATAAATTATAGAAATTCGCTTGTCATTTTCTAAAGAAGGTCCCACTCTTCACATTTTGATTGGATTGCATTGACTCTATAGAACAATTAGAACAGAATTGACAATAGTTTTGAGTCTTCCAATCCATGAACATGGTTTATCTCTATTTATGTAGATCTTTAATTTATTTCATCAGTATTTTATAGTCTTTAGTATGTAGATATTGCACATACTTTGTTAGATTTATATCTAAGTATAACATATCCCTTAGTATAACTAAGCATTTCCTGTTTTTAGTAGTGTTTAAATGGAACTTAAAAATTTTTAATTTCCAATTGTTCACTATTAATATATAGAAATATTATTTTTAAAATATATATTGACATATTTTGCAACCTTGCAAAAGTCACTTATTCCGAAAGGTTTTTTGGTAGATTCTTTGGGATTATCTCTATAGACAATTATGTCCTCTACAAATAGAGACACTGTTATTTCCTCCTTTTCAAGTCTCTGCTTTTAATTATTTTTCTTCTTTGTGATGTTGAATAGGTGTGAGAACAGACATCCTTGTCTTATTCCTGGTCTCAGGGGGACAGCATGCAGTTTTTCACCATTAAGGATGATGTTAACTGTCTGTAGGTGTTTTGTAGATGCCCTTTATCAAGTTGTTGAAGTTCCCTTGTATTCCTAGTTTGCCGAGTTTTTTTGTTTTTGTTTTTACTCATGAATGGATGGTGTTTTTATTGTATATCTTTTCTACATCTATTTAGGTTATTGTTTCTTCTTGAGTGAACTTAGTAGTTTATGTCTTTTAAAGAATTATCCCATTCATCCTAGTTGTCAGATTTTTTGGTAGAAAGTGGTTCCTAATATTTCCTTATTATCCTTTCAGTATTTCTGGGATCTATAGTGGTTTTCCCTTTCTTATTACAGATTACTGGTAATTTGCGTCTTATACCTGATCATTTTGTCTAGAGATTTATCAATTTCATCGATCTCAAAGAACCAGCATTTGGTCACTTGTTTGTTTGTTTTTTTTCCCCCTGTTTCCCATTTCATTGATTTCTGTTCCTTATCGTTTTTTCTTCTTATTTTGCGTTTAATCTGTGCTTTTCTAGTTTTTTAAGGTAGGGGCTGAGGTGACTGATCTGACACCGTTTTCACTGTTGAAAGTATGATTTAATTCAACAGGATTTATGGAGTACCTCCGTATGTGCTTTTTGAAAGGTGCTTTGGAAAATAACTGAGCTATCAAATGAGTCTCTACTCTTTAGAAGGCTAGTTGCATTTTTGAACATGAAGTTATTTCCCTTAAATGTCACTATAAGGTTGTGTCTGGTTATATTTGTAGGGTTTTAGAGTATAAAGTTCATTGTAAACTATGAAGTGGAGTTCTATAGACGTTGCTCAGTCCAGGAGAATTTGGGGTGTGAGGGTTCATGTTTAGAGTGAATAATATGCAAAAACTTGGTAAAATCCTAGTTTTATAGGTGAAGAACCCGAGACCAGCAAGGAATCAATGCCTCATGTATAGATCTGTGGGAAGTTTGTGGTGGGGCTGGAACTAGGACAGAAGATTCCAGTTCCAGTGTCTTGCCAGTGCCCGGCCTGGCTCCTTGTACTGGGTTCTCTCCGTGGACAGGTGGCTGACTGTTAATTCTGGGAATAAAGAAGCAAGACAGTCTGTGATCTTAGGCAGCACATGCTGGTGGGGCAGGCAGTTGGCAGTATCGTTTGTTAACTCCAGAATACTGTGGTCTAAAGAAGGAAACAGGGAGGAGCCTGAGGAAGAGGGTCTGGGGAGGCTCCTCAGAGGAGATACAGCTGAGCTGAGCACGAAGGGCAGGTGGAGGTAATCCAAGTGGTCATGGATCCGGGAAGGACATGCCAGAGAAAGGAGATGGCGCGTCCCTGGGAAAGTGAACCAATAAAGGGGCAGACATCAACTATGTTGCCCATGGCAGCCAGAAAGAAGGAGAAAACAGTGGTTAGGAGCTATTATTAGAATTAAATTAGACTCAAGGGGCCGGGCAGTAGTATGCTCTTGCTATAACCCAGTTTATACACAGAGGATATGAATGGATTTTGTTTCTTTTAATATTATATGAAAAGAGTATGACGTAGTGAAGGAACTCTTCATTTTCTCTTTGATGGAGGTTATCTACGCCTGAACTGTCGTGAGACCTTCATTGGGCACGTGATGGCTTTTCTGATGGAAAAGCAAGCACAGCGTAGGGAGCGACGGAAATGCTCCCTCGTGACCGCGTGACCGCAGTTCCTTTTGAGGCAGTGACAGTCTTGGTCGGGAGTGTTGAGGGCACAGGCACTGGAGGCAGACAGGCCTGGGTTCTCACCTGAATCCTTGTCCCCCAGTAGCTGTGTGACTGGAGGATTAACTTCCTCAAAGAACATCCTCGTCTGTAGAATAGAGATAATGATGCTCGTAAGTGATTGGAAGTCACACAACCTACACAGGTGGTTTTGTCCTTGGACCACACATGGCTTTGCATTTCACCTTTTCAGTTGAAAAATTTAGCTGAAAGTGAATACTTAAATCATTCATCACTTTAAAATCATGTTAGATTTTTTTCATCATACGTCCTTTTGTTATTTTGGGTGTGTCTAACATTCTGACTTGAGACAGTGGTTAAACCTCATATAGACGTTTATCCTCCTTCAATCTTCTTTTCCACTCAGCGTTTGATACTTTTGGGGGGTTTTTCTCCTTTAAGGTCAAATTAATAATGATTCCCCTCTGGTGGTGGGTTTTCTGGAAAGACAGTGGTTTCCAGACCTGGCCCTGTATCAGAATCACCTGGGGAACCTACTTAAAAAGGGGTTTTCAGTCCCTCCCCCTGAAGGTGGAGGTGGAGCTCTGTGGAGTTCATTTTTATACAACTTCCCAGTTGACTCTGATGGGCAGCCAGGCTGGAGAGTCCAGGTTGATAAGACATGTACAGTCATCTGAGCCCAGAGAATCTGGCATTAGAATGATGAACTTGACTGGATTTAGGACTGTATAATATATAATAGGGTTGGGAAGAGTTAACTTGACCTGAGAGCAGCAGAGTTACTAGCATTTTAGAGGCTATCACTGCAACTTTATTATTATATCAAATTTTTTAAAAACCAGGCAAATGGTCACTTTCTTTTTTTTTTTGTTTGTTTTGTTTTGTTTTGTAGATCGTGAGGACCAGTCAATTCTTTGCACGTAAGTAAATGTTGAACATTCAGACTTCTTTTCGCTTCTGTTGGAAAGTAAAAGCCATTCTTTTTTTGTATGGGGGGAGGGGGAAGGGAGAGCCGTCAAGAGTTGGATGGAAACCTTGCAGTTGTTATTTTAAGACTACAATATATAAGTTGCTTAAATTTGGTGTTACTCTTTGGTTGTCGAACTGGGCTTTTCACACATTTCATAACGTTAATCTGTGAAACTTACATCTTTAGTTTGTTTGTCCAAGTGTTGACCTCTTGGACATTTTGGGAATTTACCCGTACCACCCAGGAAGCATTAATATCACGCGCCTGTGTGCTGTGTGTGAAGTGCTGGAGAGTCAGGATTGAAGAGAACTCATGGCAGGAAGCGGTCAGACTCGCAC
Organism: Phocoena sinus; assembly: GCF_008692025.1. NCBI lineage: Eukaryota > Metazoa > Chordata > Mammalia > Artiodactyla > Phocoenidae > Phocoena > Phocoena sinus. The sequence continues at coordinate 8,042,728 of NC_045782.1, forward strand.
GTTAGGAAGGTCACGCTGGCTACGGCGGGGACGATGCACGGGGAAGCGTGAACACGCGAAGACCAGGTGGGAGGCTGTTGAGTTAGCTCCGCGAGGGAATGGAAGTGACTTCAGGTGGAGAGGTGGTCGTGGAGCCAGAGGAAAGTGGGTGGATCTCGGGTGGAGTTTAGTTTAGGAGACAGGCGCAGCGGTACTCGGTGATTTACACGCCCGAGAAAGGGGAGCTCAGAGAGGCTGGAGTTGTGCCAGGTTCAAGATGTAAGGAGTTCGGTGGAGGAACGGGTTCGGGGTGGAAGGCAAGGGGTTTAGTGGAGGACAGACTTTGAGGTGACTGTGGCTCTCCAGAGAGGAGCTGTCACTCGGCCGCTGGCCCCGTGAACGTGGAGTCAGAGCTGTCCCCGGAATGCAGAGCCGGCGGCCTGGGTGACGGCAGCCACGCGGTGAGTGAGGGCACCTCAGAGTGTGGGATCCCCGTGAGGGGCGACCTTCAAGGGTGGGGAAGGGGGTGAGACGCCGCAGAGACGCTCAAGCCGTGGGCCACAGAATGGGTCAGCACGTCAGACGCCCTTGAGATTGAGTGAAATATACAGAACCACGGGCGTGGGATTTAGCGCTAGAGCAGGAGGCTGGCCGTGGTCGACTGAGGTGCACTGGGGGTGGGGAGGGAGGTCAAAGCCAGATGGCAGTTGAGGAATGACGGGGGTGGGGTGTGTGTGTGTGAAAAAGTTTAAAAAGGAATCAAAAAGCCAAGTGTAGGTCTGCTACTTCCACAGGGCTTGAGAAAGGGAAAATTGCATGAGTGGATTAGTGGTGAGAAATCGACTTCTGTTGTTTTTGATGGTGTGTTTAATGTGGGAGAGGTTAAATGCTGTAGAGGGAGATAGGGGCAGGGCAGAGAGAACTGAGGGGCGCAGAGGGCACGGGGTGGGTGTTGGGCCGGGACCTGGGGGCACGCGAGGCCTCTAGAGCGACAGGGAGGCTGGGAGTTGAGAAGGTTCCCATCTCGTGGCTTCTCTCCTTCCCATGAAGAGAAACTTTGGTGTTAATAAGATGGAGGAGGGGAGAAGCAGAAACAGCTGACACTAGTCTCCCTGTTGTGTAGTTTTCTTCAGCATTGTTTAGGCCTCTGAGTTATACGAATCAATATAAATTTATTTATTTTTTAAATTATTTTATTAGTTTTGGCTGCGTTGGGTCTTCGTTTGCTGCGCGTGGGCTTTCTCTAGTTGTGGCGAGCCGGGGCTACTCTTCGTTGCGGTGCACGGGCTTCTCGTGGCGGTGGCTTCTCTTGTTGGGGAGCACGGGCTCTAGAGCGCAGGCTCAGTAGTTGTGGAGCACGGCCTTAGTTGCTCCGCGACATGTAGGATCTTCCTGGACCAGGGCACGAACCCGTGTCCCCTGCATTGGCAGGCGGATTCTTAACCACTGCCACCAGGGAAGCCCCTGAATTCGCTTTTCTTAAACCACAAGCCACCCCGACACTTAATGACTTAAAGCAGTTTTCCCAGCCGTTGGGTTGGGCTCAGCTGGGCCTTTGTGCTAAGCGGCGCCAGGCTGAGCTGTCTCACCTGGGACGGGGGGTGGGGAAGGGGGGAGTTGCTGGCTGGCTGGCTGGGGTGCCTTGGTTGTAGGTCCTTTAATTCTCCAGCAGGCCAGCCCTGGTTTTAACATGGTGACAGGTGCCAAGAGCAGCAGGAGAGTGAGTCCTGTGCACACTTGCTGCCGCCCCATTCCCAAGCCAGATGTGTGGCCAAGGCCAAGGTCGGTGTGTGAAACACTAGCCAAGGGGGTAGGTACAGCAGGATGTGAAACAGTTGGGGCTGTTGCTGTGGACCATCCCCCACAAGGGTGTTGGAATGGAACCAGATTCAATCCAACAAAAGCTGGGATGGTTTTTGTAAGTGGGTGCAGATGGGGGGTCACTGAAATGAGAGAACTGAGGACATTGGCCAGAGAAACTGTCATGATGGACCCTGCCTGGGATATGGGCAAACGAGGGGGGATTGATAGGGAGGAAGGAGTTGGGTCAGAGAACTAGAGGACAGGTCCCCCTGGGGACACCGGGGCAGAAGGAGCAGGGAGAGTGGGCGGTGTGGCCGCAGGTGATAAGCTGGGAGCACCTCGGTGTGGCCACAGGAGTGGGCAGCTGAAGCAGAGCGGGAGCGGGAGGTCATCGGGGGTGAAGGTCATCGGGGTTGAAGGTATCAAGGAGCCAAGGGGCCTGAGTTGGGGGTGTGTCACTCACATGAGGAGAGGAGAGGCTTGACCACACCACACACACACACACACACACACACACACACGTGTGATAGTGTGAGGATGGTGGCCTCCAGTAAACCCTTCAAAAAGCTAAACTATTTCACTTAGAGGAATGTCCTTTATTCTAAGATAAGACCCTTTCCTTTTTTTTTTTTTTTGAATAAAAAGTGCTTTCTTTTTTGAAAAGGGAATGGAGGTTTTCGTTTGTTTTTCATGATCTTACTAGGCAAAAATCCAAGTGTCAGAACAACCATTATGGCTGTACGTGACCTCAGAGAGGCGGGAGCGAGGGGTAGAGGCTTTATAACAAGAGGGTCTGGAAGCGACATGAGGGAGAATGAGAAGGTTGCCTCTGACTTTCTTCCTGATCGTGTACGTGTGCAGGTGTGTGATGGTGGAGCAAGGCCAGCGGAGGAGGGAGTGTTCCGTGAGGACACTGAGAACATGGGTGAATTTGCACACTGTGGAATGGGGGGCCCAGAGAGTACGGAGGAAAAGAGTGGGGCGGGAGTAGGAAATAATGGGGTTTGGGATCAGGAGAAAGAAAACACAACATGAGAGCAGAGGAAGGACATTTGAGGCAGTGAACAAGGCTGGCAGGGGTGTGAGTCTCAAGGCTCCCCTGCAGAGTTCATCTCTGGGCCGTGGTGCATTGGGGAAGGGGTGGGGGTGGGGGGACCTGGGCCTTTGGGAGGCAGCAGCCTTGGCTGGTCCTTACTGGCTTCTAGGGGATTTCTAGCTCAGGTGGGCAGCCATGCAGCCAGGTGAGTTTCTAGACCCTCATCCTTGTCACAATCCCTCGGGACTTCTTAAAGGATCAGTGAACCTTCAGGCATAGGGGACAGCGGGTGAGAAATGGTGTCAGGCAATTCCACGTAATTTGGTCTTACGTGGAGCACAGGGTGTGAAGTAGGGAATAAATGCTAGTCTAAACTCAACATGCCTAAAAATTAACCTTTATTCCTACACAGACAAGATGTAGGAATATCCTCTCAATATCCTTTCCAGCATCAACGCTGTGTGTGTTTCCAGACTCAAGGTTTAAATCTTGCCCTGTGTTTGGACTCCCCGCTCTCTTTCATATCCCTATTTCTGGTCGTCACCTCGTTTCACATTTCTCCTGTCTTGTCCTAGCCCTGCCCAGCACCTACTATCTGGCCCATCTTGGTGGATCCTGGCTGATTTCCTTGCCTTTTAGCCTCTTTCTCCCTCCAGGGAGGAAATATGCCCATCGATACAGCCAGTTGCAGCCCACACTGATTTCCCCTCATCAGGCCCCTTTTTTTTTTTTATAGACGGCAGTTCATTACCTAGTTAGGTCGTGTGGGTCTTGTTTTATAACTAGACAGTAAGGTAGAAACTGTGACTCACCTTCATTGCTTTTTAATTATCCCCTGAGAACCTGGCACACTGAACATACTTAGGAAATGGATAAAAATGCAAACAAAAGAATGTGTCTCTTAATTAAGTAGGAATCAAAGAAACAGGCTTAAGTACAGATTAGGAAGTTTAGAAACTAGTGAATACTGTATGTGTCTCCAAAGGGTAAAACCTTTCTGATAGCATTTTATAAAGGCATTTTATTTGGGAACTTCAAACCTATACAAAAATAGAATAGTTGGTGACCCCCATATACCCATCCCCTACTTCAGTGATTTTTTAATTTTTACATTTACTTTACTTCATTTTTTTCCCTTTTTTTTAACCTTTGCTTATGCATTTCCCCAAGTTTTTTTTTTTTTTTTTTTTTTTTCCTGTACTCGGGCCTCTCACTGTTGTGGCCTCTCCCGTTGTGGAGCACAGTCGCTGGACGCGCAGGCTCAGCGGCCATGGCTCACGGGCCCAGCCGCTCCGCAGCATGTGGGATCTTCCCGGACCGGGACATGAACCCGTGTCCCCTGCATTGGCAGGCAGACTCTCAACCACTGCGCCACCAGGGAAGCCCCCAAGTTTTATTTTAAAAAATTCAAACCTGAATTTTACTGAAAAGTTGAAAGAATGGTACTTTAAGTGCCCGTATACCCTTCACTTAAATGTCAGTTCTCTTTGTACACACACAGCACTTTTTTTTTTTTTTTTAAACCATTTGCAAGTTGGCAGGCATTCCGACACTTTACCCCTAGGTACACAGCAGGCGTTTCCTAAGAGCAAGGCATTCCCGCATAACCACAGACCATTGTCACACTTGAGAAGATTGATGATGATTCAGTAATGTCATCTCATGTACAATCCATATTCGAATTTCTATAACGGTCCTCAACATGTTCCTCATAACTTTTAAATCCTGTCAGGCTCTCACGCTTTGCATTCTTTACATCTCTTCATTTTAATTCTATATTCTAGAATAGTCTGTTCACTTTTTTGCTTTACTTATTTAATTCCATTGGCTGTATTCTAACCAAAAGTCAGCTATTTAGAACATGATCTGCAAATGTCTTTTTAAAACTGTTTCAAAGCACTTCTGACCCTGACTTCCTGGGCACGCTGCTCTACGTGGGCCTGCTGGGCAGACACCAGCCACAAGCTCTGGGGTTCCCGGGCCACCTGTACCTCTGACTAAATAAATAGCTACACGTTTGGGGGTTGCCAGTACCCGCTCAGATTCGATACTTTGCTAGAATGACAAGTCAGAGGCAGGCAAGGGAAGAGACACAGAGGCTGAGGTCTGGGGATTCCCAAAGGCACAGCTGCCATATGCTCTGGTCACTTCCCTTCCGAGTGCATCAGTGTGTATTACCAACCAAGAAGCTTATCTAAGCTTCAAAGTCCAGAGTTTTTATTGGGCTTCATTATGTAGGTGTGTTTGATCGAATCAGTATCCACTCCCAAGAGGTGAGGCTCATGTCACATGGTTTAAAGCCCAAACCTCTAATCACCCGACTGGGCTCTCCGCTTGGCCAGCCCCCATCCTGGAGCTGTTGAACTGCCCACCGTGAATAACAAAGACATTCCAGGTACTTAGAGTCTCCCTCCCAGGAATCAGGAACAAACACCAGCAATTCTTTATTATACGGCACCGGTTAATATAAAGTCGCCACAAGAATCTAGTCACTGAACCTCTGTGAAATGAGCGTACTAAGTGAGCTGCCTTCTGCTCAGGAGAGAGAGAGGAATAGAACTTGTGTGCCTCCTGTCTGCAGTGTCACAGTAGCAGTGAGCCCGCATGCAATACGCAGGGGACCAGGTGCAGGACATGGACCTCTCCTCGTTGGGTGGTTTGGGAGCTTGGGTGACCATTTTGGATAAGGACTGTTTGGAATGTCTGGAAGCAGGAAACACTTGGGGGAGGGGATGACTGCTGTTTGACAGAACCAGAGGTTAGTGGGCACTGATTTACTCATGTCACCAAAAGTGCCCATTACAGGCATGCAGTTAGATGGTCATTGTCATTTTAGACTGACATTTGCGTCCATGGATAAGCTTGGATTTATGAGGTAAGTCTCCTAGCAGCTGGTTATCTCTTTGTGGACGCAAAGTAGCAGTCATGAAGTACCATGTTTGTTTTCTTTTCTTTCTTTTTTTTAAAATTGAATTTTCTGAACATTTTATTATAAATATTTTCAAACATAAAGCAAAGTTGAAAGAATTTTGCAGTCAGGACCCACATATCTACCACCTAGATTCTACCATTAATATTTCACTATGCTTGCTTTATTATACATATATATATATATATATAGATATAGATTTTTTTTTTTTTTGCGGTACGCGGGCCTCTCACTGTTGTGGCCTCTCCCGTTGCGGAGCACAGGCTCCGGACGTGCAGGCTCAGCGGCCATGGCTCACGGGCCCAGCTGCTCCGTGGCATGTGGGATCATCCCGGACCGGGGCACGAACCCGCATCCCCTGCATCGGCAGGCCGACTCTCAACCACTGCGCCACCAGGGAAGCCTCCGCTTTATTATATACTGATCTGTTCATTGCTCTGTCCATCTGTCGATCCATTTTATTGTTTGTGTTGGGAGGAAAACTTTTCCAGCTTGGGTCCTGTGGTTGGGTGTCTGCAAATTGACAACAGACAGACTAACAGGAGGAAAGACGAGGGTGTATTCACGCATGCGTGTGGCAGTGCTCAGTGATGAGTAACTTGCTGAAAACCAGAAATAAAAGGCTTAAATACTAAATTTAACAAAAGGAGGAGTGCTGTAGGAGGCTTAGGCCTTCTGGGGGAAAGTGTGGAGGGTTCTGTCAGGCTTTATGATGCCAGTGGACAGCTGAATTTGCACTTCCTGCTGCTAAGGGTCAGACTTCTCCCAATCCGGAAACTCCCTGGGATGGGGGTCCATGGCAGCTGTATTTTCAGGAGGCTCTGCTTAAGGTGAGGGGTCATGGCATTCCTTTCTGTGGCCACTGATTGTTTAGATTGTTTTCAGTTTAAACTGAAAACCACTTTGATGGGCTGTTAATCCCTTCATCTGATGCATTTGTAAACGTCAGCACACTTCCCCCTAAATACTTCATACATAACTAAAGTTAACTAAAGTCCAATATTTACATCTTTATCTTTTGAGATAAAATTTACATATAATGAAATGCACAGATCTTAAGTATATAAGTGCTGAGTTATTTGTGTAACGTAAACCCCTATCAAGATAGAGAACGTTGCCTTTATGATCACCCCAGAAAGTTCCCTCCTGTATCCAGCCAATTCCTACCCTCACTTCTTTTAGCCTCACCATATTTTAATTCTTAGTAATTCTGTAATAATCTACCGGTTATGATATTTAATCACAAATAGCTTTTCATGCTTATATCTATTACAAGCTACATTGTGACTTGAGAAATATGAAAATGTTAAACAAGGTATCCCAGACTTAAGAAAATATGATATGTTCCCTGGTGCCTTTGAGGATCCACCAAACAAAGAACTCTAGGAGTATGTAACCTGGGTCTTCTTACGTTTAGTACACAGCTGAGCTAATTAAGATTTCTGTATGAGAATAACTAGTCAGTTTTATTTAGTAGTTATTTTATATTAAGTACCTATGTTTGCAAAGGTATCACAAAGAGAAAATACATTTGGAAGCACCATTTTTTTAAAAAAACAGTACTTAAGTAGTTTGACAGCTCCTGTTTAAGCTCTACTTTTTTAGTCATTTACTCTCTAATTTACTTTTCCCCCAAAAGGATGAACTTGTAAAGTACCCTCTGGCCTCATCTGCGTACAGCTCCCCAACTAGCCTTTACTTCTGCAGACTCAGGCCAGGCAGTGTGAGCCCTCCCACTTACGACCAAGCAGGTGGCTTGGATCCTTTATTCTAGTATCCCAGCAAGGACTTCCTTGATCATGGGAGAGCACCCAATGTAATTGGAAGTGAAATCCTGTTAAGAGTGTAATCCTCATGTTGACTTTCCTTCTCATTATAATTAAAATTCACAGTCACCCTTGGTGAAGAAGTTACTCTGTTCTCTAAGCCCCCTTTTAAAGAATACTCTGCTTACATTTTATGACTCTAACTGCTGGTTAACTCTAGTTTTTCTCCTTTTAAGTGTGTTTGTATATAATGTAACAATTGTATTATAAAACAATGGTTGCTTCATATCAGTCTTCTATCAGGATGTGACAGATTTTTTTTTGTTGTTAAGGAATTTTGTGTCCTATACAAATATTACATTAAGTGGTAATGATAAGCCATCCTGGATTTCGAACACTTAGTTGATTCTTGCTATAAGTAACATACCTTAAAAGTTTTAAGTTACCCAAATCGGTAGAATTGATTAAATAGCTAAGGCAACCTTGAAATAGACCCCATAAATGTAGTCATCTGATCTTGACAAAGGATCAAAGGCAATACAATGGAGCAAAGATTGTCTCTTTAACAAATGGTGCTGGAACAACTGGACATCCACATGCAAAAAGAAAAAAAAGAATCTAGACACAGATCTTATACCCTTCACAAAAATGAACTCAAAATGGATCAGAGACCTAAGTGTAAAATGAAAAACCATAAAACTTCTAGAAGATAACATAAGAGAAAACCCAGATGACCTTGGGTGTGGTAATGCCTTTTGTGGTAGAAAACCAAAGACGTCTTTGAAAGAAATAATTGGTAAGCTAGACTTCATTAACATTAAAAACTTCTGCTCTGCAAAATACGATGTCAAGAGATCAAGAAGATAAGCCACAGACTGGGAGAAAATATTTGCGACAGACACGACTGATAAAGGACTGTTATCCAAAATATGCAGAGAACTCTTAAAAGACTCAACTGTAGGAAAACAACCCAATTAAAAAATGGTCCAAAGACCTTAGCAGACACCAAAGAAGATACACAGATGGCAAAGGAGCGCCTGAAAAGATGTTCCACTACACACCTGCTAGACCGGCCAAAATCTGGAGCAGTGTCAGCATCAAGTGCTGCTGAAGATGTGAAGCAACAGGAACCCTCACTGGCTGCTGGTGGGAACGCAGAATGGCGCAGCCACTGTTGAAGACAGGTTGGCGGTTCCTTACAGAACTGAACGTACTCTTAGGATACGATCCAGCAATCAGACAACTTGGTATTTTCCCAGAGGATTAAAAACTTATATCTACACCAAAACCTGCACTTGAAAGTTTATAGCAGCTTTGTTCGTAATTGTCAAAACTCGGGAGCCACCGGGATGTCCTTCAGTAGGTAAATGGATAAATAAACTGTGGTCCATCCAGACAACGGAGTATTATTCAGTGCTAAAAAGAAATGAGCTATCAAGCTATGAAAAGACACGGAGGAGCCTTAAGTGCACATTACTAAGTGAAAGAAGCCAATCTGAGAAGGCTACATACCATATGAGTCCAGCTAGGTGACATTCTGGAAAAGGCAAAACTATGAAGATAATAAGTATCAATAGATCGGTGGTTGCCAGGGGAGTGGGGGGCGGAGGGGAGTTGAATAGGCAGAGCACAGAGGATTTTTAGGGAAGTGAAGATATTCTGTGTGATACTATAATAGTAGATACAAGGCATTATACACTTGTCCAGACCCCACAGAACACCCAGAGTGAACCCTAATGTAAACTATGAACTTAGGGCTCATCCTACGTAAAAAATGTACCACTCTGGTGACTGATGTTGATCACAGAGGAGGCTGTGTGTGGGGGTACAGGGGTTACAAGGGAAATCTCTGTACCTGCCTCTCAATCGTGCTGTAAACCTAAAATTGCTCCCAAAAGATAGCCTTAAAAAAAAAATAGTGAAGGTAGCAAAAAGTGTGTTGTCGTTAAAAAACCATTGTGTTGTTGGATAGGTTTTTTTGTTTTGGTTTTTGGTTTTGTCCCAGCTCTACCATGACCCTAGGTCAGACAGCTTCTCTAGACCTCAGTTTGCTTTTCTAATGACTCTTTGCTTTATGTGTCCTCAAGTCTTAAAACGTGGGGGTTTTGGATCATTGTGGCTGCATCTCAGTGATAGCTATATTATGGGGAACGAGTATGCAAATCAACTTGTAAATAGAAGTCTAAAACGTTCCAGGCAAATGTTGCAGAAAAAGGAGCGAACATCTTTGCAAATGTTATCTCCACGGATCTTTGCAATACCCCTGTTATCTCCATTTACATACCACGGCTGACACTCGCTGGTATTAGTGTTTAATAGAAGACTTGAACCCAAGTCTATCTCGATCTTCCTCTGTTTCTAATAGAACAGAGTTTTGAAACTGTAGGAAGTCACTGAGTAATGCTATTTATATATATATGTATTTTTATATGTTTTATGTAAAATACGTGTTATTTTTCAAATTGAGGTTATCTAAAGCAAGAACTTCAGGCAAAGGGTGTTTTTGAAGCTAGACTGAATTTGCTGTTCCAAATATCCAGAGAGAATAAAAACAAAACCAATTAAGATCTGGGAAAGGAGGGTTCTCTTTGGGGAAATACCCACAGTCCAGAAGGGGTTCAGAGAAAGATCTCGGAACTAACTGATCATGCGTTAACCGTCTGCATCACTGCTTCTCACCACTGTTGTTTTTTTTTTTTTTTTTTTTTTTTTTTTTTGCGGTACGCGGGCCTCTCACTGTTGTGGCCTCTCCCGTTGCGGAGCACAGGCTCCGGACGCGCAGGCTCAGCGGCCATGGCTCACGGGCCCAGCCGCTCCGCGGCATGTGGGATCCTCCTGGACCGGGGCACGAACCCATGTCCCCTGCATCGGCAGGCGGACTCTCAACCACTGCGCCACCAGGGAAGCCCCACCACTGTTGTTTTTTATGTTATTGTTTGGATCGCACATTGCTTTGAGAAGCCAGTGAAAGCCACAGATCTCTCTAGAAAACACAAACCCCTTCAGGTTAGAAACTCCTGATCTTTTACATCCAGTGTGTGCTGCAACAGACAGCAGGGCACCCCACCCAGCAGGCTGCTTGCTCTGTTCCCCCGTTAACCTTGCACTTGTGCCCCAGAGACCAGCAGTGAAACAAGCAGTCCTTTACAGTATAGAACTACTGCATTGGTAGATCTTGTCTCGGTGGTGGAAATGAGGTCGGATTCCCTTTGTCTTCTTCACTCTTTGAGGGCTTGGCCTGTTGTTACCTTTGAGGATTCTCCTAATTTTCTTCAAGAGGAGTCTGCTGAGCTTTCTTTGTGTTTCCCTTGACCGTTACTTTTTTTAAAAAATATATTTATTTCTTTTTGGCTGCGTTGGGTCTTCGTTGCTGCGTGGGGGCTTTCTCTAGTTGCAGTGAGTGGGCGCTACTCTTCGTTGCGGTGCGCGGGCTTCTCACTGCGGTGGCTTCTCTTGTTGCAGAGCACGGGCTCTAGGTGCGTGGGCTTCGGTCATTGTGGTGCACGGGCTTAGTTGCTCCGCAGCCTGTGGGATCTTCCTGGACCAGGGATCGAACCCGTGTCCCCTGCATTGGCAGGCGGATTCTTAACCACTGCGCCCCCAGGGGAGCTCTGTCCATTTACTTTTGTTCAAGCTGCTTTATTTCCCCCTTTTCCATCTGGGACAGATGTGCCATTTCCCCTTAAAAAAACTTTTCTAAGAATTATATTCCTTTGATCCTGCCACGTCTTTCATAGTCAAATCAGAGGTTATCACCTTTTTACTTCTGTCAATTTCTTTATAATCACTGTTGACCGTTGTCATAGTTATTACCGCTACTGACATTTATGGAGAAACTTCTGGCTGGGTGCCATGCTATGCTGTTTTCATGCATTATCTCAGTCCTTTGAAGTAACCGGATCTCATTTTAAAGGAGTATAAACTGAGGCTCAGAGAGCCCAGTAACTTGCCCAAAGCCCCATAAGCTAGGAAGTGGTAGATGGGATTTGAATCTAAGTAGGTCACCAGGACACCATGGCCCACTTCTTAACCACTTTACTAACACTATAGAGAGTTTAGTAATTCAAATTCCCTCCTATGTGGTGGGTGAACAGCTGAGTGGACAATAATGGGTAATGTTTACTGACTACTAATTGTAAGTTTTAGATGGACTGTATTTTTTTCCTTCACAATAACCTTACGTGTCAGAAGCTATTATCCCCATTTTGAGGTGAGAGTATAAAGCTGTCTCCCCTCTTGGGACCTCAACCGTAAGGTATTGGAATACATCTGTCTTTGAAGCAATATTTTCTATTAGCAGAGGTACCTTAGACCTGAAATATGGAAAATGTAGCAGAGCCCATAGGTGGTTGTCAAGTACAGCCAAGTAAGCGTGACAGATGGGGGCAAAAAATGCTTCCAGGACACACTGAAGCATGTCCAGCTGAGAGGGGTTAGCTGAGAAACCTCAGAGGTGAACCAAGCTGACGAGTACCAATCACAGCTGTTTTCAAAACAAGTCATCACCAGGCTATATGAGGCTCATTTCTTGATCTAATGAAAACTTATCTGGTTGAAACCAACAGCCAACATCATGCTTAGCTTGAAACACTAGGCGTTTTGAATAAAGTTAAGAACAAGACACAGAAAACCGACATCATGGCTCTTACCAAATTACACGTGAATAAAATCCAGATTCTTTCCCGTGGCTCCAGGGTACATCACATCCACCCCTTCCCACCTCGGCAGGAAGTACTGCCGCTGTCTGCCTTGCTAGTTATTTATCTAAATCCTGCACTCTGGCCGCCAGTTAGCAGGCCTCTCACCGCTGTGGCCCCTCCCGTTGCGGAGCAACAGGCTCCGGACGCGCAGGCTCAGCGGCCATGGCTCACAGCCCCAGCCGCTCCGCGGCATGTGGGATCCTCCCGGACCAGGGCACGAACCCGCGTCCCCTGCACCGGCAGGCGGACTCCCAACCACTGCGCCACCAGGGAAGCCCTATACCGAGCTTTTTTCTGCTTTGAGGCCTTTGCATTTGTCTTCCCATCCCCCTGGATGCTCTGCCCCAGGCCCTCTCTTGCCTGGTCCTGCTCACCTTTCAGGAGGCTCCTTCCCGCCATGGCATCTCCAGGGAGTTGTCCTTTGCTTTTCTGCCTTTTCCCTTTCAGCCGCCTCCTTGTTCCCTTCGTCGCCTCCCTCACATGTAATTATCCCATTTGTTTTTCTTGTTTACTTTAAGTCTCTGCTGATCTTGAGCTGCACAAGGACCCTGTCCACTGCTCTATCTAGCACTTAAAAGGATGCCCGACACATAGGAGATGATTTGCAAATATGTGTTGAATAAATGAATGAACGAAGATCATTATCTATGTACCAACGGTAGCCGGGTAGAAAATATAATGGTGGTGAAATTAATAACAGGAACAAAAACTTATCAAATAGAGCTTAGAAATAAATTTGTGTAGGACGTATATTCATTTATTTAACAGATTTCAGCAAGTACCTGCTATGCTAGGCACTGTGACTTAAAAGGTGAATAAGACAAACGTGGTCCTTGCCTGTTTTGAACTTAGAGAAATACAGAGTTTAACTGAGACAGAGATGAAGCCATCATTTCTCTTAAAAATAGCAGGTGTATTATTTAACTCAAAATTTTGTCTTGACTATTTTTATGGGGGTGGCGGGCGGGAGGAGATGGGAGAGGGATATAGCAGAACAAAATTATTTGAAGTTTATCTGAAAAAAATTAACCTCAGAGACTACTTGATTTATTTTTTAAAGACAGTGATGGGTGCTCTGGTTAGTCATACTTCCAAACTACTGCAGTGTGGTACTGGCTTTGGAATAAGTCATAAGTGTAAGGTAAAGATAACATTTCAGATCGCTGGGTAATCAGTGTCTTGGTCAACCATTGATGTTGGGATGTGGACTGAATCATTTGAGGGGAAAATGAGATTCAATCTTGACCTCAGACCATACATTTTTTTTCTTTCAAATTACTTAAAGACTTAGTTGTAAAAGGTGAAACCATCAAAGTCTTGGAAGAAAATATAGATGGTTTTAATAATATAGATGATATAGAAATGAAAATATAGATGGATATAATGTTAGTGCAGGAAAGGCCTTTCTAAGCCTGAATAGCGGGCAGAAAAGAAACCTTAGTAGAAGGTTTGGTGGATTGGAGTACCTAAGACTAGACTTAGATGACAAAACAAAGAAGGGGACAGTTGTTAATACAACAGTAGATGGTGGTTAATAAGCTTAATATGTAAAATATTCTTAGACACCAGTAAGTGGGTTGTATCTAGAATCATCAAATCTTAGAGCGGGAAAGGGTCTAATCCTATTCCTACATTTTACCAATGATGATGTCCATTTCCAGAGAAGTTAATTTCCTTACTCAAAGCCATACAACTAAGTGATCAATAGGACCCTTTTGTCCAACACCTCGGTGGTGTTTGGGTGCAGAGAGTTAGAGAGGTAATGCAACCAGGAAACCTAAAGGACTCATGTTGGGGACAGTTCAGATAGTACAATTCCAAGTACAATTTCAAGAAAGGGTCAGAGTTCGAAAAAATAGATTTTTAAGCCTTAAATAAAAGAGGCATAGAGGATCACTAGTTGGCCGTGTGTATAATAACATTTTTGAGTTCCTGGGGTGTTTTTGTTGTTGATTTTTGGAAAATTAATTTAATTATATATTACAGTTTTTTATTTTAATCCAAATTGAGATTTTATTTGTTGTCCAGGTAGGTTTGCTTTGCCAGGGTCTTGGGGAACCTCAGGTATTTGATCAGAGAGGCCGCAATTCAAGTATCACACTGTATGCTAGCAGCTTGCCTGAATTTCAAGCTTAGTACTGAGTAGGAATAAAAAGCAACCTTTGAAATGTGCCAGCCTCGTTTGAAAATAGAAAACATAGGAAGTGATAGCATTTGTCCCAGTTCATAACAAAATTCGTAGTATTCCTTCATTTTCTCTACAAATTACTTCCTGGCTGTGTGTCAACACTGCACAAGGTTACGTGGATTAAAAAGAAACTACACAGGGCTTCCCTGGTGGCGCAGTGGTTGAGAGTCCGCCTGCCGATGCAGGGGACGCGGGTTCGTGCCCCGGTCCGGGAGGATCCCACATGCGGCTCCGGCTGTGCCCGTGAGCCATGGCTGCTGAGCCTGCGCGTCCGGAGACTGTGCTCCACAACGGGAGAGGCCACAGCAGTGAGAGGCCCGCGTACCGCAAAAAAAAAAAAAAAAAGAAAAGAAACTACACAAACATACAAATCAGCAAACGCATGGGGCCTTATCCTTACCTCGGGTGAGGCTGGCGATCACTGTGAAGATTTGTGTATGAGGTATGTACAAGGTGCTGTGTGGGTCTAGGGGAGAGAACCACCGTCAGCCTGGTCTGAGGGATGAGCCAAGAGGGCGTCTAGTGGCCTTGAAGATGCTGTCAGTAATCAGCGGACATCCCAGAGTTCATTCAGCTCCTTCAGATTAAATTAACTGTTTTAGGAATTCTGTTTCCAGTGCTGGATATGTTTCTGGTGCTGAAACATTGCTTCACAAACATTCTAATAAACTTCACTTCTCTGGCAGAGCCCCCAATTCCAAGGGGAAAAAAAAAACAAATCGTTGTGAACATTTTCCTCTGTCCCCTTACCGGCATCTACCAAAACAATATTTGGGTTAATTTATGCCATTTAAAAATAATAATTTTCCAACTATTGGTGATAGTTTTTTTTCTTCTTCTTCTTCCCTACTTATTCTCTCTTTACTTCCTACTAATTCTTGTTCCAACTCAGTTTAATTTTGTCGATTATAGTTTGGGAATGTGTGTGCTGTGCTTTTCGTAAAGCAGCCTGTGTTAATATTTCTTCCAGGGGTGAATCGGGTGCCGGGAAGACAGAAAATACTAAGAAAGTCATTCAGTACCTTGCTCATGTCGCTTCTTCACACAAAGGACGAAAGGACCATAATATTCCTGTAAGTGTTTGTTCTGCTGTTGTTTTTTCAAACCCTTAGATTTATTCTTCTGTAATTTCAGAAACAAGAATCAGAAAGCAAGCGTCCTCAGTGTGCTGCTGTAATCGACAGGTCCCTTGTCTTCGCCACTCCCCACCCAGCAAGGAGGGAGCTAGGGCATCAGGAAATTCTTAGTAACTAGCGATTCCACCAGGGCAAACTGGAATTACGGTTGTAACTCGAAGCCTAATTTCTTACAAAGCTGTGGTGGGGATTGTTAAACATGGACGAGCAGTGCTTAGGAAGGCTTCTTCGTTTCCACCAAAAGAAGATCCTCAGATATTTTCAGCGCTTCGTCCTGAACTTACAGAGCTACCACCCACAGCAGCCCGAGGGGAGGATAGAAATTTGGGGAGAATTGATGATAGAAAAGGGGTGAGAATGTAAACGTCAGTTATCCTTAATCTGTAGGTATGAGAAGTAGTAGTTAACACTCCCTGAGAGATGCCAGGCATACCAGCTTTCACGGTTCTAAACCGCACATTGACTTGGTGCTTTGGATGTGGCTTTACCGCTAGGAAAAGACCCAAACTCGCTAACGTTTGCATTTATCTGTTTGTAACGAGCAGCAGGAATCACCTAAACCAGTGAAACACCAGGCAAGTGCTTTTCTTTATGCTTCTTAAGTCATGAGTGTTTGCACTAATTTCTGTCTTTGGATTGAATCTCTACTAGAAACAAATACCGTTAGTTCTGAGCAAAATCTCCTATGAACAAAATATTTAGTTTCGTAATTGTGTTGCTTTGAGGCTTATTCTTTCCTGAAGAGCAGCATGCCCTTTTGCTTTACCTTTGTTTTCTAGAGGAATTTTAATATTTATTTACCCTTTCGTCATGACATTGAATCATATGTTTATGAAGCCTGTGAACTTAGGGTTTCATGTGTCCGCTACCAGGTGGAATTACTTTAATACTCCCTAAACAGGTGGAAACCTAACTTCATGCCACACGTTAAATTTCTGGTCTGTTAACATTGTAGGGCCTGGTAAGTGTTTTAACCCCAAAGCCTCGTTGTATTTAATACATAAATGTAGGATTTTCTTTATCCAGGGCAAGTAGCAGAGGAATGTTATTTTCCCTAATTATCAGATGCCCGCCTTTTAGCTCCGCAGAGCATAGCAATGAACAAACCACGGACCGGAGCATTTCCTGCTACTTGACAAGAGAGGGAGGGCGGAGCTGAGCCAGATGCCTTGGATAGAATGGGACGTCTGTACTTGGACATCCCATTCCCTCGCACTGGAACGGTTCTGGTGTGTCTTCCGCAAGCATAGTGGTGCAAAGCTAGCATAAAGCAAGAAATGATAGTGTTATGAAAACAGTCTCTTAACATAAACGATCAGAAACATCTAAAGGAATAGTCCCAGATACTGAGATTTTCAGATATCTTTTTTAGAATTCTTAAGAAATTCTCAGACACTAAAGCTGTACTATACCTATGAAGGCCCAGGATGTCCTTTTGCTTTTAGCTGTAGACCAGACCAGTGATACGCATTGGGAGGATGAATGAAATAATCATTATCCTATATGATATTTAAAGGCTTCTTTGCCAGTTAAAGAAGGAATCTCTAGACCAGCAACCAGCTTTTCTTTGTGTTTTAGAGTACACGCTAAATGACCTTTTAACATGTACTTAGATCACTAGCAAAAATAGTGTTAAATAGTTAACGTACAGATTTCGTTTTTCCAAATCCTCTGTGGATTACATAAATCATGATTGTTAACATTTTGTTTCGATGTCATCTTAAACTGCAGAGCGGATCCCTGTGGTGTGTGAGTAGCATGCCTACCCCTAGATTTTACTTTGGGTCAAATGAACCCCCGTAAGCAGGTATCCTCCAAGAAGGCGAGGCGACAGCTTCTCTGGGCCGCGCTGCGCTGTCGTTACTGATTTGCATGTCTTGTTGCATGTTCGCACTCCGCGCAGAATCCTCCATGCTGCTTTCCCCAAGGTTGTGTTAAAGCTGGTCAAGTAGTAGCTGTGCCATGTTTTTAGAAACATGAGAAGACTGCTGGTTCTCAATTACTTTTTCTTCCCCGGCGCACCTGAGGAATATGAGATACTCCTGAGCATGGGGACTGCTCACACCCTGGGGAGGGTTGAGTCGAGAACTTACTCCTCTCCCCACACCCCCTGCCCTTCCCGGGCGCCCGCAGGCATGCCTTCCTCGCCCCATTTTGAGGATGACTACCGTAAAGTAATGGTTATACTTTGCAAAGGCAGTGTTTCTCTTGGTTTAATGTCACTGGTTTCCAAATTTATGTTGAACTTTATTGGCAAAACTCAGATTCCCAGGAACAGTTTGTGTCAATTGCTAGCATTTTATCACTAAACAGCAGTATAAATTGTAAAAACAAAGTGGAAGGCATTTGTAGGCTCCTGATTTTGTGAGTCTTTGTCTCTTTGCTCATTCCTTTTTTTAAATAACTCTATTAAGATTCAAATTCATGTCCCATAAAATTCACTCCTTTAAAGTGTACAGGTCAGTGTTTTGTTTTGTTTTTTCAGTGTATTCCCAGAGTTATGCAATTATCACTACAATTAATTTTAGAACATTTTTCATCACCCCAAAAAGAAACCGTATACCTATTAGGAATCACCTTCCATGTTCTCCCAGCCCCTGGAAATCCCTCATCTACTTCCTGTCTCTCTGAGTCTGCCTATTCGGTGTATTTTATATGAACGGAATCATATAATATGTGGTTCTCACTGTGCATAGTGTTTTCAAGGTTCATCCATGCTGGAGCTTGTGTAAGTGCCGCATTCCTTTTTGTGGCCAAATAATAACCAGTTATATTAAATTTGTCACGTTCTGTTTATCCCTTCACCAGTTGATGGCCATTTGGATTGTTTCCACTTTGGCACCAATATGAATAATGCTGCAATAGATAAGTTTTCACGTAGCCATACATTTTCAGTTCTCTTGGGTGTATACCTAGGAGTGGAATTGCTGGATTGTGGTAATTTTCTGTTTAACATTTTGAGGAACTGCCAAACTTTTCCATAGAGGCTGCACCACTTTACATTCCCCGCAGTGTTTGAGGGGGCCAGTTTCTCCATATCCTGGGCAACACTTGTCATTGTCTTTTTATTAAGGCCATCCTAGCAGTGTGAAGTGACCGATTTTTTTATGTTTACCTTATAACTTCGTTATAGAAATAGGAACAAATGTAAGAAATAAATTTTCAAAATTAAGGTCACAGTATTTAAGAAGTAAACCATTTACCTCTCAACTTTTACTTACCATAACACAATGAGTCCTCGTTTGGCTTAATGCCCCGGCCAACAGCAAGTAGAGCTCCAGTGCCCATATTCCCTCATCGTAGGTCACTGTTACAGACCCTCGATGTCTGGCACAGTGTTCAGGGCCACTCCAAAGCCTGGACGTGGTACGATTTCA
Source organism: Phocoena sinus (assembly GCF_008692025.1). NCBI lineage: Eukaryota > Metazoa > Chordata > Mammalia > Artiodactyla > Phocoenidae > Phocoena > Phocoena sinus. Next base: position 8,061,642 of record NC_045782.1, read on the forward strand.
GAGCAGGTTTGAGGACGACTAATTTCTTAAACTGGACCATCCCCTGGGAATGACCCGCTCAAGCCAGCCCACCTGCCCACTGACTCCTGAGTCATCCACCTCTAGATGGCAGCTTCCGGATGACTCTTATCTACTGGTCTAAACTGCCTTGAACTAAGACAAAAAGGTGATAGATAGCAGGTAACAAGCACAGAAATTAGAGCCTGCCACTCGAGATGAGAGTCTGGTTCTAAACATGGCGATTGACTGCTGCCGCCAGCTTCCAACCGTACTCTGCGGTCAGTGGGACGCCTGCAGCTTTGCCCATCAGGCCTACAGGTGCAGCAAGAGTCCAGCCCGAGTCCCCTTGCCGGCTGAACTGGAGTTTTGAAAGAGGTGTATGTACATATATAATTTTTTTTTAACCAATTTAAAACTCACCCTATATCTATCATATGGCAAGTGTATATAATACATTGTGTAATAAACACAAGGGTATAGTTTTCATCACGGTTGGTAAACCTTTAAAGCATCATATAATTCTAAATACTTAGAACTTTAAAAATAATTTAAATAGCTAATGCTGATTTCTTTTCCCCACATTCGCAAGTGACATTTCTCATTACTATATAGAATAGAAAAGGGACATTGCCCATCCGAGTCCCAGCAGAAAGGTTAGCACTTAGTCACTGTCCCCTGATGGTTTGTAAATGGTTTCATAATTTGGTTGAGAGCTGTTAGCCCTGTTTATCTAAATGTGAAATTATTCAAGGCAGAAGTGGTCAAATTTTAGTGGTAATTTCTTAAAGATCATTTTTGTGTGCTTTATAGTATTCGCTCTGTGTCAAGCTCTTTGTGATTCATTTATGAGTTTTTGAGATCTTTACTTGGTCTCGATGTCAAAAATCCATTGGAAGAGGAGTCCCACCACATTCCTGTTAATGTTGTGGCCTCCAAAGCAGGGACCCAGGCCTGTGGTTACGACAGTGATTATGAGGACCCTTGACCCAAATCTTACTTCCACCTCTGGCTCACCACCATCCCCTCCCCCAATACTACTAGAATGTCTTCAGACCACTGATTACCCATCCATTCAGCAGACATTCACGGAGCATCATTTTGGCGTGATACTGACTAACCTCACGTAGGGTATACAGCCGGTGCCTTTAAGCCAAGAGAAGAAAGAATGGAATCAGGATCAGTGGATCACATGCACACACGTGCGTGTACACACGCGCACACATACACACACGAAGGAGAAAAGAAAAGACTCTGTAAACTTGACCCAAAGAGTTCTTGAAGCCATGTCTAGGGAATAGTAAAGTGAGGTATATAATATTTGTTTTACCTCCAAGTTAGGAAAATATTTTAAAGGTAGATTATTATTGAAAGTGTTTTTATTATGATCTGGTAGGATAGTGTGTAATTTTAAGGAATCTGTATTCTGACTCCTTGATCTAACCGTAGGAGTGTCAGGTAAAGGCAGTGCCCCACTTATCAAGTCCGGGTTTTTCTGACGGTTTCTACGCCCTGATCACACAGATTGAGTGAGGTTAAGGGATTCTAGAGCCCAAATCATTACTGCGGTGCCAGTGCACCGAGAGCTTTGCGAGATGTTAGCACAGACGCAGTGATGGCTGTGACCGCTAACCTCCAGGGGAAGGGCACTTCTACGTCACAGCACAATGGCTGCTATTCGTAGTGATGACTTTCAGCCATTAACATTGGTTCAGGACACCATGTTTAAGAAACTTTGATAGCATGTAGTGTTTAGAAAAATTTACATCAGAAGTAGTCTGGTGTCTTGAAGTCCATAAACGGGAAGATTCCCCTGTACAGGGAGCATATTATCTAAAGCCAGGAATGTGAGTTGATGCCATGTCATGACATTCACATGGCAGGACTGGTTCCTGACTGGTTTCAGTTGAACACAACAGTAGACTATAGATAAAACCTGGGAAAATAATCCAGACAATCGGACAATCCACATAAATGCTCCAGAGTAGACGTGTAACACTGCAGCGCCTCGCTGTGTCACGTGCTTCAGGAACATTTCCTACCCTTTCAGTGGAGTGAACCACACCTGGGTCAGATGCCGAGACTGCATGTGTGGCATAGATCTGTTCCCGATTTTGGAGTCGATGGTAGTGTAATACGTCACAGGGCAGGTGGCCATTAATTTTAAAATCTTATGTGAGCTTCCTTGTACTCTTCTTTTGCTTAGAGGATCACAGTAGCTAGCAGTTTTTTTTCTTTCTTGAGGTCTAGTATACTGTGGGTATTTTAAAATACAGGGGTAAGATTTGTGTTTGGAAAGAGCAGATTTATTTAAGTCCTACAGTGTAATTCTGAAATTACATTCCAGGGATACAGAAGTGCCTCGTGCTTCCCCATACAGCCTTCTGTTGTGTTTCATGATTAAAGCATATATATACTTAACGTATTTTGTTTGTAAAATCTGTTTTATAGCTTAATTTGCATATAAGTAATGACCGTTATACCAAATACAGTATACTTAGCTTTTTAAATATGTACAAGAATTCAGTAGCATCGCCATCTTTGTCGTCTCTGAAACCGGAGATGAGGACATTGCCCTGTCTACATCATTAAGATGTTATGTGAAACCCTTGGAAAAATGGCAAGTCTTATTACCAGTACAGTGGAAATTATTAGAATTTGCTGCCTTAAATCTTTGGAACGAGGCAAAGTAGAAATAAGCAGGAGTATAAGTATTAATATGTCCTTAATTGAAGTATCATTCTAAATTTCATTTCATGAAAACCAGTTCGCTTTATTTTAAAAATTCTCCACTTAATTTACGTGCCCCATCTTTAAATTTACCATCACTGTGCAATGTGACATTTTCTTCTCCTTGTGAGCACATGATAGATGCTAATTTTTTCCTTTAGCAGAGCCCATAAGACCAAGGTAAGAAGCCAACAACAGAGTTTGCTGGATGGCAAGTAAAATGAAAATACTGAGCAAAAGAGGCAGTGTTTGGTTTTGCTTTGTTGTTTTTTTTCCCTGAGGACTGGAGTAGACATGTTAGATTAACATATATTTGCTTTTATTTGTGTGTGTGTGTGTGTGTGTGTGTGTGTGTGTGTGCGTGTATGTAATGTCTTTTAGGGGGAACTTGAACGGCAGCTTTTGCAAGCAAATCCAATCCTGGAATCATTTGGAAACGCAAAGACTGTGAAAAATGATAACTCATCTCGTTTTGTAAGTTTAAAAGCACCAGAAACTTTTCATTCCTCAGACTTCTTCTAGTTGAATGTCTACTATGATTAAGCAAATCAAGTACTTTCCTTCCTAACAGATGTAGTATGGAACAGGGCTGTCCAATAGAAATACAATGCGAGTCACGTGTAATTAACATTTTCCTAGTAGTCACATTTTAAAAAGCAAAACAAATGGGAAAGTAATTTTCATCATATGTTTATTATATATAGTTATGTATATAGATAGTTATGTATTCTGTGGATGTATAATTATATAACCTCTCTGAACCTATTTCTTCGTGTTTGATTGGGGATGATATGTAATTATGAGGTTGGCGTGGAGATTAAATGAGATGCGTGCTGAATACTTAACACAGAACCAGGCACAGTGAACACTCAACAAGCGAAGTTGGAATTGGATGTGGTAAATTGTTCTTTTCATACATTACCATTTCTATGGGATGTGGACCTCAGAATAATTTGTCCCTCATATTTTGTCTCCTCAAAAATTTCCTCTCAGCCGTTCGACTCCCTTAATTCGCTGAAAGCTTTACTTTCTTCCTCAGCCTGACCGGCTTGCACGCCTAGTCTGGGGACGTTATCCTGAGTGACAGCCTGCTCAGTGTGACTTACAGGACACGGCCCTCCCCTTTCCAGCTGCTTAGAGTCGACACTTTAATAGCAAATCATTCAACTTCTGTTATTTCTACTTAAGTCATTCGAGTTAATTCTATGTTTTTCCTCCCTCCTCTGATATTAGATGTCTTGGTTAAAGTTAAGAAGGCCAGAATCAGAGACTTCAATTCTAACAATCCCTTGATGGGCAGTTTCTGGAGATCGGGTTCACTGTGACATTCTTTACTCTGGGTCCACACGTTAATCTCCTGACGATGTGGTTTCTGTGATTAGGAGATGCCACCAGATCACAGAGGAGCCAGGAAATACAAAGGTAGCTAGATAACCCTCTGTATTCCTTTGCCCGGGCCGCCAAAACAGAGCACCACAGACTGGGTGGCTTAAACAATAGACATGTATTTTCTCACAATTGGAGGAAGTCTGGGATCAAGGTGTTGGCAGGGTTGGTTTCTTCCAAGGCCTCTCTCCTTGGCCTGTGGACGGCCGTCTCCTGTGAATTCACGTGCTCTTCGCTCTGCATGTGTCTGTGTCTGTTCTTCTCTCATAAGACCCCAGTCATATTGGATCCGGCCCACCCTAGTGACCTCATTTTAGCTTAATTACATCTGTGAAGACCCTTTCTTTAAACACAGTCATGCTCTGAGCTACTAGAGGTTAGGACTTCAACATATGGATTTGGGGATGGGGGACGACTCAGCCCGTAACACCCTCAGAGGTAGTTTAAGTGCAAGAGACTTTAGCCAAGTTATGTAAGAAGTATGGGACTATTTGATTGGAATATTGTTTATTCCCAGTAAGATAAAATCTGAAGATTTGCTTAATCCAAGTTCATTTAGTAATTATTTTAGCTTTTTCTGTACAAAGTGGGATAACAAATGTGCCCGTGTCAGTAGGAAGCATGGCTGTGACTTTTGGCTCTGGGAAACTGAGCTGCTTTGTGAGTTTCTATCATTCTGTGGATCGTCAGCACTGAGCTGGAGCCACAATTAAATCTGAAATTCTTCCTCCTGAAAGCCCTGTGTTTAGTGGCTGTATCCTGGGATGGGAGATACAGTGAGCTACCAGCTTTGGTATGTGAATCTCCGTGAAGATTTTCAAGGACTTCTTAGTGGAAAATGTTTTCTTTTACCACATAAATCAAGTTACCAGTCTATTCTGATTTCTAGCCCCCCCCCCCCCAAACCACACTCTAAATTCAAGAAAAACACTTTTGTACCCATTTGTCTCATTTTTGCCTAGAAAAGATAAATTGCTACTAACCAGTCATGTGTGTCCTTTGGTAAAGAATGTAGTGATTCTGTTACTAAGTGGTAAAGATTCATCTACTGAGGTTTTTGTGTTTGGGACAGATAGATGTGTTGCTATGTAACAAATTCCCCTAAAGACCTAGTGACGTAAAACGTTTATCGTCTCAGCGTTTCTGAGTGCTGGTTCTGGCCCGTGGTCTCCCATGAGGTCGTCATTACCGTGTGATTGGCTAGCGCCGAGGCATCTGAACGCCTGCTGAGCCTGGAGGAGCTTCCCAGCTTACTTGGGTAGCTTTTGGCGAGAAGCCTCAGTTCCACACCTCAGTGGCCTCTCTGCCACGTGACGCTTGCTCACGACATGGCAGCCGGCATCCCCCAGAGCAGGGTGACCCGAGTACCAGAAGGTAGGGGTTATTGAGCACATCTTGGAAGTTGGCTACCAGAGATCATTAGATTTCCATATTGACATATGTAGGTTACAATCTGTAATTTGCATTACTCTAGATCGCTGGGTCTCAATTTGGGGTCCCCTGGGGATCCCACGTTTGCCGTCTCGTGGGTGGAGACCCGACGAGATGTTGCTAAACATCCTACAGTGTACAGGACAGGCCCCACAACAGCATTATCCCCAAATGTCAGTTATATGGAGGTTGAGAAACTCTGCTCTAGTTTGTCCCTTTAACTTGTAGTCTAAATTAAGCTGACCACTTCAAGTCTCCTTAATGCTTGTTATTGACGCATCCTGTTCCAAAGGTTGATAAAATAATTCTGGTGGGAACTTCTTTTACATTCTACTGGTGGGAAGAATTTCTTAGATTGTTTCCTAGCGAGATCGATTCTAGCAAGAATCACCCATTCAGTGTGAATTCTCAACAAACCCTGATTCAGCTGAGGTTCCACCTTCCAAAGTGCTTGTACTACTGAATAATCATCATTAAGTATGCTCAATCTAATACAGTAAAAGCTAATCTTTTTTTTTTTTTTTTTGGAGTATAATTGCTTCACAACGCTGTGTTAGTTCCTGCTGCACGATGAAGTGAATCAGCCATAGGCATACATATATCCCCTCCCTCTTGGACCTCCCTCCCACCTCCACCCCCATCCCACCCATCTAGGTCACCACAGAGCACTGAGCTGAGCTCCCTGTGCTATACAGCAGGTTCCCACTAGCTATCTATTTTACACATGGGTAGTGTATATATGTCAATCCTAACCTCCCAATTCGTCCCACCCTCCCCTTACGCCCCTGTGTCCACATGTCTGTTCTCTGCGTCTGTGTCTCTATTCCTGCCCTGCAAATAGGTTCATCCATACCATTTTTCTAGATTCCACATATATGCGTTAGTATACGATATTTGTTTTTCTCTTTCTGACTTAACGTCACTCTGTGTGACAGACTCTAGGACCAACCACATCTCTACAAATGACCCAATTTCGTTCCATTTCATGGCTGAGTAATATTCCATTGTATATATGTACCACATCTTCTTTATCCATTCCTCTGTCGATGGACACTTAAGTTGTTTCCATGTCCTGGCTATTGTAAATACTGCTGCAATGATCATTGGAGTGGATGTGTCTTTTTGAATTATGGTTTTCTCAGAGTATATGCCCAGTAGTGGGATTGCTGGGTCATATCGTAGTTCTATCTTTAGTCTTTTAAGGAGCCTCCATACAGTTCTCCGTAGTGGCTGTATCAATTTACATTCCCGCCAACAGTGCAAGTGGGTTCCCTTTTCTCTACACCCTCTCCAGCATTTATTGTTTGTGGATTTTTTGATGATGGCCATTTTGACAGGTGTGAGGTGATATCTCATTGTAGTTTTGATTTGCATTTCTCTAATGATTAGTGATGTTGAACATCCTTTCATGTGTTTGTTGGCAGTCTGTATATCTTCTTTGGAGAAATGTCTATTTAGGTCTTCTGACCATTTTTGGACTGGGTTGTTTGATTTTTTTGATACTGAGCTGCTTGTAAATTTTGGAGATTAATCCTTTGTCAGTTGCTTCATTTGCAAATATCTTCTCCCATTCTGAGGGTTGTCTTTTCGTCTTGTTTATGGTTTCCTTTGCTGTGCAAAAGCTTTGAAGTTTCATTAGGTCCCATTTGTTTCTTTTTGTTTTTATTTCCATTTCTCTAGGAGGTGGGTCAAATAGGATCTTGCTGTGATTTATGTCATAGAGTGTTCTGCCTATGTTTTCCCCTAAGAGTTTGATAGTGTCTGGCCTTAACATTTAGGTCTTTAATCCATTTTGAGTTTATTTTTGTGTATGGTGTTAGGGAGTGTTCTAATTTCATTCATATGGTAGTTCTATTTTTAGTTGGTAGTTCTATTTTTAGTTGGTATGCAGGCCTCTCACTGTTGTGGCCTCTCCCGTTGCGGAGCACAGGCTCTGGACGCGCAGGCTCAGCGGCCGTGGCTCACGGGCCCAGCCGCTCCGCGGCCTGTGGGATCTTCCTGGACCGGGGCACGAACCTGTGTCTCCTGCATCGGCAGGCGGACTCTCAACCACTGCGCCACCAGGGAAGCCCTATTTTTAGTTTTTTAATGAACGTCCACACTGTTCTCCATAGTGTCTGTATCAATTTACATTTCCACCAGTAGTGCAAGAGTGTTCCCTTTTCTCCACACCCTCTCCAGCATTTATTGTTTGTAGATTTTTTGATGATGGCCATTTTGACAGGTGTGAGGTGATACCTCACTGTAGTTTTGATTTGCATTTCTCTAGTAATTAGTGATGTTGAGCATCTTTTCATGTGCCTCTTGGCCATGTGTATGTCTTCTTTGGAGAAATGTCTGTTTAGGTCTTCTGCCCATTTTTGGATTGGGTTGTTTGGGTTTTTTTGATACTGAGCTGCATGAGCTGTTTTGTATATTTTGGGGATCAATCCTTTGTCAGTTGCTTCGTTTGTGAAATTTCTTCCCATTCTGAATGTTGTCTTTTTGTCTCGTTTATGTTTTCCTTTGCTGTGCAAAAGCTTTTAAGTTTAATTAGGTCCCACTTGTTTATTTTTGTTTTTATTTTCATTACTCTAAGAGGTGGGTCAAAAAAGATCTTGCTGTGATTTATGTCAGAGTATTTTTCCTATGTTTTCCTCTAAGAGTTTTACAGTATCAGGTGTTACATTTAGGTCTTTAATCCATTTTGAGTTTATTTTTGTGTATGGTGTAAGGGAGTGTTCTAATTTCATTCTTTTACATGTAGCTGTTCAATTTTCCACTGCCTCGCTTATTGAAGAGACTGTCTTTTCTCCATTTTATATTCTTGCCTCCTTTTTCATAAATTAGGTGACCATAGGTGCATGGGTTTATCTCTGGACTTTCTATCCTGTACCATTGATCTATATTTCTGTTTTTATGCCAGTGCCATACTGTCTTGATTACTGTAGTTTTGTAGTATAAAAGCTAATCTTTTTAGAAAAGATTTTTGATTAAGACAGTATTCTTAGCTATTCATTCAACCAAGAAACAAACGTATCTTTAATATTGACTTTGGGCTTTAATTCTTAGAAAGTCAACTTTATATTGATACGTACAGTATTTTTTTAAAGAGTTTAGTAGCTAGCTACTCTTATCATAAGGCATTAAATGCACAATACAACAAGAACTTGATTTTAGCAGGTCCATAAAGAATAGTGAAGTAATTAGTTCCGTTGACTGACTCATATTCAGTTAAAACACCCTTTAGCAGTTTCCTGTGGGTGTTGCCAACACTGTATCTCAGGGGGTTAGAGAGTAGCCAGTGTAGACTCATTTTTAAATTAAATTTTATTAATTTAGATTTTTTGTTGTGCATTTCAGATAACTGTTAAGCACCTATTCTTTGCCAGGCACTTTGCTGCTTACTTGTTATCTCCATTGGATGTCTAATGGATTTCTTGAATTAACAAATGGAACTTTTTTTTCGTTCAAAATTTCTTTTTTTAAGTTTGACGTCAGTAAGTGGTACCATCAAGTCACCCAGTTGCTTAAACTTAAAATAAAAACAACAAAACCTAGAAAAACAAAATACCTAGGAATCATCCTCGATTGAGGATGGCCCACCAAGCCAGGAGTGAATTTTGTGGTTCCACCTCCAGGACATATTTCACATCTGTCCACATTTCTCCTTCTCCCTTCCTTAAACTCCTTGTTCGTCTCAAACCTGGTCTGAGGAGGTTTCCTCTATATCCTCTATCCCAGTGTCCTGCTGATTTCCCTTGTAGCACAGACTGTAGTCGGCACTCTGCTCATCTGTGATCTCTCTGCTGCTAGCATGTAAGATCTCTGGCGGTAGGGACCCCATCCACCTTGCTCTCTGGATCCTTATTTGCCTCTGCCTCCCACGTGTAAGTACATAGTAGGTATATGTATTTATGGAATCCATTGTTACAGTGTGGTTGCCTACTAAGCGCTTGACACTCTTCTATGCCCTGGGAATATATCAGTGCACAAAACAAAGGTCTGCATCCTCACAGAGCTCACCTTCAGTTGAGTTTTACCTTTAATGTGTTTTTGATGACATGCCATCATGTACAGTTGAGCTCAGGGAGTGTTGCACGTGCCAGGCTCTCTGAGAATATGCATGCCCCAGTTTTTTGGTTTTGTTTTTTTTTTTTAATTGAAGCCTAGTTGATTTACAATATCATGTTAGTTTCAGGTGTACAGCAAAGTGATTCAGTTACACATTTTTTTCATATTCTTTTCCATTATAGGTTATTATAAGATATTGAATATCGTTCCCTGTGCTATACAGTAAATCCTTGTTGCTTATCTGTTTTATATGTGGTAGTGTGTATCTGTTAGTCCCATACTCCTAATTTATCCCTCCCCACCCTTCCCTTTTGGTAACCGTAAGTTTGTTTTCTATGTCTGCGAGTCTGTTTCTGTTTTGTAAATAAATTCATTTGTATTATTTTTTAGATTCTACATATAAGCAACATCATGTAATGTGTCTTCCTCTGTCTGACTTACTTCACTCAGTGTGATAATCTCTGGGTCCATCCACGTTGCTGCAAATGGCAACGTTTCATTCTTTTTTATGGATGAGTAGTATTCTGTTGTGTACATATGTACCACATCTTTTTATTCATTCATCTGTTGCTGGACACTTAGGTTGCTTCCATGTCTTGGCTACTGTAAATAGTGCTGCTGTGAACATTGGGGTGCACGTATCTTTTCAAACTAGAGTTTTCGTCTTTTCCGTATATATACCCAGGAGTGGAATTGCTGGATCATATGGTAACTATTTTTACCTTTTTAAGGAACCTCCACCCTGCTTTCCATAGTGCGTATGCCCCAGTTTTAGAAGTGTGGGCAGAAGGTGCGTGGGAGCTGCTGGCCCCACAGCCAGGCCAGCCTGGGGTTGGGGCTGGGATTGGGGTTGGACGTCAGACCGAAAGAGTGACGTGACGTTAGAAGATGAGTTGTGTATACAGTGGAATTCCGTGTGGTCATTACTTACAAGCCACATGCCTGCAGTGAAAATATTAGAAACTATAAAGTCTGTAAATTTTAGAATCCACTTGTTTCCATTTCTTTGATCTGATATAGACAAGTACTTTCCTGAAGAATATCTTTTCTTTCAAGGGTGACTAGCTCATGGTTTGTATTGAAGGGGATTCTTTAGGAGAGCATTGCCCTTATGAAAATAATCGTTCACAATTAGTCCAGCTCTCTGTTTATGGACAAGTGAAATGCGTTCCAGATGGAGGAGATTTATGTAAAATGAATGTCTTGTAATGAAACTTTAGAAACGGAGTTCAGTTTCAAAATGATTGTATCAGCAGATACATCTCATCTTAGAAAGTTTTAGTAGGGATCACTTTCCATATCTGCACAAATCTTTTCCTTTATTTCTTCTATTTTTTTTTTCCTTTGCAAAGATTTAAGCCAATTTGGCAGTTCCGTTTTATGTACCTTGTGGTAGCTAATTAGCCTCTAATTTTTGAAGCTAGATAAAGCCTCCAGGTGCCTCCTTACCCCTTGGCTACCAGGTTACAATGAAAGTGAGTCAGAATTCTGCGCCCTCACGTGTATTATCCGAGCAGGCACCAAAATCAATTTTGTGGGTAAATCGAACGCAGTTGCTGCTCTGTCTTGTGTTGTCTCACTGAGCCTTTCTGTAAAGATTTACCGAGGCAAATGTGACAGTATCAGACACAGAACGTGGTCTGCACCACGCAACCCCCATCCTCCAGATCCACGGCTGCCCTCCCAACCCTGCAGCCCCTGGGGCTCGCTGCAGCCTTGACACCCGGCCCACACCAGACTGGCTGGCGGACGTCTGTATATTTCCAATCAGTCCATGGCTATTAATGTCACTCATTTTTCCCCAGGAATTTCTTAACATCCGTTACACTAAGTAACAGGGCCACTTAGTTCACAAGAAAACTCATTTTACTAATTAACAAAGCTTCTGGTGTAATCTGGAGATTAAGATAGTTGAAGCATTTACAATAGCCATCTGGCCTTGGGATTAAATCCTAACTAATTACTTCCCGAATGGGTTTTCCCATTTAGGGCAAATAGCTGCCTCCAGAGTGGAGATATTTCCTGGAGCAAAACTAATACACGTCCATAGCACGCTATCTATACCTGGAGCAAACTAATACCCGTCCATAGCACGCTATCTGTACCTGGAGCAAACTAATACCCGTCCATAGCACGCTATCTATACCTGGAGCAAACTAATACACGTCCATAGCACGCCTATCTATCTATACCTTGGAGCAAACTAATACACGTCCATAGCACGCTATCTATACCTGGAGCAAACTAATACACGTCCATAGCACGCTATCTATACTAACATGTTTTCAGGTAAATTACAGATCTTATGACAACTTTAAATACCAAATTAGGAAGGGGGAAAGTATTTTCAGAGCATGAAACAAACCTGCATTGTCCCTGCAGTAAGTTGCTAACCCTCTAGAGTTAATAACTATGGATACGTCTTAACCACCCACCGAAAAAGTTCCAGAAAGTCAGTGTCGATTCAGAAGGAATAAAATTCTTTAAGTAAGATGATTTTCTTATTTTCTTGACAGTATCAAAATATCCAAGTTGTCCTATTGCACCTTTTGAGTGAAATTCTTTAGTTTCTGTTTTACATAAGAGAGAGGATTCTAGCCATCTTTGCTGTTCAGACTCTTGCAGTAACATGCTGTCTTAGTTGTCCTTGGATTGGGAAGCAATGTGCATGGCATCAAAATGCATCCTCTATCATTAACACATAATGTACTTGTCCTATTTTTTGCTTTTCCTTTGTTTTTGTTTTTATTGGCGAAATCCTGGTTGAATATTCTGAGTACCATAATCTGACCTATATGGGAATCAAATACAGTGTGGGCATCTTCACCCCAAGTTTCTTCACATCATGTCTAAAAGATGAGAGGACCCAACCCATTTAAAAGTAAAACTGCTTCTTTTCCACTTTAGATTTGTATGTTAATAAAAACGTTAATTCTGAAAGAGTATGTATTATGTATGTGACGGAAAAGCTTTTCAACCTATATATTTTATTTTCTCCCCTGACCCCACCCCAAGACTAACACTGAAGTGATTTCACATCCCTTGGCCTGCCTCTTACCTAATTTGCCAGGATGTTCAACATGAAGGGAAATATTTAAATCCTAGACCATTTGGGGGATATTCAGTAAAGTATTTCCTTTTGGTTCAGAAATTTTGCTTTTTTCTATTGTCAGAGTATCGATACTTGGGTAGATCTCGTAAAATAGCTGAACGTGAGTATCACTTAGCATAGAGAGTTGATAATTTTCAACTTTATAAGGTTTTTTTTTGTTTTGTTAAAGTGTTTTAAAAATAGAACCAAGATTTATTAGTTACTGAGTAGGTTGTTTTCACAGTTACTGGTTTCTTTTGGGGTCAGGACAGGGCCAGAGGGACACCCCCAGTCCACTCTGCCTTCTCCCACATGTAGGCTTTCTCATTCCATCCTCTTTTTTCATTAGTTTTTTGCCTGGCGCTTTTCCTTTAGCCGAAAGATATTTCTCTGGCACTAGCTGTAATAGTTAGAGCAACTACGGATGCCAGTTATAAAAAGGAAAGGGAACCGATTTGGCTAGGGAACTGATGAGCAAATTAGATGTTGTATGTTGGTGACTTTGTTTATCCAGGTAAGTGATCACATGTCTAAATTATTTGGGGACATTTCTTTTTAGGTTACCTGTTCAGAAGCCCGTGTTTTTAGTTCAGAAGAACTAAAAAACTTTAGTTTGTTTTTTTTTCTCCTTTGAATCTAACTTCCTTTTTTAGTTTATTATTTTCTCATGAAGTAAAGGAAAAATAAGTTCACCAAATATAAAATGGACAGTGTTCAATTTAAAAATTTATTAGAGTTCAACATTACCAGTGTGATAACTTTGTCCTTTTGCCCAAATAAAGAATTTCTTTTGTTTAATGAATTTTGAACTTCTAATGTAGAGTGGTAAAGAAAAGGGAATAGGAAGTAGTATAAGAAGTTGAAAGCTTAAACAGCATGTAGATAAATACATAATAAATTAGACAAGTTATTGAAAGCTGAACGTTTTTATTACTATATAATGAATTTTTAAGTGAAATATTCAGTAAGAATTAGGTGAAATGATATGATTTTGATTAACCCTTCTGCAGGGTTAAAGTGAGAAGTTTGAAAAAGTATCTGTTTGAGCAGTTGTGTTGGCAGTGTAATCTTTGCAGCTTTGAAGTAATAACATTGTCTTGACTACTCTCTCTTAAAATAGTAATTTTTTATTAATGAAATAGTGTATAGATGATACAGCTGTTTAAAATTTGGAAAGAATTTTAGTCCTCATTATAACATCAGGACCTGATTTTAGTTTTTGAGGTTTTTTTTTGAGCAGTTCTAATGATTTGTAAGGACTGATAGTTTTGAACTTTATTGTTTCTTAAGGGTCTTCCACAAAACAAGAACAAAAATGACTTATTTTAAAAATACCATAAAACTCATTTTCTCTCATAATTACCATATGAGTCCTTTGGGCTGTTTTATAAATCTAAGAAAAATTAAGGGTTTTAGTGATCTTATTTTTTTCTGTATTTTGTAACATTTTGCTATTTCATCATCCTTGGAATTGATTCATCATTACTCATCAGTTATTCCCAACAGTGTTTAAAAAGACTAAAATAGGGGCTTCCCTGGTGGCACAGTGGTTAAGAATCCACCTGCCAACACAGGGGACACGGGTTCGAGCCCTGGTCCAGGAGGATCCCACATGCCGTGGAGCGGCTAAGCCTGTGTGCCACAGCTACTGAGCCTGCACTGTAGAGCCCACAAGCCAGAACTACTGAGCCCACGTGCCGCAACTACTGAGCCCACGGGTGCGCCTAGAGCCCGTGCTCCGCAGCAAGAGAAGCTACCGCCATGAGAAGCCCAGGCACCGCAACAAAGAGTAACCCCCGCTTGCCGCAACTAGAGAAAGCCCGTGCGCAGCAATGAAGACCCAACGCAGCCAATAAATAAATAAATTATTTATTTATTTAAAAAAAAAAAAAGACTAAAATAATAAGACTAATGGAATTGCCTAGAAGGAGGCTGTAACAGTGACTGTTGCATCATCCTTTCGTTTGCTTATTGTATTGCCCAAAGAATTGCATTATCTTTCAAGAAGGTATGAAAGAATGCTACAGACAGCTTTTTTGTAGTCTGATTTTAGATTTCAGTGAACGTAATTGAAAAAATCAGAAGTTTTCACCTTAACGACAAAGAGCGGTAAAGTGACAGAGGAACACATTTCACAAATAATAGATGAATCCGAAGATGAATGCAAAGAGACAGGCAGCGTTGTAGACTCTGATGACAGTGAAATTGGTTCTGTCTCAGGTTGAGTCTTCAAATGGTGTAGCCTTGAATTTTCTCAAACTCAAGAACAATCTGTTTCTAAAGACAAGAAGGAAATGTGTCATTGGCATCCAGTTATAGTCATTCAACAGGAAGGATTTCCTAACTCAGAATTTTGTAAGAAGAATCTGGACCGCTGGTTTTACTAAACGGCCATGTGACAGTGTTCTTTCATCTTGTGTAATGTTTGTGGATCAGCATTTATGCAGTATGGTTTGTAAAGGGACAAATGCTGAAGGCAGAATTGTATGTGAAAGTGATTGGAAGGAAGTAGACGGTGTAGAAATGAAGAGCTTAGCTGCTCCGTGGCATGTGGGATCTTCCCGGACCGGGGCTCGAACCCGTGTCCCCTGCACTGGCAGGCAGATTCTCAACCACTGCGCCACCAGGGAAGCCCTGTGATCTATTTTGAGTTAATTTTTGTATATGGTGTGGGGTAAGGGTCTAGGTTCTTTTTGTTTCATTTTGCATATTTTTCAAGCACCACTTGTTGAAAGGACTGGTCCTTTCCCTGTTAAATTACCTCGGCACCTTTGTCAAAGATGAATTGACCGAATGTGCGTGGTCTATTTCTGGACTCTGCTCCATTGTTCTGTATCTCTGTCCTTTAATCAATACCACAGTGTCTTAATAATTTTATAGCTTCTTGAAATCCAGTAGTGCACGTTCTCAAGCTCTGGTCCTCTTTCTCAGAATTGTTGTGACTTTTCTAGATCTTTTTCATTTCCCTTAAATTTTAGAATCTGCCTGTCCACTTCTATAAAGAAAGCCTTCCAATCCCTTGCCTTTTCATTTGCTGAATAACAGTAGTATGTTTACCAGTATCAGTCCTTAGCAGTCCTGGAATTTTTTATCATTATTATGTTCCTTTATTTTGCAAAGTATTTAATTTGGCCTTTTATATCAGTATTTATAAGTAAGATATTTGCTTTTATATTGCTCTCCCTTTTTTATGATATCTTTACCAGTTTGGGTATTCAGTGTTATGGTAACTTTATAAAATGAATTATGAAAGAATCACTGTTTTCTGTTTCCCTGAAACAGTTATGTAGTAAAGCAATCAAATATTCCCTAGGAATTTGCAAAACTATTTAAGACCAATCCATCATTTTTAAAGGAGTAATTATATTTTATTATTTTCTATGATTATGGTCGGTTCAAGTTTTCTCTTGTTTTCCTGAATGGATTTCTGTTTTCTTAGGAAGTCATCTATATTATTTACTTTTTTCAAGTCTAGCATTATAGGGCTGGGCATAGTGTTCCTTTAAAGCTATTAAAATCTTTCAGATTATTTAGAAGAACTTTTAAAAAGTTCTAGATGGTTAGGGTTTCATTTTTATTACGTCAAGGAGAGTAACCTATCCTAACCCTACATTTTAAAAAAAATGTATTGAGGCTTTTTCTTTTTATTTGGGGCAATATGTAAGATCCGCTTTTGTAAGCAATTCATGGATACATGACAGGGTACTTTGGCTTATTGTTTTATTATAGTGTTCAGATCTCCTGTGTCCTTAATTTATTTTCAGTTTTCTCTTTGTGATTTATTTTCAGGGCAAGTTTATTCGGATCAACTTTGACGTAACTGGCTATATCGTTGGGGCCAACATTGAAACATGTATCCTTTTTCATAATCACATTATTCGAAATAGAGAATGATTTAATCTTCCTATGGCCTCGTGGCAACCCTCTGTGGTACCTCTCCCATTATCCAGATGATAAAACTTTAGCCCAGAGAGATTGTGACTTGTTCACATACCTTCAACTTCAGAATATGAACTCCAAAGTGGTATTTTGTTGTTGTTTGTTTTTAACACCAGGTCATGATCTGGTCACATGGCTGGGGAAGTGGAGAGTCCCACTGAGGTGAGGGTACCTGTACATCGACCCAGGAAGTGTTTGTGTGCTGTAAGGACGTTTAGGTGAATACCGATACGTTGAAAACATCTTCAGTTACTGCTGCGTTAGCCCATTTTTTACCATCTACTTCTGATACTAGTGAGATGAGCATGTCCCACCAAAACAAACCTTATTGATGTACAGAGCTGAAGTAGTTTCAGTTAGTGTTAAGCAGAATAAAACTAGAGGCAAAAAAAAGTCAAATACATAGACTAGTCTTAAGAAATGTCGCATGCATAGAATGACCTTAAAGAATGATAGATATATAAAGAATTAATTTGATTTAAGAGATAATAAATTAGAAGTGATTCTGAATGATAATGTGCCCGTTAGGAAAGATACAGGTGACAATCCTCTGATACTTGTTAACTACTCTTTAGTGATAGAAATACACTGCTTCTATCCCTCAGGTGAGGGATAAATCAAACTTTTCCTGTTAATTCAGAACTGTGTTTTATGTCTCTAAATATGCTCAGAGCCAGAAAACACAAGAAGCACTTGAAAATGACAGGCGAATGGAGCTAGAGTTTCTTCATACCGGGGAGCATCGTTCATGTGAGTGTACTTTTCGCCGAATGTGGAGGATGTGTTTGGGATAGTCTGATTTAAAATCAGGCTGTGTGGCACCCACATAATTCACGTTGGTGGCCCCTGGGAAGGTTTACTTCAGAGGAGGCAGTCCTCTCCCAAAGCAGTGAAACTGAGACTCTGAGAGTCCAGTGTGGCTTTCAACCCAGAGACAGGCTGGGAGCATCAAGGCCCCATGGACAGAGAACCCAAGCAGGCCCCAGATGTACGTCCTGATACCCAGGCGGAGGCGTGGTGTTGTGACGTGCAGGTGCTGAGTGGGGACTCAGGGGGGTAGGACAGGAGTTATGCACGTGAATCTTGGAGTTCAACAAAGTTTTGATTTGTACCTCTACCACTTATTAGCTGGTGGGTTTTTTTTTTTAAGTTTTTCTACATACAATGCTTCGCATTTTTATTATTTATTTGTTTATTTATTTTTGGCTGCGTTGGGTCTTCGTTGCTGCTCACAGGCTCTTTGTTGCGGTGCGCGGGCTTCTCATTGCGGTGGCTTCTCTTGCTGCGGAGCACGGGCTCTAGGCGCACGGGCTTCAGTAGTTGTGGCAGGCGGGCTCAGTAGTTGTGGCTCACGGGCTCTAGAGCACAGGCTTAGTAGTTGTGGCGCATGGGCTTAGTTGCTCCGCGGTACGTGGGATCTTCCTGGACCAGGGATTGAACCTGTGTCCCCTGCGTTGGCAGGCAGACTCTTAACCACTGCTCCACCGGGGAAGTCCCAGCTGTGTTATTTTGAGTAATTTCTTTGTACCTTGGTTTTCTTATTTGTGAAGTTGTGATAGTAATTCTGATGTTAAAAGGCTTTTCCTGCCTTCAGTGTCACCCTTAACCTCCTTTGCTCAGACCTTCTGGAAAAATCTCGTGCTGTTCGTCAAGCAAAAGATGAACGTACTTTTCATATCTTTTACCAATTGTTATCTGGAGCAGGAGAACATCTGAAGTGTAAGTTACAAAGTTTTTTACTATTTTATATTCAGCTGAGTATCTTTTTTAATATTAAAAATTTTTTTTGAGAAAGAGAACAGTTTTGGGAAACAGATTTATACACATACACCAGAATTCTAGCTGGTTAAATTACGAAAATGATGTTGAACTTCCAAGCCATGGGATCAGTACTTTAAGTGGCAAGCATATGGGTGGTGTTATATTATCTTTTGTACTTTTGTTTCTTTTCTTTTAAAATAATTTTAAATTAGAAGACAAATGATGTGTTTTCATACACATTCCATTTCAAAGTTTATAAATACAAAAGTAAGAGAAAATAAATTTACTTAATAAAATTAACTGGGATAAATATGTATATTCCTAGATTTACAACTGAATATGTGTTACGCTTCCAGTAGTACTAGAAAGAACCTGTGCGGATTTTTATTTATTTATTTTGTGAATCACAAGTTTAGGGTTGGACAGGGTAAAAAAGTAAATTCTGTTCTGGGTCAGAGTTTTGCTGGGTCAGGAGGGAGAGGAGAAGGTACACAACTTTCCAGTTTCTTCTGAGTTTCAAAGTCCACGCTGCTTCTCTAGAATTAGTATGTATATTATTTAGATATCACAACAGACATATAAAAGCCAGTAATACTCTTCTCATCTGGGGTCTAGGCTTTTGTTAACCATAGGTCATCTGTGGAAGCGTTAAACCCAGAAATCAGTTAAAGAAAGACCTGCAGAGGAAAAAAAAAAATAATAATAAGCAGCAAGTAAATAGAGTAATTGACAGGGAGAGACTAAAAATTCAAGATTATCCCGTTAGGTAACGCTGAAGGGAAGGAAACCCTCAGGCTTTCAGACTGGCAGGCATTCTGAAGTAATAGTAAATCAAAAAAAAAAAAAAAAAAAGACAAAACTGTTAAAAGAAGGAGATTTAAAAAGAAAAAAAGCAAGCAAGCAATACCCAGTAGAAGCTCAGTGTGATGTAAATAAGACTTAAGGGATGGGGGTGATCGGGAGAAATCCTCTGCGGCAGAGCCAGTTCCACGGAAAGCTAGGAGCACGTGATAACATCTGCTGAAGGGATGACAACCTGTTTTACTATTCTGAGTGCTCCTGAGAACGTCCTTCTGCTCTTAAGAACACGTTTCTTGAAGGAGTCGGTTGAGTTCTCTCTAACTCATGGACCCTGAAGTATAGAGTCAGTGGGAGTATCCGTTATAATACCCTGTCAGACTATTACTGTGTCAGACATCACTCTCAGAGGCAATGTACCACTAAACAGACTGACTTGGAGAAACAGTTTCAAGGCATTGTCTGGGCTCAGCATTTGCCTGGTCCATATTCTACACCTTCCATATCCAAGTCTTTATCTAAGCCCATGCAGTCTTCACATTGACCTCATGGTGTTTGCTATAAACTCCTTGCTAATATAGGAACATAGAATATGGGTTTGAAAGCTTTCCCTCAAAAGATGCCTAAAATATTTAAATCTGAAAATCAAGTTGAGTTATCTGGAAGGTTATCGTACCCCAGCTTTCTGATTTCAAATATAATATACAAACCGCTGTTCCCCAGAGCCCCTGTTTAGATGTTTGTTGTTTACATCATCGTTTTCCTTCATTGTACAGACAATGGAAAACTGTCTTATGTCTGTGTATTTAACATGAGCATATAAAGAAAGAAGAAGTACGTGGTGGTGATGGGTTGCATGTTTTTCTGCCGTGTGGGTGCAGTTGGAAGGTGGGGATGTGCTTGAGTCTGTTGCTGACTATTTATTACGTTGTATTCTGTTACGTTTTCTTTCAGCTGATTTGCTCCTTGAAGGATTTAATAACTACAGATTTCTCTCCAACGGCTATATTCCTATTCCGGGACAGCAAGACAAAGACAACTTTCAAGAGACGATGGAAGCAATGCATATAATGGGCTTCTCCCACGAAGAGATTCTGTGTATGTGTGATTTCTCTCATAAGATTCTGATGCTCAATTTTCATAAGACTTATAAATTGGGGGTAAATTACCTGAACTAGAAAATGATTGAGAAACTAATGGGAACTGCCTGTAATTTTATGAAATCCTAAGATTTGTCTTACTGAAAAATTTTGTATAGCTCATTTTTAGCACAAAATAAGTTAGAATATGTCTCTGCTACATTTTGATGCAGTATCTTAATTAATTCTTTTCTTTTTATATCAACATAAAGCAATGCTTAAAGTGGTATCTTCAGTGCTACAGTTCGGAAATATTTCTTTCAAAAAGGAGCGAAACACTGATCAAGCTTCCATGCCGGAGAATACAGGTAAATTGATGAATACTGATTTTATTTCCGTGGTCTGTTGTCGTGTTCTCCAAAAACATGTTACAACGCAAGCATAAAAGCCCTCCTGAAGTGTTTCCCATGAGACTCCACGTGCCTAGGAGTAAGGGTCACTCTGATTCCATAAAGGAGGGAAGAGAATGGGGTGCAGGGTGAGACGTGGCAGTGGAGACTCTGCCTTAGCCATGGGGCATTAGGACTGGGGGGTGGAAGGGGGCACAGGCTGCAGAGACCACAGGGCTCACCTGAAACGGAGCTGCAGCTGCTAGGTTCTATAGCCAGTTTTCTCCTTGGCAGCAGTATAGGCCCAGGGCTGCCAACTAGAATTGATTTTTCGAAGAAAGGTGGAAACCTAGATTTTAATATGAAATCTTCAAGCTTTTAAATATCGAAAATGGATTGAAATTCGCACTGGTCGAGGACAGAAGTTTGTGAATCATAAAATGTGTTTGCAAGCCTTGTGGGGTCTGCTTCTGAAGGTCTGGAGACAAAAAGAAAACGGAGGAATCAGTGTATTGACTCCAATGCTTGATCACCCGGGGACGTTATCCTGCCTCACAGGATCCACCGTGGCCAGTGAAGGCTGACATGCATCACAGTCTCTGCCCTGGAAATCGGCCTTCTTTGTTGTAACCAATATTAATTTAATTCTGTGTAACCCTTTTAAGGGACCTGTCCGTCTCCTGATACCTCATCACCACCATTTCCTGACAAAGCCCCTGCACCTCATCCTAAATCTTTAGATTTCCAGGATCATGAACTATATCATTCAGTCAAAGTATTTTGATTGACGTTTGGGCCAGCTTCTTCCATATAGCTTTCACGTGGTTAAGTAAGACTTAAAATCGAGCAGTTTAAGATTTAGAACAAGAAATGTATTAGTGTAACTTGGCTTGGAGATCTTGACCTAGAGGTAGAAGAGAATCAGGTCACCCTTCTGAAAGTCAAGGCAGCCAAGTGTGTTTCTACTTTTTAAAATATAATGTGATAGGTTTTCTACTTGTTATTTTTTTTAACCTTTAAAAAATATTTATTTATTTATTTGACTGCGTTGGGTCTTCGTTGCTGCACACAGGCTTTCTCTAGTTGCAGCGAGTGGGGGCTGCTCTTCATTGTGGTGTGCGGGCTTCTCCTTGCAGTGGCTTCTCTTGTGGAGCACGGGCTCTAGGCGCACAGGCTTCAGTAGTTGTGGCACGTGGGCTCAGTAGTTGTGGCTCGCGGGCTCTAGAGTGCAGTCTCCGTAGTTGTGGCACACAGGCTTAGTTGCTCCGCAGCATGTGGGATCTTTCTGGACCAGGGCGCGAACCCGTGTCCCCCGCGTTGGCAGGCAGATTCTTAACCAATGCGCCACCAGGGAAGTCCTCTACTTGTTATTTTAAGATAACTTTTAGCTTATAATGGTTGATTTTGTTTTCCTTGTTTTTTTTAATGCCCTTGATTTGTTACTTTCTCATACGATTTTATAGACTATGGCATTTGAAAATTTCCCTGAAAATCTGGAAATGTCTCATGATGGCAAGGCTTTCCCTCTCTTTGTTTTTTCTCTATTCTTTTCCTTCTTTCTTTTCTTCCTTTCTTCTTTCCTTTATCTCTTTCTAACTTTATTTTTCTTTCTTTCCATCCTTCCCTCCTTTTTCCTTTTTTCCTGCTTCTTTTACAGAACAACTGTTTTTTTTTAAAAAAAAAAAAACAACTAAAATGGCTCCAGTGTCATTGCTTCATTGCTGTTCACTACATCACCAGTAATGAAAGTAAAATAAATCTCTTTCTAATTGTATGAGAAGCTTTAAAAAATTACAACTCTATAAATAATTTTTCTCAAATTATTACCTATATCAGGTAGTGGTGGTTAATTAACACTTGCTGTGTTGCAGTGTGTAAGAGTTTGTACTTTTTAATTACAGTAAAATTTAAACATGTAATAGGAGAGTGTAAAGAACTCCCCACATTCTCGTCACCTGCCGTAGACAGTCACCAACTCACGGCCTGTTGTGTTTCATTCATACCACCTCTCACTTCCCTTTTTCTGGATTATTTCAAAGCAAATCCCAGATACTTCATTTGTAAATATTTCAGTCTGATGCTTGACTCAGGGTCAAAAAATAAGGGCCTGAAATGAGCATATACACTTGGACTTCTTTTAGTATTGGTGATATTTCTTTCTCTTACAGAGTTTTTCAGGTTATCGATATTTAAAAATTTTTTAATTGTGATAAAATTACACATAGCAAAATTTATTTTGACCATTTTTAAAGTGTACAGTTCAGTAATGTATTTTCGCATCATTATGCGATCAGTCTCCAGAATTCATCTTGCAAACTTAAACTCTAAAACAACTCCCCATTTCCCCCTCCCCCAGCCCCTGGCAACCACCATTCTAGTTTGTTTCTATGAATTTGACTAGTCTAGGCACCTCGTAGAAGTGGAATCATTCAGTATTTGTCTTTTGTGACTGGCGTATTTCATCGGGTTATTAATATGTTATTATACATTAATTTCCCATGGCATGTTTACATGTTGGTACCAAACTGGCATTTCTTATAAAAGACTTATTCTCTACTATTGTCTATAGTACTAAAAGTAAAATTATCTTTATTAAACATACGAATCTCTACAGCGCATTCCTCCTTATCCACTCCCCGCCCCATGAATAAGGTAAATATAGCAAATGGCTGTTAACCAGTAGTACCAGAGCACCACAAATTCAAAAGAAAAAAATACATTTAATCACAGAAATTTATCACAAACATAATAACGAACCAAAAGGAAGAGCACGTTTTGATTATTGGGCTTTGGCTATAAGGCACTTTGAAACCAGATAGAATCTGAAAAAAACAATCACAGACAGACCAAGCGAGAGCTGGGAAATTAGGGTCATTATTGCTGCTTCAAAAACAAAAGGGGAAACCAGAAAAAGACTGCCAGATCTAACCACCTATCTGCAGGAGAACAGAGGCCGGAGGCACATGTTAAATGACCACGGGGTGCAATCAGGGTGAATGGTTCCGTTGCCGGTGATGCTGAAACATTTACGTGCGCCTCCCTGGAGTGGCCTTCAGAGCAATATTGGCAAATCACTACCTTTTAGATTGAGTATGACTCTTTTAAAAAAGCATAAATGGCAAATAAGAGGGTAATAAGGCTTAGAAGTAGAAAATGTGATGCAATTGTAAGGGAACTTGTTTTCCTGGTAGAGGAAAGTAAGCCAAGGTATAACCACACTCTAAAGTCCGTTTTTTCACTGCTAAAATGATGTTTATTGTGATAAAGCAAGAGAGTGTAGGCAATTTCCTTTTGCTGCTTTGTATTTTTCAACTTCCCATTCAATACGTGCACACAAGCACACATATGTAGGTTAACTAAAAGGAGGCAGGACGTAGGGCTTGAGGAGGGCAGCTGGTAAAAGCTGGCGAGAAGAGTCACAAACCAGAGGAAGTGCTCGCTGAGGCACGGCCTGCCCTGCCCACCCAGGGTGCTGCTAGGTTTCCAACGGTTCACCTGGATCACAGGGGGGTAGGATGCAGTGCGTCTTTGTTTGTTTTTTTTGTTTGTTTGTTTTTGCGGTATGCGGGCCTCTCACTGTTGTGACCTCTCCCGTTGCGGAGCACAGGCGCCGGACGCGCAGGCTCAGCGGCCATGGCTCACGGGCCCAGCCGCTCCGCGGCATGTGGGATCTTCCCGGACCGGGGCACGAACCCGAGTCCCCTGCACCGGCAGGCGGACTCTCAACCAGGGAAGCCCGCAGTGCGCCTTTGAGAAGGAACTTGGTTATGCTTCTAACGTGATTTAAAATGTACTTACCCTTATAGAATTTTATTGTTATTTTAACACTTAATCAGACATTTATTGTAATAATTGGAACACTTGTTGGACCTTAGTGACATTAGACAGTGAACTTCTGCTGAGGTGGGTGCCCTAATGCTGGTGAGAATCAACAGTAACAAAATTAGCGGCTTTCTATGTGAGCCGAGGAATCAAATAATTTTAATAACCTTTAGGTCTCTTGCCTACTAAACTATTATTAGGATCACTATATGGGCATGATTAGTTGTCTTGGTAACATGATGATTTAAACTGTTTTAAACACCGTTTTTCTCATTCTGTGCATTATCCATGGGTTCTAAGACTTAGTAACTTGCATTAAGTTACCCAGAGTAAGTAATTGCTGACTAATCTTCTCTTATGTAGCCTAAGGATGAGTATTATTAATTTGAAAGGATGAAGGTAGTTCTCATCAGACCTAAAACTTGCCCAACCTTATGCCTTGTATTTAATTTCTTAATACAATTTGATAACTACTCAGGTGTTTCCAGTGTTGACTGAATATATGGTGACTAGATCGTAAGTAGAAGCCTAGTATTTAGGAGACCTTTTACCCTCTAGTTGCCCAGAAACTCTGCCATCTTCTGGGCATGAATGTGATGGAGTTCACTCGGGCTATTCTCACCCCCCGGATCAAGGTCGGCCGAGACTACGTGCAGAAAGCGCAGACCAAAGAACAAGTAAGTTTAACGTCAGTTGCTGTCACACATTTGTTTGAATGATAACCGTGGCCGTTAGACCTTCTGATGGGCACGTAACAAACCGAATCAACAGAAGCTCTATTGTATGGATGTTTCTTGGTACTAATTGAGTACTTTCTCTCAGAACGTTTTTAGAGGTGACTTGTAAAAAAGGAAATCTGAAATATCACCGTGAGTTTTCCCCAGGTAGATGGATCATACATGTTCCCCAGGACGTGTACCTCGGGGTCCCGCCCAACAGGGGGGGTGCCCTGCTTGCTCCCTTGTCCCTGTTGGGGGGAGGGGAGACAGCGCCAAGAATGCAGGCGTCGGATTCACCCGTTTCCTGGTGGACTCTGGGCAGATGCGCCGCCTAGAACCCCAGGGGCAGAGGGAAGAGTTTATTTTTACTGGGCATCTCCACCCATTTCCTACATTGATTATCTCCAGTGTACGTTTAATTGTACTAATACCCTCTGTTGATGTATAAAATTCAGAGAGGATTAAGCAGTAAGTGCTCTTTTAGGGTTTGGGGGGCGCTGTACATCATGAAACTCCCTCCATCAAACAGCTGTTAGTGTTTTGTTGAGATTGTTTCCGGAATAAAAGGTTGATGTTGTCTAATTACAGGCAGATTTTGCAGTAGAAGCTTTGGCAAAAGCTACGTACGAGCGGCTCTTCCGCTGGCTTGTGCACCGCATCAATAAAGCTCTGGACAGGACCAAACGGCAAGGGGCGTCTTTCATTGGAATCCTGGATATCGCTGGATTTGAGATTTTCGAGGTATATCTTCCCCCTCCTGCTTTTCCTTCCTTCTGTTTACCCTTTTCACCAATAACACTTAAGGCTCCCTCTGTACCAGCTGCAGTGCCAGCCACCAGGGATATGATGGTAGATAAGTAGGTACAGTCCCTGCCATTCCATTGATAGTAGAGAGTCAAACATGGAGTGACAGAAACCCAAAATTCTCAGAATTTTGGATAATGAAGTGGGGGGGGGGGGCTGTGATAGAAGGAACTGGCGGTGGGGGGGGTCCACTGTGGAAGATGTGTCTGCAGCAGTGAGAGTGGAGCACGAGGAGCCCCCGGCCTCAGGAAGAAGCCCCAGCATAATGAGAGTAGGTCCAGTGGTCCTGTATGGGAGAGAATTTGTCAGATGTGAGAAACTGCTAGAAAGCCAGTGGGACTAGAGGTAGCTGACCAGAGGGGCAGAGGAGCTGGAGACATGGAGTGGGAGATGGAAAAGCAGAAGCTGGGAGCCAGTGGAGGATGGCGTTGCCGTAGCCTGGCGGCCAGATGACACTGGCTTGAGCGGGAGTCAGGAGCAGCTGTGTGAGATCAAGAGATGAGGGAACACAGTGGACTCTGTTCTGAAGATACACCCACAGGATTTGGTGGTGCATCTCAATATATTTCACTACTAGTCTGACTAGATTTCTCCAGACACTCACCATCAATCCATCAAAGGTTTGGAGTCACATACCTGCTGTGGTTTTGCTAAACACTGATAAAATTTTGGTCTCCTAACAATGTGTATCTTTATCTCTCCTTTGATAGACACTGTATAGCAAGGCACAAATACTGAATTAAATACTTCTTGGGGTCACTGTGCTGCTTTGACCAGTTGGATACTGAATTGTCCTATTTTAAAATGAACCCCTTTGGACTATATAAGTCTGTCCTCATAAAATTTGAACTGTTACTGGTATAAGCAGTTTTATCCCCCAAACTGCCACTGACACTATAAAAGATTGCTTTAATATGTTTTTTGTTTTTTAATTTATTTATTTTTGGCTGCGTCGGTTCTTCGTTGCTGTGCGCCGGCTTTCTTTCGTTGCGGCGAGCGGGGGCCCCTCTTTGTTGTGGTGCACAGGCTTCCCATTGCGGTGGCTTCTCTTGTTGTGGAGCACGGGCTCTAGGTGAGCGGGCTTCAGTAGTTGTGGCTCGAGGGCTCTAGAGCTCAGGCTCAGTAGTTGTGGCGCACGGGCTTAGTTGCTCCGCGGCATGTGGGATCTTCCCGGACCGGGGCCCGAACCCGTGTCCCCTGCCTTGGTGGGCAGATTCTTAACCACTGCACCACCAGGGAAGCCCCAAGATTGCTTTAATATGTATTGATTTGTGAATAACTGAAAAACCATGAAAGGTGGCTGCGTGCAAATTGCATGTTGCCTTCCTGTGTATAAACAATCAGAAGATACAGTGAAAGAAAAGACCCCCACTTCCAGCTGCCAACAAGAACAGATGAAATACCTAAGAAGAAATGGGCAAGATTTAGTTGACAACTTTACAGGGCAACTGTGAAAAAATGAAAGACTTAAAGAAATGTAAAAATATAGCTTGTTCTTGGATGAGAAAATTCAGCGTTGTAAAGGTGTAAATCTTCCCCAAATTCATCTTTTTTTTTAAATATGTTTTTAACATCAAGAAAGAAGAGCGTAGATTTTATCTTATTTATTTATCTATTTATTTTTGGCTGCATTGGGTCTTTGTTGCTGTGCTTGGGCTTTCTCTAGTTGCAGTGAGCAGGGGCTACTTACTCTTCGTTGTGGTGCACAGGCTTCTCATTGCAGTGGCTTCTCCTGTTGTGGAGCACGGACTCTAGGCACACGGGCTTCAGTCGTTGTGGCGCATGGGCTCAGTAGTTGTGGCGCATGGGCTTAGTTGCTCTGCGGCATGTGGGATCTTCCCAGACCAGGGCTTGAACCCGTGTCCCCTGCATTGGCAGGCCGATTCTTAACCACTCTGCCACCAGGGAAGTCCCCCAAATTTATCTTTAAAGTGAACATACTTGTTTAAAACCTGTTTCAAGGGGTAGAGGAGGACTAGGCAACCTGCTTCTAAAACTAATTTGAAAAATAAGTTATTAAAGTATAGATAGTAAAATTCTGAAAAAGAAATGAAAAGAGGATATTGAGATAAAAAATTATAAAGCTGTATGGTTTTGACATATGAATATACACAGACAGTAAAAAAAAAAAAAAAAAAAAAGGAAATGTTTTAGATGCTAAAAATGCAGGATTGTTTAGTGAGTGTTATTTGTCACGGAAAAGAATGGAAGATGTCCACTGTTAGGAGATTTATGCTCACCGTAGGAGATTGGTTTGATTAATTACGATATATATTCATGCAATAGAGAACTATGCACCCATTATAAAGAATGAGGCGGCATTATATTACAGATTCCAAGATGCGTTGTTTTTTTAAAAATCAGGGTAACACACATTTATGAGCGCACAGACTGTTTCTGGAAGGATCTCAAGAAATAGGTGACAGTGGTTGCTTACGGAGAGCAAGTGGGTGACTGGAGTGAGACTTCTCAGCGCAGCTCTCTGTACATTTTAAATTTTATACCATGTGTTACCGATTTAAAAATCGATTATTTTAAAATACAGTTGGTAGCTTAAATATGAAGACAAGTAGAAATCCATTAACGAAAAATACCATCACATGTAGTGGCTCAGGCTAAATAGAGCACTAAGATCTCATGATCTTAAGGCAGAGCAAAATCCATTCACATAAACGTAACCACGCACCATCGGGCGGTCTGCAGGTGTTGATGTGGGTCACTAGAAATACGGTGTTGAACACGGCAGACTCTGCCCTGGCCCCCCTAGCGTGACCTCGTTCTAAGACGCTGAGTGTGACACCTCCCAGGGAAGATTGGAATGGCTTTTTCAGGCTATAAATCTATTATTTGGGGCTTGATTAAACCTTCCCTAATTACAGATCACTTTATAATGAAAGAGGTTGTTTATGGGCCCATGGTACTTGTGTGGGCAGCATGGAAGCAGAAGAAAAGGCTGAGTACTTCTCATATAAGGCGACTGCTTTAAGAAAGTTATCCCTGTTACTTCATCCATCCATGTTTCATCCCATCAGCAGCACAATAGAGAAGTGGGCAGATTTCACAGAGAGGGAAAAAGAAATGTCTGTAACAGATGAAAAGGTTATTATTTGTTTCTACTGTTGTTTTCCTTAACTCACTCTGGAGCCAGTGGCCTAAGTAAGGAGCAGAGGGGGCCGCAGCCCATCTGTCCTCTGGACCCTCAAAGCTCACGGAGACGCGCTTGCCCCCTTGGCCTCTGGCCTTCCCAGGTCTCTTTGTTTCTCTTCTTTTTCTCACTTCCTTTCTCGTTTATTCATTTCTCTTCATTAACCATTCGCTAATCAAAATGGTTTCATTTGTAGATACTCAGCACGCTACGTTTGTCGTTTTCTCCTTTTAGCTTCGCAGTAATGTGGGGTGTGTGTGTGTGTGTGTGTGTGTGTGTGTGTGTGTGTAGAGACTCCCCTCGGTTTAGTCACTGTCATCTGACGGACTCAGTAGGGTAGTCAAGACCTGAGGATTGACTTTGAGAACCAGCTGACTCGTTACCCCTCCCCCATCCCCGCCCCGCGTTGGGAACATGGCTCTCCTGCGCCCGCAGCTGAACTCGTTCGAGCAGCTGTGCATCAACTACACCAACGAGAAGCTGCAGCAGCTCTTCAACCACACGATGTTCGTGCTGGAGCAGGAGGAGTACCAGCGCGAGGGCATCGAGTGGAGCTTCATCGACTTCGGCCTCGACCTGCAGCCGTGCATCGACCTCATCGAGAGGCCCGTAAGACCCCCTCCCCGCCCCCCGGCTCTCCGCTCCTGCGCAAGCGGTGCCTTGAGCTTTCTCTCGCCATCAGCTGAGACGGGAATTATCCTGTCTCATGGGTGCTAAGATAATTTTCTAGTCTACACGGCCGTGTCCCGTCCTCGCGTGGGGCCGTGCGCTGGCCGACGTGGGCCTTCGCTGCCCGCAGGCGCCGCGGTGGTGGCGGCAGCTGCCTTGACTCCAGCGCTCGGCACGTGTCGGGGGTGTGGGGCTCTCCTGGGCACACGTCCGAGGCGGTAAAGGGGCACCGTGTCTAGCTGGGAATAAGACAGGTCTTGCACATCCATTTTGGGGGGTACCTAAAGCTTATCCTCGTAAGTACAAAGATGCTTTTTTAGAAGGTTTTTCAAAACCTTGTAAGAGTTTATAATCATAGGGAATTTAACTATAGCATGTAGAACGATGTGGCGTCATGACTCCATCGTGGGTCCTTTCAAAATGGAGAGTGAGGACAACTTTTTCCAGAAGAAAAACATCTAAAACGACTCTGTCGGGGCACCTGCCTGTCCCGGGCGTCTGCCCTCATCTCTCACAAACCCGGGCCCCGCCTGGCTTCTTACAGTACTCTGACCACGAGACAAAACCTGGTCTCCCAAACTTAAAGCTCTTTAGAAATCCCCAGTGAAAAGGAAAAGGGATGAGAGATCTTGACATTGAAAGATGAAGTAGGAAGAATGCAAAGGAGACAAAATTATGGATCTTCTGAATCATGCTGTCACTTAGTCCTTTAGAAAAGATTGGATTATATTTGGCTCCTTTTTCAGAATTTAGAAATATTTTCATTGAAATAGATTAAAAATGTAGAAATTGTGGCAGAAAGATGGGTGTTTCACTTATCCTAATCCAGAACTTCATTTCTCAAAGTTGTCAGACGAGTGGGGTAAATCGGGTTAAATGCCGTCCTGGACCCTAGGATCACCTAAGCCTAGTGGCCTTTGATTACAGTGTTCTTTCAGCAGCTCTGAACCCTGCAAATCCTTTCAGGTAGAGGGGCCACAAACTAGACAGCCAGGGAGTAAGGGTCTCAGTCCTGGGCTCCCGGAGCGGGGAGGATTCTCTCTGCTGCTTCTACCTGCTCTGTTCCGTTAACCTCTGCCTTCCTGTGACCACGTTATTACACTGTTTCATTCACGTTTAACTAGAACCCCCGGTTACTTTCTAAGCAATATTTGCGCAGAGCCAGCTCTCCTGCGGTAAACGTAAAGGCCTTGTGGGTTGAGGAAAACTGGTCTGAAGAGATTTATTCCAAAAGCTGATTTCATCCTTGTGCCCTAGGATTGGTACGCTCAGCCTTGTATCAGAAACTTGCCATATTTGCAGTATGGGAATAAACGATGACCCCCGAAGCACTATAAAATAGGCCATCGTTGTTTAAATATTTCATTTAGCTTTCATGTGTGCCCCACTTTCCTCCAAAAAAGAAGTCGTTCCATTGATTTCCGAGCTCCCAGAGAATGGCAAGCTCTGGGCATTTTTTTTTTAATTTGAGACATAATTCACTATCCTAAAATTCACCCTTTTAAAGTATGTAATTCAGTGAATTTCAGCATATTCACAGAGTTGTACAACCATTACCGCTAATTCCACAACATTTTCATCATCCCAGAGGGAAACGTCCTACCCTTGGCAGTCACTCCTGTTCCCCTCCCCCGGCCCCTGGGCCACTAATCTATCTTATGTCTCCGTGTCTTTAAGTCTCTAAGGCTTTTTTCAGTGAACTAGTTGAGTGAAATGAAGGCTCTATTTTATTTGTTGATAAAACAAACCCATGAAGTAATTGATAAATTACTTCATCACCTTCCATATATTCTACTTAACAGTAGTTTTAAATATTTCACCAAGTGTGAAGTGCTCGTTTTATTTAATCATCACTTAAATAGAAACTTAAATTGACTGGGGTATAAAATGTCTGAAGCATTCCAGCTAGTTGAGGGTTTATAACAATTTATCCAGCCAGTCATTGAATATAAAGATTCAGTTTTGTCTCTACACCTTTCAGTTCCTTTCTGATGTCTTTTTTTTTTTTTTTTTTTTTTTTTTTGCTACTTTTGGGGGAGTTATCTACTTGGAATTAGTTTTTTATAAGTTTCTGAGATACAGTGCTCATCCATTTTCTTACCAGTACTTCTTGAGCAGTTTGAGATCTCAGTGTTTGCATTGATAGTTACGATTTGCCATTACCTGCTACCCTAGCAGTTTGATTTGCACAGATCTTCACGAAGCTCTAACTGTTTTGGAATTTAAGCTGCCAAACCCAGTGGAAAACATCCTTGTATGTACAGTGACGTGCAAAATGTGTCAGTTCTTCTTGCCTCTGTTATCAGGCTAACCCTCCTGGTGTGCTGGCCCTTTTGGATGAAGAGTGCTGGTTCCCTAAAGCCACAGATAAGACCTTTGTTGAAAAACTAGTTCAAGAGCAAGGGTCCCACTCCAAGTTTCAGAAACCTCGTCAACTGAAAGACAAAGCTGACTTTTGCATTATACATTATGCAGGGAAGGTAAGAGTGAAAGAACTCCATTTAAAGTGCTGTGTTTGAGATGTTGCTACATTTGATGACGGTTGTAACAACTGTGCTGATATACACTTACAGACCCTTACATATAGTACATATTACAAATGCACTTCCTTCGAGACAACCCATTTTTTTGGATTGTTCTATGAACTTATTTGGGGGTGGAACGGGGGAAGTACAGAGAAAGTTTTGTTGCAGGGCCAAGCGAGGAGAACGGGTGGCTCGTGCGCAAAACCCCTGAGCCCCCGAGAGTTTGGGGGCAAGTTTTTTTTTTTGTTTGTTTTGTTTTTTGCGGTACGCGGGCCTCTCACTGTTGTGGCCTCTCCCGTT
This sequence comes from Phocoena sinus, assembly GCF_008692025.1. Lineage (NCBI taxonomy): Eukaryota > Metazoa > Chordata > Mammalia > Artiodactyla > Phocoenidae > Phocoena > Phocoena sinus. Next base: position 8,094,280 of record NC_045782.1, read on the forward strand.
GCGGAGCACAGGCTCCGGACGCACGGGCCTAGCGGCCATGGCTCACGGGCCCGGCCGCTCCGCAGCATGTGGGATCCTCCCGGACTGGGGCACGAACCCGTGTCCCCTGCATCGGCAGGCGGACTCCCAACCACTGCGCCACCAGGGAAGCCCCTGGGGGAAAGGTTTTTATAGGTAAAATTTGGGGTGAGGGCTGCTGGGTGTGTGACTTTCTTCTGATTGGTTGTTGGGGGGGGGGAACAGGGCGGGGCTCCGGGAATCTTGGGTTGAGCCTGCAGTTGCCGTCCTCCACCTGGGTGGGGGGTCCTGTGAACGTTTTAGGTGAAGGCTGGAAATGTCTCTTGTCTTTGTCTTTTCCCTCTTGCCGCACCCGGCTCTGGCCCGGCAGGTGGACTATAAGGCGGACGAGTGGCTGATGAAGAATATGGACCCCCTGAATGACAACGTGGCCACCCTCCTGCATCAGTCCTCTGACAGATTTGTGGCGGAGCTCTGGAAGGATGGTGAGAATGTGCTTGCGTTTGTAATCAAACTTGGCCGAATCTTTTACAGTTAAGGCTTATATATGGTTCTTTTACTTATAGACGTGTGTAGACTTTTTTACTTTAAAGCTGTTTATTTTCCCTAGAGCAGGGCTGCCGTTGTATCGGAATTTACCCACTTTCAGAAAACTTGGGTAATAAGACATCTGCCTTCTTGGTCAGGTGCTGTAGGAACATTCTAGTAGCAGAGCCATAAAGAACTACACATTTGCCTCAGGCCACCCTGGTCCCAGTGCAGTTGTAATCCAAGGGTGTTGGGATACAAAACCTGAGAAGCCTTGTGCATCTTCTCTGTGTTGTGTCCAGGTCAGCCGAGCTGCGTCCTCCCCCAGTGCCCTACCCTCCACACACATGCGAAGTGGCTGGTGAATAAACTCAGGCCATCTGCATATAGATCAGTTGTTTTTATTTCCGTCAGTCCTCACAGGTCTTTGGTTTACACGAACCTCGGGTGAGGGTTTTGGTGATCTTGTCATAGACTAGAGATTTTGCTGGTACCAGAAGAACAAAGCAGCTGTGTGTCTGTGCGTGTAGTGGGACCAACATCTTGTGGCATTTAGCTCTCTCCACGCTTTCGTCCTGGTTGTCGCCACCGCTTCGCTTGGCCTCAGGTCATGCAGTACCTTAGTTTAGCTCTGGATCTGCCCCTGCCTAGGCTTTGACCCTGAGGCCAGGTCTGTCAGTTACCTGGCTCGCTTCTGCTTTTTCTATAAGCATCTCAAGACCTTGCCATCTAGCTGTCTCCTCGGGTAGAGAGAAAGAAACCCAGAGGGCTTAGGGCAGTCAGGACAAAAGGAAAGAGACAGAAAGAGAAGAGCCACCACAGAGAAAGTGAGCAGGGGGATGATGACCCTACCAAAGACAGCCTAGTCGAGGTCACGTACATCGGCTCCAACAAGTGCGAGGGAGCCTGCAGGGGTGGGCACACCGCACACGTACACGCACGTGTCCTGGGGAGAGATCGTGTGGGTGAGACTGTGTACAGGGAGGGGCTGGGGGAAGGGTTAGGTTTCCAGCAAGTAAACAGAAGCTTTTAATCACTGTCCCACTGGATGGAGGTCTTCACCTGGCTGCTGCGTGCTCGCTGTCACCTGTGGTGACCTGGTCAGCCCAGGGGGGCCCGTGAGGACTGAGGCGAGAGCAGGACCCTGAGGTGGTGTCTGCGCTGCCCACGCGGCTGAGGGACTCTTGGCCCTGTTCTGGGAAGTGTGAGAGTGGGTCTGAGAAATGGATCTAGCATGGAAAAAGGGACCCTGAGCTCTGGTGGCCACCGGGTCCACAGGGCTGGGAAGAGCAGCACAGGTCAGTGGGAAAGGTGCACAGGAAACGTCACAGAAAGAGGAGGAAGGAGTAACGCTGCCCGTCAGAAATGCTGTGTTCAATCCGGAGTCGATTCCGTTGTGCTGCCCAGGGCAGTGTGGCCCACGGAGCCCACCACGCCCACCCCTCCTCCTGGCTCCGCTCAGATATCAGGGCAAAGGAAGGGAGACATGTGGACAGACGGCTGAGTGTCGCAGACCCCTGAGATGAATGCCACGGGGACAGCTGAGCGGGGACTGCCTTGTTCCTGGGGCGCTAAGGTCAGATGTCATGAAGGATGAGGCAGTTTTCCTTGTCCTTGAAAAATAATACTTTGTTGAACAAACAAAGCAAGCCAGCATTTCCTGAGCACGTGCTAAGGGCCCAGGCAGTCTCCCAGCACCCATTGACGAACATTCACATCCTGTTGGGGCCTTAACCATGGAGGGTGAGTAGGTTTCTGCGAACCCACTCATCTAGGGGTGGATGGCATTTCTAGGAGTGATGTTGGTGTGGAAGAAGCGGGGGTGAAGCCAGTAGAAGGAACCATCACAGGGCAGAAGTGGAAAATCCCAGCTCCGGGGTGAGTGTCCCGTTGGGGCGTTAGGGCAGGGTTGGGGCCAGGAGGCAGAGTGAGCAGGAAATGAGGCCGGAGCACGGAGTAACGCGGTGGCCAGTCTCAGGTGAATTTGACTTCGATGACTAAATGGCATCAGTAGTTTCACGGCCCAGGGCAGGGACACAGTGTGAACTTGAAGAAGCAAAGCGGGCCGTGGTTTGTTGGATGGATCGGGGTGAAAGACCCCGGAAGCGGGGAGTTCAGCGCGAGGTGACCGTGGAAGGAAAGAGAAACAGAGGAAACTAGCATTTGACCGCTGAAGTCTCAAAAACAGATTTTCTCTCTTCATTTTGCATGAGAAGAGAAGCAGGTGTTTGGGGAATCACGACAGCAGGTCCCGGGCTTACACACTGGTTCTGACATGGTGAGCCACTTTTGACTCTTGTCTTTTCACTTCTTAACCAAAAACAATATTGTGGGGAACACCTTTGGAGCCCCTGACCTGTTCCTGTGAGCCTGCACGTCCAGCCACGCTGGACAAGCTCACCGCCCACGCTTGTCAGCAGTGAGGTGGATTCGGGAACCACAACCGGCGTGTTCCCTTGCTGCCCAGGGCCTTCTTCCGGATGGAAACTCAGGACACGCACACAGGCGGGAACGGGACCGAGGCGCCTCTGCCTCGGCTTCCTCCTTCCAGGCTCCTTTAACTCCCCGCCTCACCGTCCAGGTACGGCAGGGCCTCTGGCAGCAGCGGCTCAGAAGTGCCAGGAATGTGAGATCCGGCAGGTGAGGGTGGAGATGGGGGCTGCAGCTGCAGTGATGATCTGATGCACATTCCGTGTCACAGGTGCGGGTGACGTGTCTCACAGGTAGGACCCCATCTGCAGAGCCCTTACCTGCCTTTCTGTGCTTTTCATGGACTAGCTACAGACAGGTTACTCACTTGATGGCAGAAGCTCTGAGAGGAAAGGCGTGTGGCCTGCGGGGCCCTCCCGTCCTGGCTCAAGCCCTGTCCACCTGTCCTTGGCCCACAGCTCAGGCCCTGCCGGGGCCCTCACCTTTCTCCACGTGGCCAGCTTGGGAGCACGTGTGGCCACTTTTGTCCAAATGGGCTGAGCAGAAATCCCCTCCCCATTGTGACCTGGCTGTGCCGGCATCCACTCCGGACTCATCCTGTGTGTTTGCTCTCCTGGTATCGCTTCTCTTAGTGGGAAGCCCTGCCATCCGTCAGCTCAGGTGGACGGTTACTCAGTTTAATCTGAGTGACAGGCTCTCAGAGGTGACCCACCATCGGAGGGAGGGGCAGGCAGAGCCTAATGCCAGGCCCCTCCGGTTTCGAGGACCTTGTGTTGCACGCGTGAGGTCAGCGGCAGGCTCAGGACTTAGAAGAGGGTCGTAGGGTGGAGAACTCGCCACGCTCACTCTGGACGTAGAGATGTCTTGGGAGAAGGGGAGCTTCTTCTCTAGGAAAAGAAAATAGCCCTGGAAAGGCATGTGATTATTTTCTCTTGTTACAGCCACATCAGTGAAAAGGCAGAAAATGACAGGTTGACTGAATGTGTGAGTTATATGATACATGAATATAGTTTGCCTGTGAAGGTGCAATGCCTTGAGTATAAGACATTTCATGTTAAAATAAACTGTGTGTTAGAGTTTTCTCCAGGCCAAACCAGGAGAAATACGATTTAGTGGTGGCAGCCCTGCCCTAGAGATTCATAGTGCCCTACTTTTTTGCTGAAAGATGTTTTGCGATCTCTCTCCCAGCCGCACACGGATTTCTTGCCACCCCTCGGGGCTAACGTACAAGGAAGAAAAGACCTAAAAATTACATTTTCATGTAAATGTATCTCCTGTGATATTTTCATGAGTAACGGTATGATCAATAGGTATCATCTTAGTTACGATTTGAAGTTGCTTTAACATTTTGTACAATAGAACTTGCTACAATGGAATTTTGTTTTCCTTAGTGGTAGTTACCTATTCGTAGTTTGTATTTGAAGTAAATTATATTTCCAAAATCGGGATGGGAAATAAAATTACACAGCACTGTGAATTGTTGACAGTAAATGCCACTAATATTTACCTTTTCCAGAGTAGTCCAACTTGCTGCAGTCTTGTCCTAATTTGCTAATTGGAGGATAATTTTATGAAAGACAACGCAGATAGTACCTTATTACTCTTCAGTTTCATCCTGCGTTTACATGGGGGTAACCATTTGACATTAATATGATATAATGCTCACACCTGGAGTTGGGAATGATTCCGCTGTATACATTTATTTTATACAGAACTTTGTCCAGATGTGCAAATTCTCTAAATAGTAATGTTTGCATGGGGTCTGCCCTGGACTAGCTGCTTTTGTTAGCCCGATTGCAAAGTTGACTTGTGATGTCGAATGTCTTTCACACTAACTGAAGTGTTTGTGTATTTGCCCTTCTGTCCTCCTGTTTTTGCTGTTTCTCTGCTTTAGAGATTCAGAATATTCAGAGAGCTTCTTTCTATGACAGTGTTTCTGGTCTTCATGAGCCACCAGGTGAATGGATAAAGCCTGTAGGTCTTCCAAACACAAGGGGTTTCAGCCCAGAGGAAGAACTTGCGGGGTGGGGGGCCTGGCAGGGTGGCCTGGGAGGACGGGGGCTTGGTTTCTGGGTTTTTGTTTTTGTTTTGCTCATAGACCTGCATGAACCTTCATTTCATGCTCAGTTTTATTCTCCTTCAAGGCAACTGTTTGAGCGCATAAATGACTCAGTTGCTGCTGCCTACACATTGCTTCTTTTATGCGTAGCCCGTAAGCACCGCAGAGCAAAAGGTCTGTCACTACCTTTTCCAGTAGTGCCGTTTGATACGCAGTCCTCTAAGGGAATTGTTAGGCACCGATGTGCCCAGTAATATCTCCTTTGTCTTTGAGTTACCTTTAAATTTTCAACTCTAAGGAACTCCAAGGAGGAGTAGGTTGTTTTTTTTTTTTTCTTTTTTCAAGTCATTAACATTTAGTGAAGAAATAATTATATAATAATCTCACGTATGTTGGTCTCATCATTATGCTTTTTATTTGGGATTTATGTGCATATCTGGCTACTTGCCCTTTTCTTTTGAACTGAAAGCCATGAAACTATCTACAAGGCTTGATGTGTGCACGTCGATACGAAGAGTGGAGTGTTAGAACCTGTACCTTGAACCTGAAATGGATTTTCACACATTTGGGCCTTATGGTTTGAATCCTTAGACCTGTTTAAAATACAACCTAACCTGTAAATCGACTGTACTTTAAAAACAGATAGATAGATGGAAGGAAGGAAAGAATACAGCCTAACCATGGCGAAGAGGCCCCCCAAAAGCCTAATATAAATGAAGATCACCTAACCTTCCAGTTGTTTAGTGAAATTGTCAAGCAGTAAAAACTCAAAGTCAAATTCATCTTATAAAATTTCCTTCATGATTTTTGGAACATAATGCTGAGACCCAAACCCATCTCAAAAAAGTGTTTTAAAAATATGTTAAAGAAACATACCCGTTTTAATCCAAGATTCCTGGGGTCAGTTCTGGCTCATATACTGTGAAAGAAGAAAGCTGCAAGCCAGGGGGCGGAGGGAGGGAGAGATGATGCCCAGGGTTGCTCCGTGAGCTGGGATGACTAGTCCGCAGGAGAAATCTTCAAGGTCAGTCATCTTTGGCCTTGTGGGTACTGAGAGAGTTGAGGAAGTGGGCAGAGAAAGGAGCGAGCCGGTCGTTAGAAGCTTATGGTCTGCCTGGGACTTACGCCTTGTTGAAAGGTCGGCGCTCGAGCTTTTGGACTTTCTCCCAAAGTAGAGCTCCCCCTTTAAATTCATTCCTCCAACTCTTGGATTTCTAACCGTTTAAGAGACTTCCAGCCCGTGGGCCCCCATCACTCCCCCGCTCCTGGCACCAGACGGGCACACCGTGAAGTCTGGGGGTGGGTGTCCCACACCCAGCAGCTAGGGGCAGCAGCCTCGCCCAGCCCCTCCCACCATGGCCTTCCCTCTCCTGCAGCACAGATGCTCTTTCCTCTGGGGCCGGGGTCTGTGGACCAGGTGCTTTTCTGTACCTGCAGGATCAGGTACAGGGCCATCCTAGACAAAACCATTCCCTGAGGGGAGCCGGCTCCCTCCTCCCGTCTGCTTGCCTGGGCACTGGAAACGTGCCTGGTCCGTCTCTCTCATGAGGTGGCCTCTGGCCGAGTCAGCCGGCTGACCCGAGTGTCGGGGTCTCAATCTCTCCCCACCCCGGGGGGCCTTCCATCCACCATGGCCCCAGGTGGTCTTCGAAGTTGTAGGTAGTATTGATATTTCTCCAGCAGAAATGTTCTCCTCAACATATGCTCGTGGATTCAAACCCCAGAGAGGGGTAACGGGTTTTAAATGAAAACATGGGCTTTAGTATTTTCAGTGGTTTCTCGGAAGACGGTGGGTGAAGGGGTTCCTCAGGATCAAATGGTGATGGCCTTTGACGCACTGAGGTGGGCGGTGCCTCTCAATGAGATGACAGAGAGCTACCGCGGGCCCTGTGCTTCTAAGTAGAGTCATAAGGTTAGGAAAACAGCATTAGAAGAATGTGCGGGCTTTTGAGGAGAAAGATGAGAGATGGGGGTAAAGAGAGGTTTCCAAAACCATCAAAGAGCAAGTGCAGGAGAGAAAGGAACAGAATTCCTAGAGGCAGAATAAGGAGGTCATACAGGTTTCTGCTATAAACCAAAGGACTGTTTTCTTCCAAATATATTTTGAAACTCTAGACTCCTGGGATAAACTAGTAATGGAGGATGCAATGAATTAGCAAAGCGGGTTCCTAACCTCAAAGTGGTGGGCGGGCTTTTTAGACTAAAAGGGCCTGTGACGATAGGGGTGGTAGTTTGTGGCTTTAGGTCCTGATGCGAACTGTGTCGGAGGGACGGTTGTGCGTAATCTGCCCTGATGCTGGCGGACACCTGCCGTGTCCTTCACAGGGTAGTGAGTACCCTAAGGTTCTCTGACCCCCCACGAGTGCTGGACGGCAGCTGACGGGTCTGGAAGGGTGACCACCGGAGACATTGTGAGAAGTACAGGAAGCGAGTTTTCGTCGTCGATAGAGAACTCCCGCCACCCTTTTCAATCTCTCGTAGAAGCAGCACTTGAAACGTGGTGACAGCAATTCACCTGGGGCTGGGAATCAGCAGGGAGATCTGGGTCCCGGCCTGCGGGAGGGCTGCCCCACTGGGGTCTCCCTTCATCTCCTAGTGGCCCCGGAATTCTTCCCTTCCTTCTCGGCATAACAGAAATGATGACGTTCTGACTTCGAAGACTTTGAACCAGTCTTTTTTTTTCCTTCAGTGAGTCGTTAGTATCCAGTAGCACGACTGATAAAAACGGTCATCATTGGATCTCCGTGTAGATTATATCCACTGGTCCTAACCCCCATTTTTAGTGCCTTTTAGACTCTCTGGTTTAGGTCTGATCCGGTTTCTGTACGCAGTTTCGTTGTCTTCGTGTTCAGTGGATGAAGGTTCTATACGTCGTTGCATATTCTACTCTTTCCTATTTCTTTATCTTGAGTTCTAACCAGAGTTGGGAGCTCGAGGAGAAGCAGCTTCCGAGGACGGCACCTCCAGTTCCCGAGGTCCGGTGGGGACAGTGACACTTAGTTCTCAGGGTTACCGCGAGTATCAGCCGAGGCAGCGAGAGCCTGACCCGGCCCGGGAGGTGCCTGAGTACGCGCTGCCTGCCTGGCCTTGCACTTGCCGTGGCTGCCTCTGCAGCTGCCGTAATTGCTGTCGTACCCTCGTTGCTGCTGCTGTTCTAATTATAAAAAACAGAGAAAGTCAAGAAATGCTTATTTCCTCGGCCATCGTCTCACGCAGGTCCTCTTTTCTTCCCAGTGCCCCGAGGCCCCGCTGACAGGCAGTCATGCCATGCTGCGCGGGGTGGGCATGAATCGTATTCATGGGACCTGCCCGCGGGAGAAGGCAGGAGTAGCCGTGCCGGAGGCGCTGGCGGGAGGTGTGGGGGCTCCCTGTGTGCCCAGACTTTGGCTTCTGCAGGGGCAGAAAGTACAGGTGGGGAGGGTGGGTAAGGGAGACAAATTTCAGGTCACCTTAACACTGGCGCTCGGGGGAGGCCAGATTGCTCTCTTCCTGGATCACACGCTCCCCATCAACTGCTGAACTTCCTGGAAGTTTTCTCAAACTTGCCAAACACTCTAGAACATTTAACAGGTCGGTTCTACAGCCCAGTTATGTAACCGCTGTAAATTTTTTATTACTGTGTAATAGCCGTACCCTGGAGATAGACTATTCGATGTTAAGATTGTCTCTGGGAATTCATAGCAGTTGAATATTTGTTTCGGAATCATTTTCAACTGTTGGTAACATTTTAGTGTACCTTAAGAGTAGAACAGTCTTTTAGTCTATGGAAATGAGCACTGAGAATCCACCATGTGCCTGGCACGGTGCTGGGGACTAGAGCCTTCTCTAGGATAGGAGCGTGTGATGTAGTTCCTAATCATTGTGTCTGGGTATTGAAGTTAACATTAAGACAGTTTTCTCCCCCCCTTTTTGGTTTCCAGCTCTATCATCTAGAGAGAGTTTCTGAAGAACTGGCTTAAATACTTCAAATGAAATAATAGCACTAGTATTTTGGCCCACGGACAGATTTAAAGAACACAAAAATCTCATGTATTCCTCGTGTCTCCTGAGACCATCCACTAGAAGAAGGGCCAGTTAAGCATTCCGGCTGCAGACGACACCATTCCTTACGTAAAACTAAACTATGAATATGCCCTTAGAGATCGCAGGTCTGTGGAGCTCATCTCATTTCTGACTGTCCGCGTAGGGTTTATTGATTAATAAGTTGTTAGTATAAAATACTTGGAACTCTTTTCAGGCCACTGGGCAACCAAGTAATGAATTGCAGTGCCCACCAGCAGCCTAACCAGCCTTTCCTGGATGGAGGAGGAGGATAAACAAAGCCATTCTTGGGCTTCCCTGGTGGCGCAGTGGTTGAGAGTCCGCCTGCCGACGCAGGGGACACGGGTTCGTGCCCCGGTCCGGGAAGATCCCACATGCCGCGGAACGGCTGGGCCCGTGAGCCATGGCCGCTGAGCCTGCACGTCCGGAGCCTGTGCTCTGCAACGGGAGAGGCCACAACAGTGAGAGGCCCGCGTACCGCAAAAAAAAAAAAAAAAAAAAAAATACCCAGAGGTTTTTCTAGGTCTTGATTTTTTGTTGTTGTTGTTACGCGGGCCTCTCACTGTTTTTTGCGGTACGCGGGCCTCTCACTGTTGTGGCCTCTCCCGTTGCAGAGCACAGGCTCCGGACGCGCAGCCCCGGAGGCCATGACTCACGGGCCCAGCCGCTCCGCGGCATGTGGGATCTTCCCGGACCGGGGCACGAACCCGTGTCCCCTGCGTCGGCAGGCGGACTCTCAACCACTGCGCCACCAGGGAAGCCCTAGGTCTTGATTTTTGAGTGAAATCGTATATGATTAGTGTGGCCCAAATCATTTAATGAAGTTCCCAAAGTGTTTCTCTTTTACCCAATAATTTTACTCATTGGTAGAAACTAACCCTGAGTTTAAGTATTTGAATTTTAAAAAAAAAAAAAAAAAAACTGAAAGTTTGGAGCATTAATTTTTTAAAAATCTGAATATTCAGCTTTGGATTACCCTTATTAAAGTTAAATTTGAAAATCAGGCTCATTATGATTATGTTTTTTGTTTATTACTTAAAAAACAACAAAAAAGTTGTCCTTGCCCGGGGCTGCATCGCGGGCTCCCTGCCACCCTGCCCTGTGGAAGAGGAGCTGCCCCTTCAGGGGAAGAGCGCAGACCAGTGTGGCTAAACCCCCGCAGTCAGCGTGGGGCTCCTTCTCTTGTTATGGGCGTGAATTGTTCTTGTGGGTAATTTTGTGTTCATTCAGTGGATACTTGTTTAAAAAAAAAAAAAATTACTGTGTGCCAGGGACCATGCTCAGGCCAACGTCCGGACGTGGGGAAGGCAGAAGAAGCCATTTGAGCTGGTGATCAGAGGGGTCCAGGGGCACCAGGAATCTGCTCTCAGGACCCCGTGTGCGTTCCATGCTGGAGAGAGACGTCCCCGGAAGCTTAGTCCAGCAGGAATATACAGGGAACAGAGTGGAAGTGTCATCCCAGGGTCTGACGTCTGTATGTGATTTGAAGCTTTGAGGAGGGAGTGGCCTGTTTAGCCTGGAGGCAGGTGGACAGGAAGAGGTGGTAGGGAAAGGGATGGAGATTTAAAAGCCATTATGAGTTTGCAAGGAGGCGGGGTTCCTGGCAGAGAGAAAAGGATGGAGACTTGAGAGCTTTGTGTCTGAGAAAATGCAGCTGGTTTGTAGAGTTGGCGTCTAGGGAAGGTGACAGGAGGTCCCTTCACCAAGCACTTCATGCTTTCTAGGCACCTCGGTTCTGTAAGGCTCCATTTCACAGAGGAACAAACTGAGGCTGGGAGAAGATGGGTAACTAGACCCAAGTTCACGCAGCTTGTAGGTGGCAGGTGTTTCTGAGTCTCTGGGTAGAGTTCTTCATCCCTGTGCTCTGCTGTTGGGCTGTTATTTGGACCGTTTCCTACAAGCTGTAGGAGGAATGGAAGGATTTTAAGTCTAGGAGCAAGGAGCTTGCTTAGTTTTAGACACAGCTGTTAATCGTGACAAAGGTGTAACTGGAAAGCACATTGTGGCTGCAGGGGTGGAGGATGAAATGGGAGAGTGAGGCTGGAGGAAGGAACCCGGTAGGGCGTTGTCGCACAGACCAGGGCAGTGGAGAGGAGGGATGGACTGAAGACTCCGGAAGCTTGTCCTGACTGGTTCCGGTAAATCAGCAGCTGGATGTGGGAGGGGCATGGAGGCCGACTCCCGGTTTCTGGCTTGAGTAACCCGTGGCCACGTCTGCACTAGATACACAGGAGGAGGGACGGGGAGAATGTGCTTCAGTTTAGGACATTGACCTTGGGCCCCCCTACGTCCAGCCCCTTCTCGTCCTCCTTATCCAACTCCTCCGCCTGCCCCAGCTCCTTGGGGCTTGCGCCACGCCCCCATCTCTGGTCATTCGCCCTTTAGGGGGCTCATCCAGTCCCGTAACTTTAAATCCTAGCTGCAAGTCAGCAACTCCCAGATCTACCTTTTCTCCTTCAGACCTCTCTTCTTAGCAGCAGACTGTCCGCTGTCCACTTGACATCTCCGCCTCAGCGTGTCACGGGCGCCCCAAACTTGAATAGAGTTTGGATCCATCTTTCTACCCACAGAACCCCCTTCTCTCCCCATCTTCCCAGTGGTGCCACCAGCCACTTGCCTGCCCAAGCCCAAATCCCAGGAGTTCTTGCCCTCGCCCTCCGCCATGTTCTCCATACCAAGCTCATCCTAAGAGCAGGGCGGTCCTGCCACCAAAACACATCTGGAATCTTCCTTGTCCACCATCTCCTCTGTGATCTTCCAGGTTCAGCCTCCCATCATCTCTCTCAGAGCCTGGACTACAGCATAGGCCACGCCTTGCTCCCTGACCCCTCCCCCAGTCCACTCTCTGTTGCGTGCGTGTCCTCACCTCCTCACCCCTGAGGCCCCACTGGCACCTGCCGCTTGCACTTCTTCCTGCCTCTGGTCCTTCACGCCCGCTCTTATCTCCGCACTGGCTCGTCCTTACCCTTAAGGCATTAAACGTAATTTCTCCAGAGAGGTCTCTAACCGCCCATCCTTCTCGTAGCATCCTGTTCTTTTCTTTCAGTGCATTTCTCACTGTTTGTAGTTGTGAAAGCATTTAACGTTTACTTCATTTATTTGCTAACATGCATGTATCAAGCATGTTATATGCCAGGCGTCGCACTAGGTTAGAGGGGGGTGATACTGAGAAAAGCAGACGTGAGAGGCACTGTGTGGAAGGCAGAGGCAGCTGTGTGACTTCCGGGTGGACAGGAGAATATAGGTGTTCAGTGACTGGTGCTGGGAGGTCAGGTATGATGTGATCGCCCAGGATGAGACTGGGGCTCGAGGAGTTCTGGTCAAGTGCTATCTGCCCGCACTTGTGTCCTGTCTTATTCTAGAAAGAATTTTAGGTGAGCTGAGTCTGGGCCCTTAGCGTCGTGATGTACAGAAAATGCAAAAGAGAAGTTATCAAGGAGAGTGTGGTAGTGAGAGAGGTGGGTCGAGGGCCAGGAGAAGGTGGGGTCCCTAGTCCACAAGAGAAGCCAGGCGTGGCGAGTTTCTAGAATGCTGCTGTGATGGTCAACAGGTAAATGGACCAGGGTCAAGTCGAATAAGGCCCGGGCCTGTCGTGGCCTGAGTGGAACGGGGTGTGGGGAGAGGGTGGCCTGGAAGCCAGTCGGCTGCACAGTGAGGAACTGGCGGGAAGGATGAGGAATGGCAGGTGTGGGAACCGCCTAGAAAGAGGCCCGGCTCTGAGGAGACAGAAGCGGGTGGCTCACGGAAGTTCATTGTCATGGCGCGTGCGGGGGCAGGCTTGGTGAGGAGAGACGGGCTGAAGGCCCAGGAGAGAGTGTTGGTCTCCAAGGGGCACAGGCAGGGCTAGCTTTGACCTAAACCCTCGAGTCTGGCGGCTTCACTCAGGGGAAAGTGTAGGTAGTGTGCAGGCGTCATCCACCCTTCTCGCAGCTTCCGCGGAAGGCCTGCGTGACTTGGACAAGTTCCCTTACCTCCTGGGCCATGGTCGCCTCTTCCATAAAAACCTCACTGGAAAGCAAGGATTGGAATCAAGACTGAGGTGTTGCTGAGAGAGCACTTCACGTGGTGCCAGGTCCCCACGTGCTTCCTGCCCTGGGGCGCAAACGGAAGAAACGGAGGGGACTGCTGGGGTCGCAGAGAGCGTTGATGGGGTAGTTCAGTTGATATTTTGGTTTTTTAAAGAAGTATTTCAGTTGTGTGTTTCATTCATTCATCAGATTTTTTTTGACGAGAGCGTATTAGGCACCGAATGTTCGGCTGGCGGCCGGTGCACTTGCCGGGCTTCTGCGTGTGATCCCATCGCGGGAAGCGTTAGGTGTGTGGACAGTGGCCACTGTCCGCGGCTTTAATAAGAGCGTAGCGTCTGAGAGGTTTAGCCATCGTTGAACTCAGCTCAGGCACTGATTACTTTTCAGAAGACTCCTTCCGATGGAGCGTCCTTGCCCTTTCTTGAGTGTCATCCATGCTTTGAGGAGAGAGTTGAAGTTTACTCCTTCCTAAAAACCTGAGCTGAGGTGATCCAATCTTCCTGCATTTGCTGGCCTTTCTCTTTGGAAATCTAATGACCCGTAAGAGGTGACTCTGGTCCCTAATTGCTGAGCATCTTCACTAAGTGGATTTGCTTTGTATAAACGTCTATCTTAATGTACATTTTTAGAAGCCATTTCCTATTTTGAGACTCGTCACCGTGTCGGTTTGTGTATCAATGCCAGCCAGTAATCTTGCATCTACCAAATAACTGTATACGTGACAGGCCAATGGTATCAGGCAGTGAGTTCCTGAACCTAGCGCAGCGGGAGGCACCTGCTGGTGTGCGGTACGAAGTTCTCAAAGCGCTACAGTATCCCGCCCCAGAAGTGTGTGGCTTTTAGGTCCACGGCTTGTGCAGTGTCTAAATATGCTGACTGCCCTACCTCTATGGCATCTCTTATCATTTGTCCCACAAAGCTTGTGCTGCTGCTCTGTCACTCTGTCTTTTCTTTCCCTGCTCAGGAGCTAGAGTTGCCTTATTTTCGCTTGTCTTCTTCATTTCCACCAGTGGACCGGATCGTGGGTCTGGACCAAGTGACGGGGATGACGGAGACAGCTTTTGGCTCCGCCTACAAAACCAAGAAGGGCATGTTCCGTACAGTCGGGCAGCTCTACAAGGAATCGCTCACCAAGTTGATGGCGACGCTCCGTAACACCAACCCGAACTTCGTGCGCTGCATCATTCCGAACCACGAGAAGCGGGTACGTGCCTGGCAGAACGGAGGCGGGTGTCGGAGGCGGATCGAGGTCCGGTCCCAGAGGCGAAGCTCTAAAACTGTCATCTGCTCGATTAGGCTGGAAAACTGGACCCGCACCTAGTGCTGGACCAGCTTCGCTGCAACGGTGTCCTGGAAGGGATCAGGATCTGTCGCCAGGGATTCCCCAACCGGATTGTTTTCCAGGAATTCAGACAGAGGTATTGCTCACCTTTACCTGGGTTCTGTGTGTATCGAAGCTTATCTGAATGTGAGTCAAACCGTGAGATGATGCGAAAAGACTCTTCCTTGTTCCCTGGAGGGTTTCCGTTCTCTTTTCATACAGGAGGGAGGTCATCATTATTCCCTTTATCGTTGGTCGGGAATATTGAGTGCCTACTTGACAAAGAGGCGGGGTGCTCATAACTTCTCTGGGCGCAGCAAAGACTGGGGCCTTGGGGCCCTGAGGCGGCTGTGAGGAAACACAGAGCTGAGAACTTACAGTTCACTCATTCAGACAGTTCTGCCTGGGATTTAAGCATAACTTTTTTTAAAACTGATGTTTTAAAAGATAGGGGGCTTCCCTGGTGGCGCAGTGGTTGAGAGTCCGCCTGCCGATGCAGGGAACACGGGTCCGTGCCCCGGTCCGGGAAGATCCCACGTGCTGCGGCGCGGCTGGGCCCGTGAGCCATGGCCGCTGAGCCTGCGCGTCCGGAGCCTGTGCTCCGCCACGGGAGAGGCCACAACAGTGAGAGGCCCGTGTACCGCAAGAAATAAAATAAAATAAAAATAAAATATAGGAATAACGTATGTTCCTTTTAGGAAAAATTTTAAATACGTTAAAAGTAAATAAAAATTATTCAGGTGTGACTCCTAAAAGCACTTTGGGACATTTCTTTCCATCTTTTTTTCAATGAATATATCTGTGTACGTGTGTATGTATATTATTTTTCCCACTGTGTGTGCCCGTGTGTGTGTTCTTACAATCCTTTTACTAAAGTAGGGTCGGAAATAGGTGGAGATTAGAAAAGAATTAGGGAAAAAACAAGAGGGAGAAGATCAGTGTGCAGTAGAAATGGATGAAAACATATGATGGGCAACAGTTTTTTTTTAAAGTGTATTATGTAATTTTCTTTAACAGTTAGTCTAGTTTGCCTTTTTCCTCTTTGCTCCTGGAAATCAAGTTTCCAAATACGAAGCATTTGTTTTTCCATAAAGTAAACAGTGCTGCAGGTCGAAGAGTAGCCCTTTCTCCCAGAGGGAATCCAGTTGAAAAACTGTTCAATCCCTACAGGTTTTCAGGGAAACCCTTATTATGGCCCCACCATATGATAAACGAGCTGGTAGGTTTTCACTTTTTTTTTTTTGCGGTACGCGGGCCTCTCACTGCCGTGGCCTCTCCCGTTGCGGAGCACAGGCTCCGGACGCGCAGGCTCAGCGGCCACGGCTCACGGGCCCGGCCGCTCCGCAGCATGTGGGATCCTCCCGGACCGGGGCACGAACCCATGTCCCCTGCATCGGCAGGCAGACTCCCAACCACTGCGCCACCGGGGAAGCCCTTCACTTTTTATTTGATAGAAGAAAATGGAACATAACTAGCATCCAAAATACAAAGTTGGTTGAAGTAGCCAGGATTCATCTTTTAATACAGCCGCTGTCTTTGTGCTAAAATTTATTCTCTTGGGTATAACACACATATAGTAAATGCACAGACCTAGGTGTGCAGGTCGGTGAACATATGTGCGCCCAGCCCAGTGCTATTTTGAGTCACCCTGAGACTTCCTCCTGTGCTTTTTTTTTTTTTTTTTTTTAATTTTAATTTATTTATTTTTGGCTGTGTTGGGTCTTCATTGCTGTGTGCAGGCTTCCTCTAGTTGCAGCGAGCGGGGACTACTCTTTGTTGCGGTGCGTGGGCTTCTTATCCCGGTGGCTTCTCTTGTTGCAGAGCACAGGCTCTAGGCGCGCAGGCTTCAGTAGTTGCAGCACACAGTCTTGGTAGTTGTGGCTCACAGGCTTAGTTGCTCCGCAGCATGTGGGATCTTCCCAGACCAGGGCTCAAACCCGTGTACCCTGCATTGGCAGGTGGATTCTCAACCCCTGCGCCACCAGGGAAGTCCCCTTCCTCCTGTTCTAAACAGAGGCCCTCCAAGCATTGCTCTTACAGCCTTTTCTGTTATCTAATAAATGCCTACAAGTTGACAGTGACTCAACACGCAAAGAGCCAGATTCTCCTTGCATCTTAAGGATGTGGACGTTTTGTGGGAAATAAAAAACAAAAAGTTTCTAAAATCACCATGCTTTTGATTCCTCTCCACCACAACTTCTTTTTTTTTTTTTTTTTTTTTTTTGCTGCGGTACGCGGGCCTCTCACTGCTGGGGCCTCTCCCGTTGCGAAGCACAGGCCCCAGACGTGCAGGCTCAGCGGCCATGGCTCACGGGCCCAGCCGCTCCTGCGGCATGTGGGATCTTCCCGCACCGGGGCACGAACCCGCGTCCCCTGCATCGGCAGGCGGACTCTCAACCACTGCGCCACCAGGGAAGCCCTCCACCACAACTTCTTAAACATGGTCTCTGACTTGGGAGAAATGACTGCATTTTCATTTTGCTGCTGCTTTTAAGAACTAGAAACTAGATCCGCAGGAAACCTCAGATTATCAGCTGGTCATTTCTTTACTCTTCATTCGACCTGATTGCCCATTATATCCTTGCCTCTTAGGGGAAGCAGAACTCATAGTTAGTAGGTAAACATTTCCACAGATTTTTACAAAAGGCTTTTGGGCTGCTTTTCTTACAGATACGAGATCCTAACTCCAAATGCTATTCCTAAGGGCTTTATGGATGGCAAACAGGCTTGTGAGCGCATGGTAAGCTCTTCTGGATTTTTCTGGTTCGTGGGCTGTTGACACAATCTTTCCTGTAGCACAAATAACAAACAGACTCTCTCTCTCTCAGATCCGGGCTTTAGAACTGGACCCAAACTTGTACAGGATTGGACAGAGCAAGATATTTTTCAGAGCTGGAGTTCTGGCACACTTAGAGGAAGAAAGAGATTTAAAAATTACCGATATCATTATCTTCTTTCAGGCTGTTTGCAGAGGTTATTTAGCCAGAAAGTAAGTGGGAAATCATGTATTAAATGCTTAGAGAGTGTGCTTGTGCTAATAAGCATGTGTTTTGTGCGAAAAATACGAGAGCGCGGGAGACTTGAGGTCCCTGTCCTGTGGGACCGAGAGCCAGGTAAGCAGATACACGTTCTAAATAAGGATACGAACAAGGGGCCAAGACAGACAACAAAGGGGTCCTGCTTCAGCGTGGGTCCTCGGGGAGGGCTTCTCTGAGCGCGTCTGTAAATGAGAGGTGCCAGCATGAGGATCTGCAGGTCCAGTCCAGGAGGGAAGGAGGAGAAAGGGCACCTTAGAAAGAAAGAGGGGTGTGTCTCCTGTGACAGATCCAAAGAGGAACGCGTATCTAATAGAGGATGGACGAGGAGCGCAGCAAAGGGAAGGGGAGAGCAGGGCCTTGCTCACACCCGCGTGCGCGCGCGCACGTACGTACGTACGTGTGTGTCTGGGGGTAGGTGGCAGGGGCCGTTTCCGGCAGCGTCTGTGAACAGGGTGCCAGGTCCCGTGACCAGAGTTGAGGTGGGCGGAGCAGGCCCGCCGTCCGGCAGGGACGTGGTCATGTCCCCGATCCCCAGCCCAGCCCACAGAGAACGTTCACCTCTAGGAAGTCTCCTATGACGGCAGCTGTCAAAGCCAGTTCCCTCTTATTTGCCGTAGACTGAATGTGTCCCCCAGATTCGTGTGCCAGAATCTAATCCCCAGTGGGATGGTGTCTGGAGGTGGGGCCTTTGGGGTAATTAGTGCATGAAGGTGGAGCCCTCACGAATGGGATTAGTGTCCTCATGAGCGAGACCCCACAGAGCTTCCTTGCCCTTCCCCCCTATGAGGCGACAGCAAGAAGAAGCTGTCAGTGAGGAAGTGGGTCCTCGGCAGACGCGGAATCTGCCGGGGCCGTGATCCTGGACTTCCCAGCCTCCAGAACTGTGAGGAATAGATGATGGCTGTTTATCAAGCAAAACAAAACCACAGTTTACTTTAACGAGTGTTCCTCCCTCTTCTTCAGGGCCTTCGCCAAGAAGCAGCAGCAGCTGAGCGCCCTGAAGGTGCTCCAGCGCAACTGCGCCGCGTACCTGAAGCTGCGGCACTGGCAGTGGTGGCGCGTCTTCACCAAGGTGGGCGCCCGGCTCCCCCTGGGGTGGCACGCACGGGACCAAGAGAAGCCCAGGGGCGGGGAGGCGCAGGGTGCGACAGTCAGTGTCCAATGTCGTGAACGTAGGTGAAGCCGCTCCTACAAGTCACTCGCCAAGAGGAGGAGCTCCAGGCCAAAGACGAAGAGCTGCTGAAGGTGAAAGAGAAGCAGACGAAGGTGGAAGGGGAGCTGGAGGAGATGGAGAGGAAGCACCAACAGGTACAGCTCACCAGTTGCCGCTCAGCCCTGAAAGAGGATGCGCGAGCCCGCGGATAGGGACCCGCCCAGTGAATTCCAAATAAACAGCATCTTACTTTATGTGTGTTTTTCACTCCTTTCCAAAGCATAGACGTTTGAGCATAGAGGTAGCAGGTGTATTAGGCCAAGCATTGGGGTATATATAAACTGAAATCAGCTCGACCTCTTGCATTTTTGCCTTTGTCACCCTTGGGACACCCAGATGATCAAGTTTGCTATCAGGTGTGCGTTTAACACCGGTGACACTTCTCCTGGTATTAGCACCTTCCTGTGACTGCTCACAAGGGACCTAGAAAAAAGTAAAAGAATGAGACAGTACAAGGCACCCCCCTGCCTGTTCTCCAGCCACAGTGGTCTTGAGTCCACGTCCCGTTCTCAGGGAGCTGTGCTTCATGGACAAAGCAGAGACTCAGGAAATGTTTGTAGTTGACAGTGATAGGACTGGTGTGTTCAGGGCCAAAAAGTTTTAACGGTAGAGGCCAGGATATCATTTGATACCAGATGGCTTCAGTCACCGTGAACTTCATAGCATTTCTATCATATTTCCCCGCCTCTTCTTTGGTCCCTTTCTGAATGACTTTAACAGTAAGAAAGGGAATTCTTTAAAATAGCATGAGTTTAATATGTATTATTCAGGATAACCTTTTCCGTCGTTTCTGTTGTCTCAAGTTTTCACCCAGCTTATTTTGCTAGAGCCGAAGATATATTTGAAAGTTTTGCGAGTGACGTGATATATTTTTAACTCCGGGTTTCTTGGGCGACCTGCACTGACCACTGCAGTCCCAGTGACTGTCTCTTGTGCATAACCGGCCAGTCATAGCACCGGACGCTTTATTGTGATTGCAGCTGCTAGAAGAGAAGAATATCCTGGCAGAGCAGCTACAAGCAGAGACTGAGCTCTTTGCTGAAGCAGAAGAGATGAGGGCAAGACTTGCCGCGAAGAAGCAGGAATTAGAAGAGATTCTCCATGACTTGGAGTCTAGGGTTGAAGAAGAAGAGGAAAGAAACCAAATCCTCCAAAATGAAAAGAAGAAAATGCAAGCACATATTCAGGTATCTGTGATAAGTTTCATTTAGGGTTATAGTTTGGGTTTTCCAAATGGATCTGTTGCGTGAAGAGATGCTATGGGTTTGGATTCTTGTGTCCGTTGAGGAGCAAAAGGAGCCTAAGTAATAAGTCGTTTCTCCCCACCGCCCCCCCACCCCTTTCAGAGATCATTTGAAGCACACATATAATAGATGCCTTCAAACGCAGATTTGTTATTTTGAACAGGAATCGTTTTCATGTTCTGATGTGGCATCTTAGAGGATGCGTCCCAGGGTCTGCGGGGACGGAGTTTGTTCGTTGTGTTCTCAGTAATAATTCCACTGCTCACTCCATTCATTACAGACACCTACGAGGTGGTGTGGTTCATGATAAAGGCTCAGCACTGACGCAGGAGGTGGCCAGGAATCAGAATAAAACACTTAGCCCTTCCTGCTGGTAGCCACTTCCTTACTGAGACCCAGCCGTCCTCACACGGAGCACAGCTCTCCCTGTGAGTGAACACCCAGATGAGTGATCCAGACAACAGTGGTTGTGCCTGTGCCCTGAGACACGTCCTCCGTGAATCCCACCCCAGCCTATCCAGTATGGCCTTGAGTGTCAGGGTGTCTGTATCTGCCACCACTGCTTCATGGGTCCAGTACCAAACTTTCTTTCTTCCAGATCTCTCCCTTAATTTTATCCCCACCCCTTAGCTTATCTTTGCAAAGCACAGACATTTCAGACATTTCTCAGAACCGCAAAAGATATCATATTATTTCCTTGGCAAATACCCCATACAATAAATTGTCCAGGCCCTCTCCCTTCTTCAACACAAACAGCCTTCCAGTATCCCATAATAGGTTGGCAAAATATCACGAAAGCTGTAAAAAGTACACATTAATCCAGCTATTCTGGTTCTAGGACTTAAAGCATAAATCAGTGGAAGCCCACTGATTATCTAACAATAGGGGATTCTTAAACCACGGTAATAATATACAGTTATAAATTTAAAAGATGTCTGTTTTTATGGGTATTTATAATACCTTAGTAAGGGGAGTTGCGAAAGAGTATACACAGTAAGGTCTAACTAAAAGTATATAACTTACAAACTATGTATGAGTTTTATAAGGGGACGTACAGAAGATCTAGAATAATAGTCACCAGTAATAGTGAGTTCTGGTGGTATTACCAACAGTTTTGATTTTCTCTTTTTTTTTTTTTAAACATTTTATTTTTATACTGGAGTATAATTGATTAACACTGGTGTGATAGTTCCAGGTGTACAGCAAAGTAATTCAGTTATACATAGACACGTGTCCTTTTTCAAATTCGTTTTCCATTTTGATTTTCTCTTTGTTTCAGAGCATGTGCTCACTTCAGTGATAATATTTTACTCACACAGGGTAAGGACACCCAGAGTCATCTCCAGTCTCCCCAGCCTACTGTTTTACGCTCCACGTTTTAACAACTTCACATGAAATGCTCGCATTTCTCTCTTTAGGAAACAAGCATTTCCTTGTAAGAACAGGGTTTTTGTTGTTGTTGTTTGCTTGTTTTGTTTTTCAATACTTTCCACCTTCATAGCCTTTACTCTAGACTCTTTCACTGGGTTTTTGCACTGTTATCTTAATATCTCCATTGTAAACTCAAACACATTATAAAATATTTATGGTAATGTTATTATTAAATATTTTTCCCCCTCTTATGGAATATCTGAGATTCTATATTAACTGCATGGCTCTTGGGAAAACCCAACCTTGTTGGTCTCTTGTCCTTCCCCCCCCTGCACAAGTGAGGCTTTCAGGGATTTCTCAAAACCCAACCTTGTTGGTCTCTTGTCCTTCCCCCCCCCCCCCCCACCCCGCACAAGTGAGGCTTTCAGGGATTTCTCATCTGTCTCCTTTTCAACCAAAAACTACTAGAGCTGTTTTTGGTTTTTGTTTTGTTTTCAATATTAATTCCCTGATTATAACACTATATTGTAGAATACCCAGAGAATATAAAATCGCACTTGTAAGTCTCCTCCCACCCATCATCCCGTTAATCCCTGTTATGTTTTTGCATATCTTTCTGAACAGGTACATGTGGATTCATTTAGCAGTTGAATTACTCTGGACCCACTGTCTGTTCACACCTAGGAGTGTGCAGTGCAGGGAGGGATGCAGTGGACAAAATCCAAACTCTGGGAAACTGTAGGACAAATGACCTGTGGGGTTCTTTTGGGTTTTTTTTTTTTTTTTTTTTTTTTTTTTTTGCGGTACGCGGGCCTCTCACTGCTGTGGCCTCTCCCGTTGCGGAGCACAGGCTCCGGACGCGCAGGCTCAGCGGCCATGGCTCACGGGCCCAGCCGCTCCGCGGCACGTGGGAACTTCCCGGACCGGGGCACGAACCCGTGTCCCCTGCATTGGCAGGCGGACTCTCAACCACTGCGCCACCAGGGAAGCCCTTTTGGTTTTTTTTTTTTTTTAACAAATAAATGGTGAGAAAAAGGGAGGAGAAAGAAATTTAAGAGAACCTAGAGATTAAAGCAATCTTAAGGGTCTTATCAATCACAGTGTGTGAACCTTATTTGGATTCCAGTTCAAACAAGTGTATTTTTAAATGGTCTTCATCTTTTAGAGATAGAGCCTGAAGGTTTACGGGTGAAATATGATGTCTGGGATTTGCTTCAAAATAACGCAGTGGAGGTGGGAGAAGCTGGGGGTTTAGAAGTGACCCCTGACCATGAGCTGATGCTTGTTAAGCTTGGGCTGATGCATTTGTGTCAGGATCACCATGCTACCCTGTACTTATATGTGTGTTTGAAGTTTTTCACAAAAAAGGTTAATCTTGTGCAGAGGTTTCAGTACAGAGTCAACCGTGATAAATTATTTCGCCAGAATTACCCTTGAAAGTTCTTTTTTAACCTCTGTGTTTATGAGCTTTTATTATTTTTTTTTAATAAATTTATTTATTGATTTTTGGCTACGTTGGGCCTTTGTTGCCTGTGCACGGACTTTCTCTAGTTGTGGCGAGCGGGGGCTACTCTTCGTTGCAGCGCACGGCTTCTCTTTGCGGTGGCTTCTCTTGTTGCGGAGCACGGGCTCTAGGCTCGCAGGCTCAGTAGTTGTGGCGCACGGGCTTGGTTGCTCCGTGGCATGTGGGATCTTCCTGGACCAGGGCTTGAACCCATGTCCCCTGCATTGGCAGGTGGATTCTTAACCACTGTGCCACGAGGGAAGTCCCTTGAAAATTTCTTAAACTGGCCATATATTGATTTGTATGTACAACTCTGTTCTGTAATGCATATGTTTATTAGCTACAATAACGTAGGGTATGAAATAAAGAGAAGCATGTTATAGGAAAACCATGTGTAAACTCTGGAATCCCACCCAGTTTGGTGATGCACTCATGTTGTGAACGGCACGGCACGCCTGACCTGAGACAGTCCATTCTCACCAACCTGTACTCTTTCCATGGTTGTTTCTGAGTTGTCTTTCTCTTACGTGTTTGATGTAGTTGGACTGTATCATTCAGTTTCCCTGTGTTACTGCTATTCTAAAGTACAGATTTTAATAACTACACGTTATCCCATTTTACAAATGTACCCACTTTTAATCACCAGGACTTTTTGGAAGTATGTTCATAGTCCCTCAGTATGATAAATAACACTTTGCCACAGGTCGTTTAAATATAAATCACATCTGTGCCTTTTCCTGAAATCGCTGGTTTAAAAGAAATGCTCTTTTTCAGCGCTGCTGCATTTTTCCATGTTGGCTTCTAGAAGGACTGACCCACTTTGTACTTAACCTATAGTGGACACAAGTGTCTGTTTCCCATAATTACATTTTATATTTTTAAAAATAACCCTGCCATTTTGAAAATCAAACACTGGCCTTTCATTTTGACCTTGCTTGTTAGCATGTGTAGAATTTCGTAGAGAAAGTGTGGAGACTGACCGCATGTACTTCTCCCCAAGGACCTGGAGGAGCAGCTGGACGAGGAGGAGGGGGCTCGCCAGAAACTGCAGCTGGAGAAGGTGACGGCAGAGGCCAAGATCAAGAAGATGGAAGAGGAGATTCTGCTTCTCGAGGACCAAAATTCCAAATTTATCAAAGTAAGAGACTATTTCCATATAAGAGCTGATTTTGTTTTTATTTTTTTAATAAATGTATTTTATTTATTTAGTTTTGGCTGCATTGGGTCTTCGTTGCTGCGCGCGGGCTTTCTCTAGTTGCAGCGAGCAGGGGCTACCCTTCGTTGAGGTGCACAGGCTTCTCGTCGCAGTGGCTTCCCTTGTTGCGGAGCACGGGCTCTAGGCCCGTGGGCTTCAGTAGTTGTGGCACGTGGGCTCAGCAGTTGTGGCTGGCGGGCTCTAGAGCACAGGCTCAGTAGTTGTGGTGCACGGCCTTAGTTGCTCCGCGGCATGTGGGATCCTCCTGGACCAGGGCTCGAACCCGTGTCCCCTGCATTGGCAGGCAGATTCTTAACCACTGCGCCACCAGGGGAGTCCAAGAGCTGCTTTTAGAATATGGAAAATACTTGTGTCAATGCTCTCACTGAAAGTGGCTTCAAACAGGAAATTCTCAAGATTTCAAGTTCATATATTCAGTTTTCTAAGTCTCTACAGATTTATAGTCAGTATAGATTTCTAAAGACAGAAACTATTTAATTTTTTTAATCCACCAAACATCCTTTTAATCCCTGAGATGACTGAACGTGGACATTTTGTGCCCTTTGGACACTCGCAGACGACTTGTTCCCATCTGGGCGGTGATACATTCAGCACCGGCTGCGGGACTGCAGGCCGGGCGGGCGGGCGAAGCTCTGGAGGGTCATGAGCCTCCTTTTCCTGCCTTTTTGGAAAATACGGTCTGCTGGGGGAGACAGTGCCAACGTTACTTGTTTTCTAAGTAATAACCAAACCCACTTGTCATTTTTTTTTTTTAATTTATTTATTTATTTTTGGCTGTGTTGGGTCTTCGTTTCTGTGAGAGGGCTTTCTCTAGTTGTGGCAAGCAGGGGCCACTCTTCATCGCAGCGCGGGGGCCTCTCACTGTTGTGGCCTCTCGTTGCGGAGCACGGGCTCCAGACGCACAGGCTCAGTAGTTGTGGCTCACGGGCCCAGCTGCTCCGCGGCATGTGGGATCCTCCCAGACCAGGGCTTGAACCCGTGTCCCCTGCATTGGCAGGCAGATTCTCAACCACTGCGCCACCAGGGAAGCCCCCACTTGTCATTTTGAATGCCTTTTCTGAAGCCGTTTTTCCTCTTCAGGAAAAGAAACTCATGGAAGATCGCATTGCTGAGTGCTCCTCTCAGCTGGCTGAAGAGGAAGAAAAGGCAAAAAACCTGGCCAAGATCAGGAATAAGCAAGAAGTGATGATCTCAGACTTAGAAGGTGAGTGTTGGAGGCTAGAGAAATTTAGGGCTAGGACACGTGAGCCTTTAGATTCTACTTAAATCAGAACCTGCTGTGATAGAAAATGTGCTTGGGGATCGCTCATCAGTTTGGGTTCAACTATTAAAATAGCCCTCTTATATGGTGTTGTCATTTGCCTAGTCACCAAGTATTTAGTGCCATCAAACGGCACTAGATTATCTTTAAACTTTTACTTTTTAAAGTTAGGTCCTGTAGTAAAATAGATTGCCCTTTGGTGGACACAGTTGGGACGTAAATTAAGTTTGAGCTGTACAGGCCGTTGAATTTGTATGTGTTCAATCTAAATGCTGCGTCGAGGTGCCTAGGTTTCCCTTCACAAAGGGACGGCTGCTGACACAAAACCTGACAGGGACAGGAGACTCTGTGCCCGGTAGCAGTGTCTCACTCTTATGGCCCAAGTCATGTCAGCAAATGCTAGGATTTTTGCAAAATGGATCACTGCCTTCTGCAAAAGAAATAAGAAAAGAGGGTGGAAGTTGGAAAGAGCCCAGAAAACCTTCCCTTTGACCCGCAGCTGGAGACTGGCATCGACAGAGGAGGAAGAACCTGGCTCTTAACACCTTGCTGTCGTGTGGTCGTTTATAACGGGGAGAAAATGAGTCGTTTCTAAAACAACATTTAGGATTCTGTTGTCCTCGTTGTTGTCAGCCTGAAATTCTTTCCATAAACCATTCTTACCTGTAGGCGATTCTTCTGGGAAGGGTAGGTAGGCCTGTCCTTTTCTCACCTGACTGTTGGGCGGGTGAGGACAGTGTGTGAAGGGAAGCATCCCCGGCCCTCATTTAGGAATCACTGCAGGATTCAGAGGGCGGGCGGAGAGATGCCCACACTCTGCCCTCTCGCCCTCAGGGCTCAGGAACTGCAGTCTGGGTTCAAACCAGGGATTCCCGGTGAAAGGGGAGCCGGGGGGGGACAGGAGTCACATGCCACCCAGCCTCTGCCAAGCCCTCTGCGATCCCGGGCACAGCACGGGGTCCAGGTCACTTTGGCTCTGAGAGCGGGGGCCCGCTCCCTGTGGAAGGATATCCTTAGAATCCTCCCAGTTTCTTCCTGAAAATTCCACCCTCCTGCTGATATATCTCGCCTTCCGTTTGATCTTAATGGGCTTCAGGTGATGGAGCGGTTGGCAAGCGACGTGCTTTAGAATGCAACGGCTAATTTTCAACTTAAATCAGTTTACTTTTTGAATTTGTCCATATGGAGTGACATTCAGTGTGTTGAAGGGCTTCTTGTTTCTTGCCCTAAAGAGCGCTTGAAGAAGGAGGAGAAGACCCGCCAGGAACTGGAAAAGGCCAAAAGGAAACTGGACGGTGAGACCACAGACCTGCAGGACCAGATCGCCGAGCTCCAGGCGCAGATTGACGAGCTCAAGATCCAGGTGGCCAAGAAGGAGGAGGAGCTGCAGGGCGCCCTGGCCAGGTCTGCGCTAGGCATGCGGCTGGAGGGGGTCCCGACAGAGAGACCCCGGGACTCCAACGTATGGCTTCCTCGTCATTGGGTGTGACACGGGCCTGGGAGACCAGGGAGCACGCGTGTTGGGGCAGCCAGAAAATCTCATCAGTCCTTCTTGGTATTTACCCTTAAAAATCACGAGTCATATCATGAAATCCTTGGAAATTCACACCTGAACCAACAGTTTTAACCGTATCAAATGCTCTGGTTTCTGTACGTTACAGATTAATTTCAATATGATTTAGAAGTTTAGAGGAAATCACTTTTCAGAAGTATTCTCCCCTCTTGTAGCATGATTTGCTACTCAGTCCTAAACCATTCAGTTACAGAATGTAAGTCATATGTAGTAAATACATTTATGCTAATATTTCATTTCATTTCTTTTTTTTTTTTTTTTTTTTTAAACATCTTTATTGGGGTATAATTGCTTTACAATGGTGTGTTAGTTTCTGCTTTACAACAAAGTGAATCAGCTATACATATACATATGTTCCCATATGTCTTCACTCTTGCGTCTCCCTCCCTCCCACTCTCCCCATCCCACCCTTCCAGGCTGTCACAAAGCACCGAGCTAATGTCCCTGTGCCTTGCGGCTGCTTCCCCCCAGCTATCTACCTTACTACGTTTGTTAGTGTGTATATGTCCATGACTCTCTCTCGCCCTGTCAAAACTCACCCTTCCCCCTCCCCTCATTTCATTTCTTTAACCAATGACTATTTGGTTACATGGTCATAGGGCTCAGTTTAATTTATAATTTATTACAATCAAGAAGATCTTATAACAGAAATTCTTCTCTGCCTCTGTCACTGTTAGTCTTTCTTCGGCCACTTACAGAGGTGAGGGCTGAGACCCAGAACTAAAATTCTCCACCTGCTCCCATGTGTCAGCTTCCCCTCCCTCATCTCAAACTTCCCACCCATCCCCGGTCAGAACATCCACCCCCATTAAATCACACGTGAGCAAAAAGATGCACCAGAGGATAGAGGAGGCGTAGTGTGGAGGGTGTGAAGGTGGCGGGTCTGCTTCCACTTTGTTCCAAGAGCTTCTCTGAATTTGCACATTTGCCGTGGGCTGGAACCAATCTGACGGACAAGACCGCTACCTTGAGCAGTGTTTTAACTAGAAGAACATTTGCTTGAGAGGGAATTTTTAAATGTTATGATCATTAAAGTGAGATGGTCCTACGCTTTCACGGAGAACTTTATTAGCCCTTTGGACAGGACCCAGACTCCATCCTGATACCAGCTCTGGGCCTCCAAGCCGTGGGCCGTGGGCTGGGGGTGGTGTCTCAGGGTCTCCTTGTGGGAAGAGCCCCCGGGTGCCGGCTCTGAGCGCTTCCCGTGCCCGGGTGTCCCCGCAGGGGTGACGACGAGACATTGCAGAAGAACAACGCACTTAAAGTCGCGCGAGAGCTGCAAGCCCAGCTTGCTGAGCTGCAGGAAGACTTTGACTCCGAGAAGGCTTCGCGGAACAAGGCGGAAAAGCAGAAGAGGGACTTGAGTGAGGAGCTGGAAGCGCTGAAGACAGAGCTTGAGGACACGTTGGACACCACGGCAGCTCAGCAGGAACTGCGGTAAGTGGGGGCAGGGCAGGATGCTCGTCCTCGGGGAGTGGGGTGTTTCCTGTATGCTGTCACTTCGAGCATCCTCTCTCCCTCCTGGAAACAGTGGCACGTGGAACAGTAACAAAATCTCGGTGGTTAGAAACCAACCGGCCTGTTGGTAGAAAGCACAGGGCGGGTGGATGCACCACAGCCAGGTACGCACACCTGGCTAGAGGGAGAGTTACACCTGAACCAAGTAAGGGGGGCGCAGGGACAGGAGGGCTAGAGGGGACCGACACAGAAACAGGAGGAGATGGGGGTGTTTGGGCATCTGCTGGCTGCAGCAATCGGTCTGATGAACTAGTGGTGAGGAAACAGACGAGGAGGAGGCCCGTGTCCACAAAGACAAAAGGACAGGTGAGTGCAGGTACCCACATAACAGATGGGCCAGCCGCCGAGCGTAGGCAAGAGGAAAGTGACGAGCGCAGCCAGACACGACTCACGGGAAGTCCCGGGAGAGCGCGCGCAACTAGCGGTGAGCAGGTGGGCTGCCTGAGGCCCCTGCTGGCCTCCTGACCGGCTCCTCCCTCTTTAAGACCCAAGCTGCTGGGCGCGCGAGGCCAGCCCAGGAATCCCCAGGCTGCCTCGGCGGGTAGACCTGGCTGCTCGCACACGCACACACCTGCCACCTGTCCCAGGCTGCGCGTGGTGGGAAGGGGAGCCTGCCCCCGAGAAGGGGGCTAAGGGAAAGCCTGCAGTAAGGCGAGGGCAGTAGGGTCATTTACAGAGGCAGGTGGGTAGGGGCGTGTGCCCGTCAGGTTCTGGGCCTGGAGAGAAGCCGTGCCGAGCCGACAGGCTGAGGTCAGACGGTGGGTGTCTGGAGCGAGTGCTCAGTGCTGAAGAAACGGAGGAGGTGAGCCTGAAAACGTGCCAGGGACTTTGCCCGCTAACACGCAGGGCCTCGGCAACAGGAGGGTGTGTCCCCGCAGAGCCACCTGAGCCGGTGGGGCTGGAGGCTCCTACCCGCCTCCACAGAGCAGCTCTGCTTTTAGCGGTTTTAAGTCCTGGCCTTGTCTTTGAAATACCTGCTTTTTAAATATCTGGAAACCACTGAACTGTGGGCTGGAACCCACAGTCTAATGATTAGACTTGGTTGAAATAGCCATTCTCAGCTGAGCTTTCAACCACGGTAGAAAAAAAGGTTCTGCTCACTTCTTCCCTTCAACTCTTGTTTAAAAAAAAAAAAAAAGTACCAATGATACCCGCTTTTTTTTTTTTTTTTTTGCCACACTGCACGGCTTGCAGGATCTTAGTTCCCCAACCAGGGATCAAACCCACCCTCCTTGCATTGGAAGCACGGAGTCTTAACCAGTGGACCGCCAGGGAAGTCCAGTATGTGCATACTGGTTAAAACCGTGGATGTGCCCCCACACAGCACTCCCTGCTTCTGCTGGTGAAGGGGTCGCATGGCCTGCAGTTCCGACGCGTCAGGGGAAATGGTGTTGCTATCTGGTAGATGGGGGGTGAACTGAAGTAACCTCGATGGAGTCTGTCCTGTCGGGCTGATGCTTGGATGCCGGTGCCCCTCCCCCACCGCCAGCATCCATCCCTTCCTCTGCATGGAAGCTTGCAGAGGACAAGGCCAGACCCCCGCACGCCTTTCACCTCCAGTGAACGTGTGGCCGAGCCAGCCTGTACCACCGCGACTCTGGTGGCTCCCTTTGGTGACCTGCCACCACGCGGCTAGCAGCCACCTGGGCCCCTTTTCTCTTTGCGCAGCTGGTCGCAGCCCCTAGATTTTGCTTCCTTGTAGAGAGGAAAGTGCGCCCACACGGCAATCAGCATATACGTCACTGCTCTGACTGGCCGCGGGTTTTAGAGCAAGTTTGCCAGGGTTTACTGCTCTCTGAGCTCTCGGTGTTACGGCAGCTCTCGGCAGGAGTGGCATTTACCTTAACTGGTTTCAGTGTTAAGCTGTGCGCTTAAATTAAAGGTGGTGCTCAGCCCCGCTTTTGTCGGGGTGCAGTGTCCTGCCTGATGAGCCTTTACCAGCCCTTTTGGGGATTTAGCCTCTTCCGGTCTTACTGAAATGCCTGCGGGCGCTGTGGCAGGCATTTTTGCATCTTGTGTAAAGCAGTGCCTGGCCTGTGGTACACCCAGGCTGCCCCGGACGTCCGAAGACCCTTAGGGACGTTACGCCGTGTCTCGACTGTAAGTCGCATGTGGAATGGGGGTCATGCTGGTTCTGGAAGGTTTCCCGCTACCACAGTAACAGACACGCCAGCCTCCTGGAATCCATGTCATGTTTCAAACAAAAGCAGAACTTTAAAAATGTGCGTTTAATTTAGTCATTCAACTAATTCTGAGCTTCTTCCTCTAAAATTATGTCTCTCTAGTACCAAACGTGAACAAGAAGTGGCAGAGCTGAAGAAAGCTCTCGAGGAGGAAACGAAGAACCACGAGGCTCAGATCCAGGACATGAGGCAGAGACACGCGACCGCCCTAGAGGAGCTTTCGGAGCAGCTAGAGCAGGCGAAGAGGGTAGGGACGCGTCGCTGGGCAGCGCGGGGGTCCAGGTGCTCCCACAGCGGCCGCTCTCTGAGAGCACAGTGCTGGCCTGGGAGAGCCAGGCGCCCCTGATTTTATTTTTAAATCACACATTCCCCTCACTGATAGCCCTCTCCCTCCTGATGACTGAGCCCTAAAGCTTCAGCAGCTGCACGTCCTGCTCTCGCTCACCTGCTGCCCGGAAGCCGCCAGGCCCTTTGGGTGCCCCTGGTGCCCTGCCCCCGCCCCTCCCGCCTCCAGTCTGCCTCAGGCACCGCACACGTCGTCGCCCCTGCTTCGTCGTCCCGCCTCCGCCTCTCACGTGCTGGCCCCCCGCGGTGCTGCCAGCGCCCCCCACACTGTGTCTGCTGTCCTGAGCGGGGTGTACAGGGGTGCTCCGCCCACAGAAGTCTTCACACTCTGAGAACAGCAGGCGTCTTCCTTCATTTATGCAACAGATGTTGACTGCAGGCTCACTCCGTGTCGGCACGGTTCTCCGGACACCAAGGCCGCGCCCTTTGCGTCCTCCGTTGTAAAACTGCGACTGCAGTGTTCCTCCCTTATCTCTCTCCTAGTTCAAGGCGAATCTGGAGAAGAACAAGCAGGGCCTGGAGACGGACAACAAGGAGCTGGCGTGCGAGGTGAAGGTGCTGCAGCAGGTCAAGGCCGAGTCTGAGCACAAGAGGAAGAAGCTGGACGCCCAGGTCCAGGAGCTCCACGCCAAGGTCTCGGAAGGAGACAGACTCAGGGTGGAACTGGCCGAGAAAGCGAATAAGTTACAGGTAGGCCCGGAAAGCCCTTCCTGGACGTCGCCCCCAGTGTCTGGCGGGGTGGGGAGGGGCCGCCCCAGGTGCACATCAGGCTCCTCGTGTCGCTCTCCCACTTGAAGCTCACAGCGCCCCCCCGGCTGAGTCTGGTGGACGAGGACGTGAGAAGCTTGCCTGCCTCTGGGCTCTGCTGAGTCCGCAGCCCGCCCCGCCGCTGCCGAGACTGACGAAGTGGGGGGATCTCTGAAGGGCATTGCTAAAATGAGGAAAAACAAATGCCATCAGCTGGAGTTGCAAGTATAGAGACGTCCTCCGTGTGCCTTCCCTTTGCTCACGTGACTAGAGGACAGACTAGAACGAAGGGCAGCTCCTGTTCCTTTTGTCTACGACCCACTGTCCCCACAAAAAACATAGAAGGTCTTACGCCATGGGGGTTTCTAGGGGGGGAGGTATTTTAGAGCTATGGTTAATTAAGCACGGAAAAGAAAAAAACATTTTTACCGCATTATTCATAAAATCTGACCATAAGAAATAGCTACATATTCATGATAAGTATATCATACCAGATTTTCTTTCAGCTTAAAAAGAACTGTGGGCTGTGACTCTAAGAATTTAAACTTCTCTGAATCTGTGTGATAAAGTTTTCAAGTTCTCTAAGAAAATGAATTACACTTGCGCCCCCTGCCCACCTTCCCCCAGTATAGGAATGGTGCATCTTCGTGTGAAAAAGGGTTAAAATAAAACACCTGCTGATCTTGAGCCTCCTCACATAGGACAGCAGCCACTCTTTCAGAGGATTTGGTGTAATTTTTGTCTCTTGACGCTGAAAAACAAGATAGCAAGCCAGTTAGGAGAACGCCCTCCACGTGTGGGCTCAGCCGTCCTAAGCCTCCCTGTCCGGGTCGTAGGTGGAGGCTCTCTGCGGTGGCTGGCTCAGGGCCTGGTCACGGGGGCGGCAGATTCTCGGTGGTGAGCCCTCCTTAGCTGAGGCTGACCCCTCCTCCTCCCTGCGATATGCTCGCTTTGTGTGCACTTAGGGTTCAGAACCCACCACTCTTTTCTCTCTGCCTGCTGCTGAAGTGAGTCGTAACCTTTCACTCCTCCTTGCAGAATGAATTGGATAATGTCTCAACTCTTCTAGAAGAAGCAGAGAAAAAGGGTATTAAGTTTGCCAAGGACGCAGCTGGTCTTGAGTCTCAACTCCAGGACACACAGGTATTTCCCCCGGGGGTGGAGTGTTAATAGTAACTCTGCTGTTTCTGTGATCTGTACATTGGTGAAACGTGCTATTCCCACAACTGCCCTCTTATCACCTCTTTCTGATTTTCTGCTCTACTTTTTTTTCTTTATATAAATTCATTTATTTATTTTGGGCCGAGTTGGGTTTTCGTTGCTGCGTGCGGGCTTTCTCTAGTTGCGGCGAGCGGGGTCTACTCTTCGTTGCGGTGCGCAGGCTTCTCATTGCGGTGGCTTCCCTTGTGGTGGAGCACAGGCTCTAGGCGCACGGGCTTCAGTAGTTGTCTCCCGGGCTCTAGAGCGCAGGCTCAGTAGTTGTGGCACGTGGGCTTCGTTGCTCCGCGGCATGTGGGATCTTCCCGGACCAGGGCTCGAACCCGTGTCCCCTGCATGGGCAGGCGGATTCTTAACCACCGTGCCACCAGGGAAGTCATTCTGCTCTACGTTTATTTTCAACCATCTTGCAGCAAAACCAGCCCTGATGCTCAGGAACTCACCTTTGAGCTCATATCTAGAGCCTGCGGTTCCTGTGTCTGGCAGGCATGTGGGTGCCTGGGAGGCGGCTCTTGCTGTCTGGCCGGGCGCTGCCTGGGGTGCGGTGCACCAGGCGGCGGTCCTGTTATACATTTGTGCACTGCTGGCCATTTTAAACATTTTCTCATGGAGTTTGTTCATTAACGCTGACCTGAGGGAAACAGGAAAGGATTCCAGGAGTGATAAAAGATGTGGGAAAGGGAAGCTCGCAGGTCCCTGGCCTGGGGCCCTGGGGGGGGGGTGACGCTGCCATTGCTCGTGAACAAGTTTGTTTTGGGTTTTTTGGCCACACTGCACGGCTTGCGGGATCTTGGTTCCCCGACCAGGGATTGAACCCACGCGCTCGGCAGTGAAAGCGCGGAGTCCTAGCCGTTGGACTGCTAGAGAATTCCCTCGTGAACAACTTTAAAGCAATATTGTACTAAGGGCACTTGTTAAATGATCAGGTGTGTTTTAAAATCACTTGTTTGTTAATATCACTGGGTATTTCTCACACACTGAGACTCTGTTTCTTTTAACAGAGGCATTGTGGTTTGGGTGATTACCATAACCTAAGTACTGACCGTTTATAAAAATAAACAGGAGCTTCTTCAGGAAGAGACACGCCAAAAACTGAACCTGAGCAGTCGGATCCGGCAGCTGGAGGAGGAGAAGAACAGCCTCCAGGAGCAGCAGGAGGAGGAGGAAGAGGCCAGGAAGAACCTGGAAAAGCAGGTGCTGGCCCTGCAGGCCCAGGTGCGTGCATCCACTCGGGACGCCGCGTGGCCTCAGTGTGTGTGTTTAGCAGCTGACGTCCCTGCCCTGCTGGGTGGTTTCAGCTCCATTTGGGACAGTTAATTGGGTCTTACTGGGAGCAAGGTGAAGACCCTCGGACTGTGTCAACTATGTAAATTCCAATCCAGTCATCCTTTTATAGATGATTAGCGAAGACATTTATGGTCTAAGATCCATTTGCTCAGAAACGCATAGTATTGCTTTGTATTATTTCTTCTGACAGAATACTGAAAACAAGTTTTATCTTTATTCCTCAAGTGTGAAATCCAGTTGAGTTCTTTAATAGTGATCTTTTTTCCTTCAGTTGACAGATACCAAGAAGAAAGTAGATGATGACCTGGGGACAATTGAAAGTTTGGAAGAAGCCAAGAAGAAGCTCCTTAAAGACGTGGAAGCACTGAGCCAGCGCCTAGAGGAGAAGGCCCTGGCCTACGACAAACTGGAGAAGACCAAGAACCGCCTGCAGCAGGAGCTCGATGACCTGCTGGTGGACCTGGACCACCAGCGCCAGATCGTCTCCAACTTGGAGAAGAAGCAGAAGAAGTTCGATCAGGTGGGTGCCCGGCGCTCCCCACCCCTGGGCTCCAGGGCCAGCGCCACACGTGTTTCCTCCTGGCAAAGCCCTCGCCTTTGTCATTTCGGCTTAAAATAATCCTTTCTTATTTAAGAGCAATATGTATTTATAGCAAAATTGGAAAAAGCAGACCAGCATAAAGAAGGAAACAGGAGAACACGCCTGATATTCTTAGCAATAATGCAGGCACGTAGCAAATGAGAGGAGTCTCTGTTGCTTCTGAAATCGATTTTTACTGTCTCCCAACGCCATCCCGTGTAGCTGTTAGCAGAAGAGAAGAACATCTCTGCCCGCTACGCGGAAGAGCGAGACCGGGCCGAAGCAGAGGCCAGAGAGAAGGAAACCAAAGCCCTGTCCCTGGCCCGTGCCCTTGAGGAGGCCCTGGAGGCCAAGGAAGAGTCTGAGCGGCAGAACAAGCAGCTGCGGGCAGACATGGAGGACCTGATGAGCTCCAAGGACGACGTGGGCAAGAACGTGAGTGTCCCGGGGACCGGTGCCTTCGGGGCAGGCAGGCGACTCTGGGGAGGCCCAGCCCTACGGCGAAGCGGACCGGGAGTGTCTTGGCCTGTATGTAATTAGGGGGTTAAAGACTCCCAGGATAAGCCATCAGGTTTTCTGCAGTCTGTTCTCGGTTACCTGTGCCAAAGCCAGGCGGGGAGTTCTTGTCGCTTTCACAGGCCCTCCCCGCCCTAAGCTGCATCCTGACAGGGGTCCTTTAAATGAAGGGTTTCTCTGTTCCTGAGCCTCAGGTGGTTATCACACGCAAGTACCTGAAGTCCCCTCAGATTGGGGGTAGTGGGATCTGTCTCCTGCACCGAGTGGGGAAGCTGGAGAGGAGCCACGAGAGGTGGGACCCTCTTGTCTTCCCACTGCACACGCCTCCCCCAAGAGCTGCTGGGATTTTTATTTACCCTACCCCCCTCCCCTAGTGTACGAGGTGTTGAGGATAGTGATGGGGACCCAGGCCTGGGGATCAGAACAGGTTCGGGGCTTGACTCTCCCCCAAGATCCCATTTAACCTGCCTAAGCCTACGTTTCCTCTTCTGTCAAATGGACGTGATACTTGCCTGTTTCATGAAGCTGCTGCGGCTGTGCTCTGAAAGGCATAAAGTCCTCTCTAAAGATAAAAGCTCATTTTCCTGGGACACGGACTCTCTGGCCACATCATAAGGGAGGAAGGACTGTCCTGCCTTCCTGCTGAGTCTCCTACAGCCTGGGGACCGGCCCCGTGGACAAGAAGAGGCCTGCTAGAGTAGAAATGGCCAGGATTACGTAGTAAAACGTAGAAAGAGAATTCCACGACTGATTCCATTTTCTTGTTCCGTATTAGTTTTCTTTAGAACAATCGACAGTCCCACATTCATTCCACAAGCGTTCCTTTGTGCCTGTGAAGTGCCAGACACTAAGAGACACAGGCCCTCCTCACGTTGTAAGGCTTCTCCTGCCCGCGTGAGAACTGACATGGCAGTGAACCCCAAAGGGACACATAATAATAGCACCTGCGCACGCCTGCCTAAGGATTGTCTCCAGGATCAGAGGGGACGTGAAGGGGGAGCACCCAGCACAGCGCTTGGCACCGAGAACTTAGTAAACGTGTGTGGTGGCGATCTTTGCGCAGAGAAAGGTCAAACCTCTTTTTCACTGCACCCTGCTTTGCGGGCCTCACACACCTAGTACGTAAGTCTCCACATGTGCATTTTCAATACAAATGACTTCTTCCACAGCAAGAGGGACGTACTATGTTAGACACAGTGGCCAGTCAACAGGCGACTCCCCTGACACCATGCTCTTTTTATTGTTCATGGCTTTTAAAGATCTCTCGGCTTCAAGGTCATGGGAGAGTAATTGATCGACTCTAGAGCACATGTGAATAAAGAAATCAGGCCTGTCATTCAGATGGCGCGTTCTGAAATGAGGACTGGTGTAGCTGCAGTGGGAGCGGAGGATGCATATGGGGGTGGGGTGCCTATAAACAGAACTGCTGTCCTTGCTTGTCCCTCCACCAAGGGTCATCCCCTCCCTGTGCTTCCTGTGGTCCAGGTTCATGAACTTGAAAAATCCAAACGGGCCCTAGAGCAGCAGGTGGAGGAAATGAGGACCCAGCTGGAAGAGCTGGAAGATGAGCTTCAGGCTACAGAAGACGCCAAGCTTCGCCTGGAGGTCAACATGCAGGCCATGAAGGCCCAGTTCGAGAGGGACTTGCAGACCAGAGATGAGCAGAACGAGGAAAAGAAGCGGCTACTCATTAAACAGGTAGGTCTGGAAGAGTGGCCCCCCCCCGGACCAGGAACTGGTTTGTTCTCAAAGCCCAGTTTGGGGTCAATATTTTATTTATTCACACTGGAACATATCAGCTGGAGGAAATGTATTTGGTCATTTGATAATATTTTTTTTGATAATTTTATTCTTTAAAATGTAATACAACTGGTTTTGATTTCCTATTTCTCAGATAATATCACTGCTACTTACAAGCCAGGATATCCATTGAAAAGCCCTTAGTGGAATCTCCAGGGACATGTAGTCAGGTTCAAGTTCTGTGAGTCTCATGAGTATCGATAAAGGGAAGAATCAATATGTACCTGACAAGGTGATTCAGAGTATTCCGAAGGTCAGATCACACGTCCTCATTAAGCCACTCTTTAAAGGTATATAAATACCTCTAGGTATTTACACTTTTTTTAATTTTAAGAAGTTGCTTGGGCACTTATGATTTATATACTTTCCTGAGTGCATGTTAAACTTCTAATTTAAAAGTTTACTTTAAAAATTAATTGTGGATATTTTCTCAGTCCCTTGGAGTTGATGGTATCAAGTCTTGGATCTGAGATATTTTTAATTTTGCTTTGTTATTTGCAGTCCACTAATACTTATTAGTCATTTATTGCTAGATAACAAATTACCTCAAACTTAGTGACTTAAAACAACACGCACTAACTGAGTTTCTGTGGGTCAGGAATTCAGAATGGACTTAGCAGGGTGTGTCACCTGAAGGCCCGACGGGGGCTGGAGGGTCTGCATCCTGGCTGGCTTGCCCACGGGGTGCTGGCCCGAGAACGCTGCTCTGGGCACGTGGGTCAGTCTCGTTGCATCACCGAGACCATGAGCTCTGCCTCCTTACGTGCCTTTGCTGTGGTCGGTGGAAATGGTTTGTACCAGTGGTGGTGGTTAAAGATCTCTCTGTACAAATTAACTGCTAATAACAGTAATAACTGCCCAGTGGCAGGCAGCACCTCTCCAGAGTGACCCGAGCCCTCACGTGCCGGTTCTCTGTGTGGGCACCTGGGTCTGACCAGACGTAACCCGATGCGGTCCATTAGGTGCGGGAGCTGGAGGCTGAGCTGGAGGATGAGCGGAAACAGCGGGCCCTTGCTGTGGCTTCAAAGAAGAAAATGGAAATAGACCTGAAGGACCTGGAAGCTCAAATCGAGGCTGCAAACAAAGCTAGGGATGAAGTGATCAAGCAGCTCCGCAAACTTCAGGTAAGTGCGGCCAGCCGTCAGTCTTTGGTGGTGGTAGGTGTTATCTGGCCCTACTTAGATCAAGTGCAACATGGCCCGTGAAGCTGGGGAGAAGGGCTCCCGGCAGCACCCAGCCTGCCATCTTGCCCACAGGCTCAGGGTTGCCAGGTGACCCCTGCAGAGAGCACAGTGCAGCCACCAGCCTCGGCTGTGGGCTGGGGTCACGGGCCATAAAGATGGCACGTGTGTAGCTCCAGTGTCTACAGTGGGCCAGTGCTTGCCCCACTTGGACTGATCGGGGTGGAGTCACCAGCAGGGCGGCAACCACCAGGGACAAGCTTTTGGGGCTCTGAACAGCTTCTGATGTTCAACTAAACATGCAGCCACTGAGCCACCAAGAGGAGAGTGGTGTCGACTTCCCTCCGCTAGCGCCGTGAGCTTTAGTGAGCCTTTCCATCTCATTGAATCATCACTTTTGCTACCCAGATGGTGTGCCGGTTTTCACTATCACAGTGACAAAAAGTGATTTCTATAGTAACTCACAGTATTGGCAGGATGTGATGGGCCCTTTCATATAAGTAGGCACAACTTCCCTGGAGGGAAGTTTGTTAGGACAGAAGCTTTAGAAAGTTTCCATTCCTTTTGACCTTGGTGATTCTGCATCTTGAGAATTTATTCTAACAAAATATAAATATGAGGAGAAGTACTTACATACAAAGATCATAGCTGAAGTGTTATTTATGATGGGAAATAACCTAAATGTAGGTGGACTGCCAGCCATTCAAATGATGGGGATATGTATGCAGTGACACAGGAAGATACAGTGTAGGGAGGGCAGTTTAGTTTGTAACTCAGCACACATGTGTGTAAACTTTTCTATATATAGACAGGCAGATATACACATTTAGAAAAAAAGTTTAGAAGGAAACGTCATCTCTGGATAATAGATTTATGAGTAGCTTACTTGCTTCCTTACACTTTTTTCAAAAGCTAAATACAAAGGTTTTTATTTTGACCAGTTAATTACAAAGAATATAAATTATATTACTATGACTTTAACAGCTTTATGGAGATATAATTCACACAACATTCAATTTACCCATTTAGAGTGTTTTGCTGTTTTTTAGAATATTCATAGGGGCTGTGCAAGCATCACCCACTGTCTCATTTTGGACATTTTGGTTCCCTCTAAAAGAGACCCTGTGCCCATTCGCTGTGACTCCACACTATCTCTGCCACACCCAGCACTGACCAAACACTAATCTACTTTCCGTCTCTCTAGATTTGCCTATGCTGGACATGTCATACAGATGGAATCCTACAATATGTGGCTTTTTGTGCCCAGCTTCTTTCACTTAGCATGTTTTCAAGGTTCACCATGTTGTAGCATAAATAAGTACTTCATTCCTTTTTATTACCAAATAATATTCCATTGTTTGGACATACCATATTCTTTTTATTAATCCATTCATTAGTTGGCGTTTGAGTTATTTTGACTCTTTAGCTACTGTGAATACTGCTGCTATGAACGTTCACATATATTTGTACGGATGTGTGTTTTCAATTTTCTTGGGTATATACCTAGGAATGGAATTGCTAGGTTATACGGTAATTCTGTTTAACTTTGAGGAACTGCCCGGTCTTCCCACAGCGACATTTTACATTCCTACCAGCTATGTATGAGGATTCCAGTTTCTCTACATCCTCAACAACACTTGCTATATTGTCCATCTTTTAATTATAGCCATCCCAGTGCGTATGAAGTGGTATCTCATTGTGGTTTTTTTTTTAAATATAAATTTATTTATATTTGGCTGTGTTGGGTCCTTGTTGCAGCGCACGGGCTTTCTCTAGTTGTGGCGAGCGGGGGCTACTCTTCGTTGTGGTGCGCGGGCTTCTCATTGCGGTGCCTTCTCTGTTGTGGAGCAGGGCTCTAGGCACGTGGGCTTCAGTAGTTGTGGCACACAGGCTCAGTAGTTGGGGCACACGGGCTTAGTTGCTCCGCAGCACGTGGGGTCTTCCCGGACCACGGCTCGAACCCGTGTCCCCTGCAGTGGTAGGCAGATTCTTAACCGCTGCGCCACCAGCAAAGTCCCTCATTGTGGTTTTGATTTGCATTTCCCTAATGACAAATGATGTTGAAAAGCTTTACATGTGCTTATTGGCCAATATCATATGTGGGAAAAAATGTCTCAGTCCTCCGCTAAGCTTTTGAGTTGTCTTCAGTAATTGAGTTGTAACATTTCTGTATACATTCTGGGTGTTTCGTAGGAGATATAGAGTTTCCAAATATTTTCTTTAATTGTCTAGATTATCTGTTCACTCCCTCAATGGTATTGTTTACAGCACAAAAGTTTTTCATTTTGATGGAGTCCAATTTATCTTTTCTTTTGTTTCTTCTGTTTTTGTTATGTCTGTGAAACCTCTGCCTTATCCAAAGTCCTGAAGGTTTAGTCCTGTGTTTTCTCCTAAGAGTTTTATATTTTTAGCTCTTTTTCGAAACTCCTTTTGAGTTAATTTTTGTTATATGGTTTCATATGTGAACCCAGTTTCATTCTTTCGGATATGGATATCCAGTTGTCCCAGCACCACTTGTTAAAAAGACTAGTCTTTCCCCTCTTGAATTGTCTTGGCACTCTTGTCAAAAATCAGCTGACCGTAGACTTGTGTTTATTTCTGGACTCTCAGTCGTATTCCATTGATCTCTGTGTCTGTCCTTCCACCAGTACCACACAGTCTTGATTACTATAGCTCTGCAGGTTTTGTGGTTGGAAAGTGTGACTTCTCCAACTTTGTTCTTCTTTCTCATGACTGTATTCTGGGTTCCTTGCAATTCCATTTAGGATCAGCTTGTCAATTTCTGCCTCCCCCTACCAACCCCCAAAGCCCCCCACTTGGATTCTTATATTGTGTTGACTTGGAAGATCAACTTGGAGAGTACTGCCATCTTAACAGTACATGGCTGTCATGCCACTCATTTCGCTATTCTTTAATTTTTTTTCAACGATGCTTTATTTTATAGTTTCTGATGTACAAGTCATACTTTAGCTAAATTTTATCCTTTTTGATGCTAAGTGTAATTGCTTTGTTAATATTTAGAATGTTTATAGTTAGTATATAGAAATATAATTGATTTTTGTACAGTTGTCCTTTGGTATCCAAGGGGGATTGGTTCCAGGACCCCCCTACTCCATGGATACCAAAATCCTCAGATGCTCAAGTCCCTGATGTAAAATGCTGTATTGGGACTTCCTGGCATCCACGCTTCCACTGCAGGGGGCACAGGTTCGATCCCTGGTCAGAGAACTAAGATCCCACGTGCCGTGCAGCACAGCCAAAAAAGGTGGCGGGGGGGGGGGGGGGGGGGGGAGAAAAAAAGGTCTCTCCTTCCCTTCCTAAGTACCCTGCTAAAATGGTGTATTATTTGCATATAACCTATGCATATCCTCTCGTATACTTTAAATCGTCTCTACATTACTTATAATACTACCTAATACAAGGAGAACGATATATAAATAGCTGCGCATGTGGCAAATTCAAGTTTTGCTTTTAGGAACTTTCTGAGAATTTGTTTCCCCTGAATATTTTTGATCCACTTCTGGTTGAATCCACGTATGTGGAACTCACAGATATGAAAAGCTGACTATGTATCGATCCTGTATGCTGCAGCCTCACTGAACTCGTTTATTAGTTCTAATCGTTTCTCAGTGGATTCCTTAAGATTTTCAATATGTAAGGTTATATCGTCTGCAAACTGAGCTAGTTTTACTTCTTTTCCAATCGGAATGTCTTTTCTTTGTCTTGGCCTAACTGCTTTGACTAGAATCTCCATTACAGTGCCACACAGAAGGGGCGAGGTCAGGCACCCCTGTCTCATTGCTTATCTTAGAGGAAGGCATTCAGTCTTTGACTATTAGCTGTTGGTTGTTCACTGATGCCCTTTATCAGAGTTTCCTTCAGTTTACTGTTTTTTTTTTTTTTTAAACATCTTTATTGGGGTATAATTGCTTTACAATGGTGTGTTAGTTTCTGCTTTATAACAAAGTGAATCAGCTATACATATACATATGTTCCCATATGTCTTCCCTCTTGCGTCTCCCTCCCTTACTGAGTGTTTTTATATTGAAAAGGTGTTAGGTTTTGTCAGATGCTGCTTCTGCATTTACTGAGATGATCATATAGTTACGTTAATTCATTTTTTGGATATCAAATCAACATTGCATTCCTCAGATAAATCCCACTTGGATGGTGGGGTATAATGGTATATAAATATACACAATGTATGATTCTTTTAATATGTTGATGGATTCAATTGGTTACTATTTTGTTGAGGATTTTTACATCTGTATTCATAAGGGATATTGGCCTGAATGTTTTCCTGTCTTATTTCTGTCACTTCCACATACTTTTATATTTACAATAAATGCATATATATTATAATCTGGAGAAAAATATCATGTTTAAAAACTAAGAATGGACACTACCCCAAAACTTTCTTCCTATTTAATCTTAGGCTCAGATGAAGGACTACCAACGTGAATTAGAAGAAGCTCGTGCATCCCGGGATGAGATTTTTGCTCAGTCCAAAGAGAGTGAAAAGAAACTCAAGAGTCTGGAAGCAGAAATCCTTCAACTGCAGGAGGTTTGTCTACTTATTCATCCATTTGTTCAAAAAAATATATCTGCCCTTGAAATTTCTCTAAGACCAGATAAATATATTTTAGTATCTTTGTAGCCTAGTGTAATTTCACTATCCATGTTTAATATGGTACTGGACCATCTTACTGCTTCAGTTAGGCAAACAAAGTGGTCATACTTTGACACTGTTCTACCTGGCTAACGTCACAGACGTTGATGGGTAATTAATTTCTCAAGTCTGACTGCAATTTGAGGCACACTTAGTGCCTCGAGCAAGGTGGCCGCAGCTACAGGCACTGTCGGATTTCACACTTGAGGAAACTGTTAACAGCCAGAGCTTCCATCACGGTCTGAACTTATTCAGGAACTTGCCTCATCTGAGCGAGCCCGCCGACACGCGGAGCAGGAGAGAGATGAGCTGGCGGATGAGATCGCCAACAGCGCCTCTGGCAAGTGAGTCTCCTGGCAACAGGTGGGAAGGGACGGGCATCTCACAATCGGTGGTGAGGCGCCCCCCGCCCCCGGCTTCATGGGCACTGGGCCCATTCCCCTGGGGCACGCCCATGGCACTGAGACAGCCATGGGGGTCGTCTGGCATCTAGGAGTCAGTAGTTGGTTTGCTCATCTGTTCAGTCTGGAAAGATGAGCACGAGAGGCTGAGCCTCCGGGCTGCCTGCCTCGGCCCCTGGCTGGCTGCACAACCCCGGCAGGTCACACCTCCCTGTGCCAGTCATGCCCACATAGGTGTGCAGGAAAGACATTCAGAACCAGCCTGGTTTCCATAGGGTGCACAGCCTTGCAACGCAAGTCTTCGCTT
The DNA here is from genome assembly GCF_008692025.1 of Phocoena sinus. Lineage (NCBI taxonomy): Eukaryota > Metazoa > Chordata > Mammalia > Artiodactyla > Phocoenidae > Phocoena > Phocoena sinus. The sequence continues at coordinate 8,137,877 of NC_045782.1, forward strand.
TCAGATTCACTAGGTTCGACAAGCACATTCCTTAGACTTACCTTACCCTGGATGCATTTTTCATTAAAAGCCCCCCCCCCCCTTTTTTTTTTTTTTGCAATTAAGAGGTTGCTTTCTCCATTCAATTACTGTACTGAGTATTCATCGTGGTCATTTTCTAGCACGCCATCATTTGGACCTGGCATTTGATCTCGGTGCACTAGAAAAGCTAGGGAATGCCAGGATGTTTTTGCACTTTTAAAGCTGACACTGGCTGCCGAGAAGAGCTGGAGAAGGCAGCAGGGCGGTCAGCTGGAAGGCTACACACCGGTCCAGACGAGAGATGATGGGGCCTGGCCTGGGTGGTAGGCCTGGGGATGGAAAGTGGGTGGTGTGTTTGGAAGCGTAACCAGCTAGGCATGGCGGATTGGGGTGGGAACAGAGGAAAGAGAAAAGTCAACAATGCTGCTCAGCTTCCAGCAGCAGGGTGGGTGGAGGCGCCCTCTGGGAGTTTCCCGTGCCGTGGAGACCGGTTCTGAGCTGTTGCCTCCTCGCCTGGCAGGTCTGCGCTGCTGGATGAGAAGCGGCGTCTGGAGGCACGGATAGCGCAGCTGGAGGAGGAGCTTGAAGAGGAGCAGAGCAACATGGAGTTGCTCAATGACCGCTTCCGCAAGACCACGCTGCAGGTGGGCACGCAGCGGCCGCCCCAGGGAGGGCCGCGCCGTCCCCGCACGACTGACCCATCTCCTCTCCAGGTGGACACGCTGAACGCAGAGCTGGCGGCCGAGCGCAGCGCCGCCCAGAAGAGCGACAATGCGCGCCAGCAGCTGGAGCGGCAGAACAAGGAGCTGAAGGCCAAGCTGCAGGAGCTGGAGGGTGCTGTCAAGTCCAAGTTCAAGGCCACCATCTCGGCCCTGGAAGCCAAGATTGGGCAGTTGGAGGAGCAGCTTGAGCAGGAGGCCAAGTAAGAGGTTTCTGCAGCTGTAAACCAAAGAAAGGTATTTACAGTGTGTCTGCCACAGACCAGGTCCAGGTTTAGCCTGTGAGTCAGAGATGACACAGACGTGCCCCTTGTCCCATGGGAGCTCCCTTGGCAGGGGAAGAATGACAAGAACACGTGTAACCAGAGAGGTGGTGGTGTGAGCCCTCAGGGTACGCTGGGCTCACCTGTCAGCTCTTCCCAGACTTAGCTGAGGGCTCATCGCACTGTGCCCCGTGACTTCCTGGTTCCATAGTTTACATCTCTACCCAAAGTCGACTGCCCGAGTTGGTGGCATCACGTGAAATGCTACAATTTGTTGGCAGAGAAGAAATGCAGTATGACAAAAATACAAGCTTTTTTGCTCCCTGAGGAAGGGACTGCTCGACAGCTTCCGTTCTGTTGTCGTAAACCGCTCTGAAGTTTATGAGCTGCACGACACAGCCTTTGGCAGGCATTTGCAAATCTATGAGGATAGAAATCACAGACTGCCAGAGCTAGAGCAGCCCTTCAGCTCACCCTCCTGTCGGGGAGCTTGGGGCCCAGAAATGCAGGGTCTGTGCTCAGAGCCTGACATCCTCTGCAACCGGCAACCCAGACTTGCCCCTGCACTCAACTCTAACAGTTAAGGGTTTGTTTGCTGTTGGTTGTAATTAACATGACTCGCCCTTTCAGCTGACTCCATCACTATTCTTTTTGCATAACATTTGTGGAGGTACAAAAGAACTTTTTCTGTTTTCAGTGGAGTCCTACAAATAAGCTACCTCTGCTTCATGTGGGACAGTGGAGGCCTGTCTAGAAACATGGTGCTTTGACTCCTACGTGAAGCGTGGAGGGATGGGGGCGTTGTTTCAGTGTCAGCTGCTCTAGCATCTTCGTGCGTAGTCAGTAAATTTTAAATTGAAACCATCGCCTAATAAATCGAGTCTTTGTTTTGTTTTCCAGGCTGAAAAGTTAGGGGATTAGAGTAACCAACTAAGGTTTTTGTCTTCAAAAACTCTACACTCAAATACGTGACAGGTAGCTTGTATGTAACATTTGATCTTTGGTAGATCATTAGACAAAGTGATTAACATGTGTGTGAAGGAATAATGCAGTTTTTCTACCTGTCAAGCATTAGAATACATTAAAGGTAATCCACAGTTTGACCAGAAGGGAAACGTTTCTGGGCCATATTGATCACGATGATACAGAGGTCCCGGAAAGCACGCTAACAAATGCCATCTTCCAGAGAAAAGGGCTTAAAAAAAATATTCATTTCCAGAATTGGGAAAACTAACGTGTTGATCATTTTCATTTTCATAGGGAAAGAGCAGCTGCCAACAAACTAGTCCGTCGCACCGAGAAGAAGCTGAAGGAAATCTTCATGCAGGTCGAGGATGAACGCCGCCACGCCGATCAGTATAAAGAACAGGTAAGGGCAGAAGGCAGGTAGGAGGAACACGTCTTCCACTCTAAATGCTGTAGCAAGGAGACGGATGCAAAGCCAGCCATGTTACCATTTGACCAGGTGAATGAGGAAGAGCTATTTGCAACTCTTAATTCTGACGTTTCAACAAACATGTGCTGTTCCTTGTTCCTGCCACTCACTCCCGGGTGCTGGGGATACCGAGGTGATTAGGACCTGGCCCTGCCCCGTGAGTCCCCCCAAGTGCCCCAGAGTGGGCGAGAGCACGTCAGGAAGGCTTGAAGTGTAAGGCCTGGACTGACCTTACAGTTATGTTTCCTCCACTAGAATGGACGCTACATGAGTGCAGAGATTTCTGCCTGTTTCACCCAGTCGTCTCTTGAATGCCTAGAATAGTTCTGGGCATAGCTGGTAGTCACTGAAGGTTGGCCGGATGAAGGGGTGGATACACTGTTGAATGAAAAGGGAAGAGAAAGCAAATGTACGGCATGTGGAACCTGAGTGGTCCTCCTTGTCTGCGTCCAGGCATCTGTTTTCTCAGTGCCAAGGGCATGTGCTGATAGGGCTTTGGACTGTGGTCAGGTCTGCACTGGCTAAAACCAGGGTGGGGGCTGTGTTCTCCTCTGGCTCTCGGTCCTCTCTGAGACCTGCCGCCGTGGCTGGAGCTGAGGATCCACTGCCTCTGGCCCAGATCCTCCTCTCCTCCTCCCCTGCTCCAGTCGGGCACCCAGCCTGGCCTTCCCTTCTCACCCCCACGCTCAGGGCCTAGCAACACCGAGGGCAGTTCTGGGTGGGTGTGAGCTGGACCCGCAGGGCACTGGCCAGTCTCTGTGGTTCAGGAGTGAGGGATCCAGTGGGCAGGCTGAGTTCTCCTGTCAGGTCTTCCAGAGTGGCTTTGTACTTGAATCAAACAGAACGTCAACACACCTGTGTTGAACATAGGTGTAAAATGAATGGAGCATCTCCTGGGGTTGGAGACTGTCCACACTGTTGGCTCTTCTGCATCTTGCGGGACTAGCCCTTCCCTTTCACAGTCCCATAGGGCACTCGTGTGAAGATACTAAACTGTCATTTTTCTGCAGAAAACTCAGGGATGAAAGGCGGGTGTTTTTTTTTTTTTTTTTAAGTGTCCTTTAGCATGATTTGCTGCATAGACATGGTTTTGCTGAGAATAGCAGGCTGGTCAAAAGGCCTTGGGCCAGGCCCCAGTCTTGTGTATCAGTGCACTCGCACGTATATATGCCTGCCGTGTGTGTGGGTACACTCGTGTGTGCACTCGCGTGGCTGGCAGGGCAGAGGCCTATGCTGACACACTCAGGATGCAGCGATGCCGAGTTTGGATTCACCGGTTTGGTGTGACTTGGTTCGTGTAACTTCCCCGAGATGGAGAAGGCCAACGCCAGGATGAAGCAGCTCAAACGGCAGCTGGAGGAAGCAGAGGAAGAAGCCACACGTGCCAACGCGTCTCGGCGCAAACTCCAGCGGGAACTGGATGACGCCACCGAGGCCAACGAGGGCCTGAGCCGCGAGGTCAGCACGCTGAAGAACCGGCTGAGGTGAGTGCCCCGGGCCTCCGTGAGGTCACACCCAGAGCCTGCAAACAGCTGCGTCCATGGGCTCCGGGTGCAGTGGTTTCTCAGGCTCCTGTCCAGCTCTTCGTTCTTGCCTGTTTACCTGTTCCGGATCCCTGACCGTCAGTAGTCCTTGAGGATGGAGGAGCAACAGGACCACTCATTTGCTCCGCGTTTGCTAGTGGGCTGTGCGAATACATGGCTCGAGGCTTGGGAGCCAGCCCAGGTGTCTGTCCGCGTCCCGGGTGAGGGCAGAACACGGGGAGCCAAGGCTACACCTTCTCCCCCAGAAGGACAGCTTAGCACAGGTGTTGGCAAACCGTGGCCTATGGGCCAGATCCTGTCTGCGCCCTGCTCTCCTGTACAGCCAGGGAGCTAAGAATGGTATTTACGTTTATAAAGGCTGTAAAAAGACAAATAAGAGTGTTCAACAGAGACCTTAGGTGGCCCACAAAGCCTAAATAGAACATTTACTCTCCACCCTTTGGGGAGAGGCTGGCCCATGGTGAGCAGGTGACGCTTTCCTCAGTGTGTCCATCACAGAGCAGGGGGCTGAGTCCAGCCACCCCCCAGGGCTCCGGGGCCCTCCCAGGATGATGTTCCGCAGGCGGGTGTGGGAGAGGTGGAAAAGCACGGAGCTGCTCCTGATCTGCCCACCACCCCAGCTGGTGCGTCTTGAGGAAGGGCTGAAGTTGAGTTGTCAGGTGGTTGAACGACTTGCCAGCCACGAGCTGTTGCGGTCGTGCCCACACACTTTCTCTGCTCTCCAGGCGAGGAGGCCCGATCAGCTTCTCTGCCAGCCGATCTGGCCGGCGCCAGCTGCACATCGAGGGCGCTTCCCTGGAGCTGTCGGATGACGACACAGAAAGTAAGACCAGTGACGTCAATGAGACGCAGCCGCCCCAGTCTGAGTAGATCCGAGGAAGCCGGGGGAGGCGATACCGAGGGACACGCAGGAAAGTCACCCAGTGCCCCGGCCTTGGGGCCCCCTGCAGATCTGGGGGACTGGCGAACCGCACGACTCCTGAGAGATCAACTGTGTCTTAAGGACTTGCAGCCTACACTACTGTCTCCTGCTTCAGATTTAGGTACAATTGCTCCCCTTTTTATATATATACACACAAAACCTACACATATTAAACAGATCGTCTCATGATTGCGTCTATTTTCCATATATCCATCGAGAGACCATTTTATAATACATGTTAAGAAGAGAACCCTTTTTCAAACAAACTCTAGACCCCGTTGCCGGTCGCTGGGGCAGCCCCGGGGTTGCTGCCCAGTCGCTCTGCATGCTCTGTCGTACGGACAGCTACCTTAACCTTAGTTCTGTGTTCATGTGGCCCCTGCCTCCTCAGCCACGTCAAGTCTCTTAGAACGTTGTGGAACCTAAACTGCACTTGTAGCTCTCATTTCCTTCAAATAATGATCAACACTATTTCAGTGAGCAAACTGTGAAAGGGGCTTTGGAGAGATTACGAGGGGTGGGTTGGATGTGGGGAAGCGGCATCCGTGTGGGGTGGCCATGCCTACCTCCCTCGAGTCGTGGTGTGCTCCCATCTCTTCACGTGAACTGTCCTCGGCCCGGTCTGTGCATAGGAAGAACAGCGGCCACCACCCAACTGAGGCCCTGGGGGCAGCCATCACAGTGACTGCAGGAGGGCCTCCGGAGGCCCCGGCATCCCCAGTGTGCTCCTCACTTCTGGAGCGAGCAGCTGCAGGCCCCGGAGCAGAAGCTCGGGGGATACCCTCCCTCGCCAGCCAGGCTCTCATGCTGACCTTGCAAATTCAGCCGCTGCTTTGAGCCCAAAATGGGAATATTGGTTTTGTGTCCGATACTTGTTCCAAGTTTGTTGATGAGGTTGACAGAACCTGCCTGAATGTTGACATGCCAGTGGATGTGGCTCCTTTTTGATTTCTCCTTTCCCCTCCCCCTTGGGACAGTGTTACAGTGAACATTTAGCATTCTGTTTTTGGTTGACAGTTAATCAAACTGACATTACAGAAAGTGCCTTAGACACTACAGTACTAAGACAATGTTAAATATATTATTTGCCTCTGTAACAATCTAATGTATTAAGTTTTGACTGTGCTTCATATATCATGTACCTCTCTCTAGTCAAAGTGGTATTATAAACATTCAGTGACAATGAATCAGTGTTAATTATAAATCCTTGATCCTCTGCAACATGCTTGAAAACACAAACCTTTTGGGTTAAAAGCTTTAACATCTGTTAGGAAGAATTTGTCATGTGGGTTTGGAATCTTTGATTTTCCCCCTTTATGAATTGTACTGGCTGTTGACCACCAGACACCTGACTGCAAATATCTTTTCTTGTATTCCCATATTTCTAGACAATGATTTTTGTAAGACAATAAATTTATTCATTATAGATATTTACGCCTGCTCTATTTACTTGGAGGAAAAAGCACCCGTTGAGAATAAACAGACCTCAATAAACAAGAATAATCATGTGAATGTGAAATCTGTTTTCTCACCTTCTGTTCTCGATTTCCCACCTGTGGTCTGATCGGAGGTTGGAAGCTACAGAGAGTTTAAATGCTGACAGCCAGGCTGCTTTTATCTGAGGGCACTGCACTCGCAGAAACTGTCGGATGACAGGCTAAGTCTGGGCAGTCGTGGTGACAGATCCTGTTCTCACCGATGGCCTCCGTGTGTAGCTGCATCAGGAAGGAAAGGGCTGCTGGAGCTGGAGCGCCAACTGTTAATGGAGAAGGGAGCAATGCAGGGCTGCAGGATGAAGCCTTGAGGAGGGTTTCCAGTCACCAACCAATGAAGCTCATTACTGGATTAAGAGGTCCAAGATGTTTCAGACTACATTTTCAGGCAGGATGCACATTAAAAATGCTTTTGGGAGGATTCAGTGACGAGATCCAAGGGCAGCTATGAGCCCGTTAGGACAGGCTGGAGAGAAATACTAGAGGAACACAATCATGTAGAGAATGCTGGGGGGTTTTCCATGATATGCTCAGCTTAGGCTGGTTCTGGTGGTCTGAACTATATACCTAGGCTGCTCGGCAGTTGTGGGGATGTGAAAAATGGGCAAAAGTGTTCCCTTTCTCCTGTGTCACTACCATAGGAAAAAAAGGTGAGTTGCACTTACCATGTCTCAGGTGTGTTCTCACCCCTGCATTCAATATCTCAGTCCAGGGGTTTGTGGAATTCAGAGGCTTGTTTTTCTCAAAAAGAATCCTTCCCTGCTGGCTGGTTTAACTGGTGTTAATGTCACACTGTTTCCCAACTACTCAGCCTATCAGGAGAAACATATAATCTACATGAACAGATTCCAATCCCTGGGAGCCGGGCTCTGAGTGTCAAAGACAAAGCAATAGGCCAGCTCCCACCCCAAAGGTGTATGGTCCATCGTGAGGAAGGACTCAGGCAAGACGTGGGAAAGCCTTAGCCTTTTGTGGAAATGAAGTTTAGATGCGCTCTTGCTGGGGTTTTAACTCTGTCACGTACACTTTAAATGCTCTGTCTGCCCTTGCCACACCACAGTTGCCGCTCTTTTTATTGCAGACATTCTAGGAAATTCTTTTAAATTACTTTGGTACGGATAACACATCTGTGCCTAGCCTGACTGTCCTGGGCATTCTGATATCAGAAAGACTAGTGCCCTATCACATTTACTTCTGTCACCAATCTTCCCCATCCCTGGAAACCTCAATGAAGACGAAATGAGCTAGAAGACCGGTATCTTACAACCGGTCCTCCCTATGGCTCTGGGTATCACTGACCCATGGCCCCTTCCTCCTGACGCCAACGTTGCTATGACAATAGACATGTCTGTCAAGACTGCGGAAGAAAAGAGCTCACAGTTGTCTGAGGCTAGGAACCACCACTTCCTGCCCCGCCCCTAAAAAAAAAAAAAAAAAACCAAGTCACAACAGGCCATAGGCTGGAATCTTTAGAAGGTGGAGACATGGCTCCACTCCCCCTAGTTCAGGCAGGCCTGGGTGAAGCCCGTGGCTGAGACCCGAGGCGAGTCCCCATCCACAGAAGCTTCCCAGTGGCTCCAGGAGGGAAAAGATCTTCACCAAGAGCTTTCCCAAAGGCTGAGCATTTGCAAGAATGCTACGTCCTGTGCACGGTCAGGACCAACCAGGCAGTCTACTTCCTCGTGTAGCCACCTGTCATTTGGAAATCTAGCAAATCGTACAGTTCTTTTCAGAAATCTAACGTGAAACACTATAAAGACATAATGACACGACGCCAGTTCCCAGAGACAACGTTAACTAATTACAGTGCCTGTGTACCATATGCACGAAGTGTGAACACGTCCTTCACCCCGAACACCAAGACTACAAATCCTATTTGATGCATGACAGCAGTGAGGTCTGTTTATTTTTCTCAAAGTCGCCCAATAATGGAATCCGTCCCGGCTAACTGGATGTCACGAAGGCTTATTCAAGATGTAACGTGACATAATCAGACTATTAAACACTGGGTCTGACTGAGACATCCAAGCAGAGCGCTGGCTCCTTCACAGGACCATGCTGCACAGAAGCTAAGATGCTCCTGTTCTCACGTGTACGCTCATGCATCTCATAATCACCTTCAGGAGGTGGCAGTTGTCATGTGGTTGTCATTGCCTGACTCCTGGTAAGGTCAATAAAGCCCAGCGTCAGATCTTGTAGAATGAGTGTCAGCAGCTTAGAGCGTAATTCTGGAGCCAGCAGTAGAATACGCTTTTCAGAAGTACTGCATCACCAGTGCTCACCGCAGCGCAGAGGATGACACTGCTTGGGAAAACACGGACAAGGACAACTCTGGGTCAAAATGTAGTTCAGAACGTTGGAATCACAATGAAGTTTTAGGAGTATCTCTCACATTTTCCTTTTTGTGTATGAGTTAAGTGTGATATGATGAAAATCTACATAAAGAAGTCTCTCAGACTTTCAATAAACACAAAGTCTAAACGACAGGCGTTTTCATAGTTCCAGCTGGCACATTTTTCTTACTGGTTTACAAAAGAAAGGTGTGTCTTATAATTGCTAACGTCTGAGAGTCCATGAAATACAGAACTCTCCTCCCTAGGCTGCTGCTGGGGTGGAACCTGGGGGAATCTGCATTTTAAAATTTCCCCAAGTATGACTCAGCCCGGTCATCTGGCAGGTCAGGGAGCCCCCTGCTTTGTGCTACTTGGTCAACTCTCAGAACTACTCAGCACAATTCTTCAGACCAACTGGGGCAGTGAAAGAAAATCAGTCTCGTTACTTCAATTTTTAAAAAATTTGAGCAACTTTACAGGAAAATTTAGAACCCTTGACAAATAGTAAACTATTTTCATCTTTTCATTTCACCTCTGATTTTTTTTATAAAGCTGCAATTGCATGCTCATCTATTTTGTGTCCTCATCATTTCCATTCCCACAGATCAGCACAACTGCACACTTACATTTCAGTGGCTCTGGGGTCTTTTGTTCAGCTGACAAGTCATCCCAACCATTCCATTCCCCTGCCATCAGACATCTATATTAGTACTGTTGAGACCGATTTTGTTTGTTCTTACTACCATAGATGAAGAGCTGTTACAGCTTATCACACTGTTAGACTGAGTCAAGACTTACAGAGGCTAATTTAGTGACACCAATATGTAAAAGTGTACCTAGTCCCCTAAATTCTAGGTGACAGCAGGATTTGCTGGGGAGGGTGGGCAGTTAAAGCACTCACTTTTTTTAGAAGCAAAAAACTGCTTCACAGCTCCATCTACTGACAAGGCTCTGAGCCTCACACAGACGTCGCTGTTGATCCACTGCACAGAAAACTTGCCCGGTCCCGCCAGCCCAGCACCTCATTCCCAGGCCTCCACCTGCACATCATGACCCAAGCAGAAGGCCCATATTTCAATGGCGGCAGCAAACTTGATACCGGAGTAGAACACACCCCACAGGTAAACAAGTGAAACATCTGTTCAGTCTCCAAACACTAACATAACTCCTGTGGGTGCAGGTGGGCAGCAGGATAAAGCATGACTCCAAATCATAACCCCACATGGCACAAACACCAGCACCATAAGCTTCGCTCTGTTTTCCAATTGGCCTCTTCGCATGCACTATCTCATAAAAGAAGTCTGTTACATTAATATTTACTAGAGATTGTTTTTCCTTAAAATTAAAAAAGGGCTACTGTATTCCCATATATCGTATTTTTAAGTCATGGGACCAGTTGTTAGATAAGATGCTCTAAGTCACAGGAAGATGATTTACAAAGATGCCTCCTGCCCCCGCTCCCATTTTTAGAAAAGAATTCAGTAAACACATTCAAATTTTAAAGGCCAAGCTAGTGCTCTCAATTTGTTTCAAACTTTGAGGCAAATAGAGAAAAACAACCGATGAAGTAAAAGTCAGAATGTAGAAAAGGCTTATCTTAGCATCCTCTAGGCAAACAGTGTGGACAACTGACAGCCTGGACCAAACCCCCCTCAGGCCCTGTTCCCACCACCGGCCAGGCAGGAGAGACCTGGCTACAGGCTGCCCCCTAAAGCCACTGCCGCACCCCAGGTCATGTCCCCTTCCCCAGAGGTGCCAGCTTCCACCTTGGCTCGCAGGAGATGCCAATGGCGTCTCCAAGACAGCTTCTGAGAGAAAGAGTCCACACACAACAGACAAGATTGGGAGAGGAGGAGGGTGGATGAGCCGCATTCCTCCCGCTGCAAAGGCTGTGTCACCTTCGTGTGCATCACTTCCAAGCGTTCAGAATCAGCTCACCTCCTGAGGCATGAGACAGAATCAAAGCCAGCGAGGCCTCGAGTTTGACAAGGTGGTGAAGACAGCAGAAAAACACTGGGCTCCTTTCCAAGCCTGGCTCTTCCGTGAACCAGCTGTGTGAGCTTAGGCCAGTCACCTAAACCCTGGGCCCGCCTTTCCATCTGTAGACCGAGGCAAAACCAGCTCATCCTGCGCCCAGGTCACTGTATCTAGTTGCCACTTGCCTACTTGTGACTCAACACCCCGGCTGTGGCTTCTGGCTCCTCACTGAGTTGGTGGGGTATCACTTCCGGGCACTCAGCTGGCTCCTATTTTATGCAGGAAGATGTTTCAGGAGCAAGGGATGGGAATGGGTGGTGAGATGAAAATATCTGGAGACAAGAAGCTGTCCTTTGCCACCTGGAAAATCAGCCCCCTCCACGCAGGGGAGACCATGTGGACCCAGCCCAGGGGCAGCTCATTCCTGAAGGTTTCAGTGTGAGCCACGCAAACCTGGCAATCGAGCAGCCCTAGGAAGAGAACCCACTCAGAGGATCTTTAGCTATACAGGCAAGCAGTCAGTAGAACTTTCATACCAGGAAGCAAATGCTCTATTTGAGCAAGTACAGAGCAGCATCTTGAACCAGATACAGAGGGTCACTGACTTACAATGGTTTAAGATTTTTTTTGATTCTAGCATGATGCAAAAGCGATACGCTCAATAGAAACCATGCTTTGAATTTTAGATTTTAATCTTCTCCCAGGCTAACAATATGCAACCCAATCCTCTCTCACAATGCTGGACAGGGCAGTTCCCGGTCAGCCACACAATCACGAGAGTCAACAACCAATACAGTTACAACCATTCTGCACCCAGACGACCGTTTGGTTTTTCACTTTCAGTACACTATTCAATCAATTAGATGAGATAGTCAACACTTCATTATCAAATAGGCTTTGTGTTAGATGATTTTGCCCAACTGTTGGCTAATGTCTAAGCGTTCTGAGCATGTTTAAGGTAGGCGAGGCTAAGCTATGATGTTCAGTAGGTTAAGTGTATTCAACGCATTTTCAATTTACAATGAGTGGGTTTACTGGGACATAATCCCACTGTAAGTGGAGGAAGGTCTGGAATCCACGGAGAAAGCTAAAAGAGGCTTGGGGAATCAACCAGCTTCCTCAGGGGGTCATATGCCAAGGGCTGCTGCAGCTATCAAAAACCAAAACTATGTGGGAGTCCTGAAGGGGCCAGAAATAAGCCTAGCAGCACACTCCGTACCTTCACAGACCTGGCCTGTGCTCTCCTGGACCCAAAGCAGTGGTGACATCAGTGAATAACACGTGGGCCCCTGCAGCCAGGGCCCTACTCCCAGCCACTGCCTGAATAACCACCGGTGAGATGATCCCAGGGGTGTGCAGCTGGAGAGGAAGTGAGAAATCGCTGGGGAGCCAAGGAAAAGGACCGAAGCTCCAGAACTCATCCTTACTTTAACCAGAGTAGCTCTGTTTGTTATGTTTTAGATTTGGGGTTCCTGCATAAACAAAGAGGTCTGCTAAACGTTGAAACCTCTGATCTAATCCAACCCTTCCAATGATGGCTGGGAAAGAAGCTGGGAGTCTGCCCATCAGTAAGAGACCTGGAGTTTCCTTTTCAACTGTTCGGCCAGCAGAGCTGGGCACAGCACACACACACCAGGACAAGCGTGTCTCGTGAGTCAACTTATGATGAAATCTCCAGGAACAACTAATAGAAGCTATTCCTGCCTGCATGCTGACAGAAGAAAAATGTTTAATGTATCCTACCTTAATGTTTCTTATTCACTTAGGAACTGGATTCACTTACTTTTCATTTACATGTAGTCTTCAAACTACAAACTACTCCGTTTATGCTCTTTGTTATAAGCAGTGCTCAGAATCTGACACATTAGTACAGATGCCCCAGTTAACTTGCTCAAGTCCAGTCACCCTGTCTCTTGCTACTAAACATCTGGCACCTTCTCTCAAGGGACGAGGAGAGAAGCCCGGATCCAAGTAACCTCTAATCCCAGAACACCAGCACGTGTCATGAACAGCAACCCAGCAGGAGGACCAGCTCCTGGATCCATCGCGGTTACTCCAAGACTTAGCAAGCTGCCTCCCTCAAAGTGCAGGTCCTTCCTCCCAGATTTCCACACGGGGCCAGGGCTATTCTCAGGCTGCTCCTGGAAATCACAGCTAAGAGCAGAAACCAGCATCAAGAATCAGCACGAGGAATACATAAGCCACAAGGATATACTGTACAACACGGGGTACACAGCCGGTACTCTGTAGTAACTATTAATGGGATATAACCTTTAAAGATTGTGAATCTCTATATTGTATACCTGTAACTTGTGTAAAATTGGACATCAACTATACTTCAATTTTTAAAAAAATAAATAAAAACAGTCAGCATGAGAATGCCTGTTCACACCTCCTGAGGCCGCCTGAATTTTCTTTGCCCTATTCCACAGCTGCTGTCCATCCCCGTGTCCCATGTCACAACAGAAGGGACATTTGAACCTGGCTTTGCAACTCCAGCTCTTCTCTCCCAGGATGGCAGAAACCCAATAAAGCAACCTCAATCCTTTTTCTTTTTTTCTGTGAAATTTATTGTTTCCACATTAAAAGATTTTTTGAGGGGGAGTATTTTTTAACCACGTGATGATCCTACACAGCTGCCCAGAGTAGGACACATCATAAGTCTTCAACATGCCATATGAGTTCTGAATAAATAAAAGCTACAAAGCCCAAGTTATATACAAATATCTTAGGCAATAATGTTTACAAACCTATGTACAATAAAACAAATGTAAACAGTAAATGCAGCATGAGAGTAATCAAAGGATGCACAGGGACAACCACTTACAGTCAGTCTGCCCCCAGGAGCTGGCACCAGCCAGCCCCTGGAATCAGGCCACTCAACCCTTCCTAACACAACTGGACAGGCCCTCTGAAAACAAAACAAAAACACTCTGAAGGTGTCATTTAACTAAAGGACCAGAGAGCTGGCGAGGAGGTTGCCACCACCCCCTGCTCCGAGTCTCAGGCACATGGAGGAGGAGGAGACGGCAGGGGCACAGCCCTGCGCGTGCCCAGGTCCCAGAAGCTCCTGCCACCTGGGCTCAGACAGGCATTCTGCTGCTCTGGGAGGCTAGTCTATGGAATGATAACTGCTAAAGTAAAACCAGAAGGTGCAGAAAATGTTCCCTAATTCAGTGACCTTCCTGACTCTTTGCCAGCAACAGGCCCAAACCGTGGGGGTGGAGGTGGGGGACACATGATCCATGAGCACTGGAGATGCTTGGGTGGGAGCTCAGGAGGAGAGCACACGTCGACCTGATTTGGGGGAGAACCTCTAGAAGATCTGCAATGTCCTAAACATAACTAAATCCTATCAGTACAGCAGGGAGGGGGCTATGAGGCAGGTGTGATGAATGGGTACTTCTGCATCCAGTGACCAAGTAATACGTGTATGTATCACCTTGTGACCCACAAAAGTGCAATCATGTGAAACCAACGGCACTACGGCGAGAAGAGAAAATAGCCAGTATTGATGTCGCGCAGAGTCCTGGGGCTGGGCAGGGCCCAGCAGCCGCCACTGCATGCAGCCTGCCCTCTGCCAGCCGTGGGGAGGCAGACGGAGGGGCACGAGCTGGGCCCGGGCACCGAGGGGTGAGGCGTGGGTGTCCTGGGTTGTTGCAGGAGGGCGGGAGCCCCGACCTGGAGGCCAGGCACTCACACGCTGAGAGGCAGCATACCCGGTGCCGACGACGGGCGCGAGGAGCCCAGACCGGGAGGAGGAGAAGCCGGGTCAAAGCCGTTTACTGCCCTGTGGGGGTGGCCAGAGCAGAGAAGGAAGGGAAGAGAAAGAGAGACTGTCATTTAAAATCACTCGACACACAGCGAAATTCATTTGCTCTCTACAACTATTCCTCTTCCCGGCCTAGAGCAGAATCCTGATGCCCAGGGGAGAGAGCTGCCTAGAGAGCATGAGCTGGTGAGAGACTTGAGAAGCCCGTGGTCCTGGGGGTGATGACACTACTGCTCCCTTCTCGGCAACTTCATCACACTGGCCGTGGCAGCCACAGCCCTGACTGATTTCCCAACAGAGCAGGTTAAACATCTACCAGTAGGGAACTACCTAAATAAATAAGGGTACAAACCAACAATGAAATATCATACCGCCATTAAAAACACATTCCAGGGTTCTTAACAGCACGGAAAATATTCCGAATGTAATTAACGCTAGGTGGAAAAAGCATCAGGTTACCAAACTGGATATGCTCCATAATATGAAGGCAAAAAAGTGAGTAGTATATATTCTGGACTACAGCCCCTTATACAGCTAGACATTACCACCCAGAGCTAAATCTAGAACGTGTGGACACACACACGCACCCCCACATATACTACAGAAGGAAAATGGAACAATAGTTACGCTTCTTCCCTCTGAGTTGTGGGTAAATTTTATTTACTACTTTATACTTTTCTGTTGTTTTCCAAATCTCCTACAATGTACAGGAACATCTTAAATAAGGGGGAGAAAAATAATTTTTAAATTGTTCAGCAAGCAAAGCCAGATGGGTAGGCTTCTCTGCCACCTTGTGAGACACCAGCCCCGCCCAGCGCCAAGCACCGGCAGCCAGGACCCAGCCCCGCCCCAGCCCCAGTGCCCAGCAGCACAGCCTCAGGAAGCAATGAGGGAATGAGTGCAAGGCCTGCAGCCCCTCCCAGGACACCACCGCAGTCCTTCCATACTGACAAACTTCCTAGGAAAATGTGTCCCACTCACAACTTGGGAGATGCCACCGAGTGCAAGGGGCCGGACTGCCCCCCACATACCCACCACTGTCCCCACCGGCCTACTCATCAGAGGGGCCCAGGGAGTTGAATACAGACTCATGGACAGAGGTTCTCTTAAAAAAACGAAACACAGACACATTCCCCACCAAGATCAAGATGACAGTTTCATACACTGAAGAGGGGAGGGCAACCTCCTGGAGAAACAGGCATGCAAAGAGACTTGACTAATGACCCTTGACTACTTTGAAGAACAGTTAACATCTGAAGAAACTAACCTGCGTATGGATTTTGAGTTGGAAATCATGCTACCCACACAGGCCAAGAGCAACAGAAGGGGCTCTGACCAGTGCAATCTCTCCCTGTTGTCCATTTTTCCACCTCAGTGATGCACGCTCAAGATTTTCTCTTTTCTCTTTGGGCTGGGGAGGTCTGATATTTGAGCTTCATCACATTTGAAAACTTTAAATCATCCCTCTCCATCCTCCAAGGCTGTATGCCTTCGCCTCTTCTGGGGACAGAGCCCACATCCTACATGCCATTGTAGCCCTCACATAATAAGCCATTTGTCTGTCATTTGTCTGCCTGGTCCCAGAGCCCTGATGCCTGCCTCTCCTAGAACCTCAGGGAGAACTAACTAGGCAGGCCTCACAAACAGCTTCAGCTTTACACGTGTGGACATCAGATTCCCAGCTGCACAGAGCACGGCAGAAGGCAGGGCTACAGACAGTCCCCAAAACTTGTCAGAAAGGGAGCACTGCTGGGTGCCAAGAAGAACCTGGCACCTGTTCCACAGGCGTGCAAAAGCAGCAAATGTGAGGATGGCTCCACATGCAGGTTTAGGACCGAGATTCCTGCATTTTCAGGAATGGACCTTTAAGGAATGTTAAGTTCATCCCCATTGTTATACTGCCAAGGAAACAAAAGCAGGAGAAGGTCCAGCCATTCACCTGAGTGTACCCTGTGAGCTTGTCAATGGGGAGCTGGGCCCACAACCTGCCTCCAGATGCCCAGGCCATTATCCTTTCTCAGTTTCCTCCTGGCCCAGGGACACCTGACAGGCTCCAGTGAACAAGCAAGTTGGTGCTCCCACTGCAGGTTGCTCTAATGGGAAAAATAAGCAGTGCGATCCAAAATATAAAGGGAAAACAAGAAACTAGATAAAGTAGCTTCTCTGTGTGGACAGAAATGGGAATTCTGGATTTGAAAGTTCTATGGGAGAGAGAGAGAATAACAATCCACCAGGGTCTTACCTAGCACCCCTCTTGGAGTCAAGAATTAGTAAGTAAAAGACCAGGAGGAAGGAGAAAGCTGAACCTAGAGGCAGAATTATCAGTCTGGTGAGGTCCCTTGAGGGAACCGCAAAGCTGTGCAATGAGGAAAGGTTTCCAAGAAAAGAAACATCTCCATACTCACCACATTTGGTTTTAGGGAGCAGCAAAAGAGCCGAAGGGCAATGTCCCAGTGGACAACACAGGACTGAATGGAGAAAGAAATGGGCAGGGATAGAGATACAGATCTGGGAATCATCTAAGTAAAAAAGGTTCCAAAAGCTATAAAATTTCCTGATCATACCACAAAAATCTAGTTTAAGAGTCTGAAAAATAGAGAATCCAGCTAAGATAAGGAACTAAGGTCAGCTGTAAATGGCAACAGAAGACGTGAAAGAGGGAAAAGAACCAATGCATGTTTAGAAGCTGGTCAGGAGGATAATAATTTAACACCATATAGATAAAGCATGGGGACTAAATCTGTCAAAGCAAGGACAGGTACAACTGAGAGGGCAGGACAGAAAAGGAAGAGATTGGGCTAGAGCTAATTCAGGAGAGCAGGCAGACACACTCCAGACCCGAGTCTTCCAGCTATATGGATAAATGGAAGCTCAGCACAGCGCCAGTCCTCGGCACAGGCGCTGCAAACTGAAATTTACATTCCTCAAAAGGAAGGCAGCCCTTATACACGTCCCCATCTACCATTCCAGTGTCCTGAGGGAACACAAGCGTGAGCACAGAGGAAAGTCCCCACACAGCAAGAATCCAATATCATTAGTGCTGCTTTGAGAAAACAGAAGACACTGGGTAACAGGAAGCACCCCAGGCCCGTGGAGGCAGTCATATGCGGGTCCCAGGGCCTGGCAGTGACCCCCAACCCCCCGCCCCAAGACGGCTGGCGTCATCTCTACCACACTCCCACCTGTAACAGGAGTACCATCAGAGCACTTCACAACCGCCCCAGGACCACTACAGCTAACTTGTTTTTGTTTTGCACAGCTGAACCAATAATAATGGTGCACAGTCAAATCAAACAGGAACTCGAAAGCTCACTCATGGGCTGGAAGTTGGTTAAAGCAGTCAGCCCCATGCAGTTAGTAAAACCAGTTTGTTAATGTTAACTTGTCTTCCACCACACACCATGATTAAGAATGAAAGAGCACAGCAAACAAGTTCAGTTACCCATGAACAACGTGGGAAATATAACTTTTTCTTGCCTAGTAAAAGAAAGGAAAAAATATTAAACAGTAATACAAATACTATTTTCACACCATGCCCTAAAATTAGTTTACGTTCACCTACACCCAACCCAAAAGAAATCAGACTGGCTTACAAAATTAGGACAAGTGATAGGTAAGAAGCTAAACAAAAGCTATGGAGAAAACAAGAACATTTTTTTTTTTTTTTTTTTTTTTTAGATGTTGGGGGTAGGAGTTTATTAATTAATTTATTTTTGCTGGGTTGGGTCTTCGTTTCTGTGCGAGGGCTTTCTTTAGTCGTGGCAAGCGGGGGGCCACTCTTCATCACGGTGCGCAGGCCTCTCACTATCGCGGCCTTTCTTGCTGCGGAGCACAGGCTCCAGACGCGCAGGCTCAGTAGGTGTGGCTCACGGGCCCAGCCGCTCCGCGGCACGTGGGATCCTCCCGGACCGGGGCACGAACCCGTGTCCCCTGCATCGGCAGGCGGACTCTCAACCACTGCGCCACCAGGGAAGCCCCAAGAACATTTTTGAGAGAACTCAAATGACTGCACTGCATGTGAACTGGTGTCCTTTTGGATGAGTGATATGAACGGCTGGTAGCAGTTGGAGGAAACAGCAACAAAAGGGAAGTAGGCCCAGCAACCCGCATTTTAGGGACTGAAGTGATCAGACTAGATAAAATCCTGACTCCAAGAAGCCCTCAACTAATCAGAACTTACAAACTATTTTCAGATCCCATAAAGCAATACATAACAATAAGGCTTTATGTTTACGTGGTAAGGCGTTGCTTCATCTCAAGATTCTGAGGGAAGCAGGAGCGCACAGTGTATACACACACATTCAATACGTGCACACGCACGCAAACCAACTTCGGCAAACTCTCCCAAACAGTAACAGTGCTACAGACAGACTCCTTAGGAGTGAGAGGCAGCAGGCAAGTTCTAGAGCCAAAGGCTTTTTTTAAATGCAAAGCTTCTTCTCATGCTGAAACTACAAGCTACACTTCTACAAGAACTGTCATTTATGCTTTTAACCAGCCAGGTCTAATAATGGAGCTGGGAGTGGGGATATTTACCCCTTCCTTTTGCAGCAGGTATATGCCATCATGGTTTTTATCTAGTCACCAGGTGAGCAGGAAGGAAGGCCAGAGGTAAAAAGCCAGGCAGGCCAAAAGGAAGCCAGAATCAAAGCAAAGCAGCAAGGAAGTAAGAACATAGCAAAACCCACACGAGAGTTATCCTCAGGAAGATGGCAACTACAAACGTAACTCGAGCAAGAATAGGTTAATATTTGAGTGTGCATATACAATCCATTTACCATGTAAACTAAACACGTGAGAAAAAGCCAACCCACAAAACCATATTTCATTCTTAACAGAAAGAATACAATTAAAAATTTGTTCTGGGCTTCCCTGGTGGCGCAGTGGTTGAGAGTCCGCCTGCCGATGCGGGGCACGCGGGTTCGTGCCCCGGTCCGGGAGGATCCCACATGCCGCGGAGCGGCTGGGTCCATGAGCCATGGCCGCTGAGCCTGCGCGTCCAGAGCCTGTGCTCCGCAACGGGAGAGGCCACAGCAGTGAGAGGCCCACGTACCACAAAAAAAAAAAAAAAAAAAAAAAAAAACAGAACAAAAAAATGACACTCCTCAACGGTTAGAATAAAGTTCTGATTTATATGTTGATATTTTAGAATGTGCTTTTAATGAAATGTGTATAAAGAAAGCCCTGATTTATATATTATTTTAGAATGTGCTCCTTAATGAAATACATATACTTCAAGGTAGAATTCTCTTAAGGGAGAGAGAAAAACCAGAACACTCCACTCCACAAGGATGAACACAAAAAGCTTTTTAGAGTGGACTATGTATCAAATCAAGGCCTCCACAAATGTGCCACTGAGGAAAGCAGAAAATACAAGTTCCTTTAAGAAGTTGTGAAAATTTCTATATTGCTTTCACAGAACAAGGACAAGCTGCCTCTATGACTCAAAGCAGAGACAGTGTGGCAAGGGACCACTGGTGCCTCCGTTGCTGCTCCACTACCAGCTACCTTAAGTCACACGGTCAGCATCTCAGACCATAGGTCCTAACCAGTTACCTAGACCAAGGCACACCCATACAAGAGTATATGCATGCAGCATTTTGTTGGTTTGTTTTTTTTTAATTGAGTAGAACAATATGTACTGACACGGAAAGATACTGGCAATATAAGTCACCACAGGCATATTGTAGAGCAGTATTTAAAGTATCCCAGGGATTTCCCTGGTGGCACAGTGGTTAAGAATCCGTCTGCTTGGATTCCCTGGTGGCGCAGTGGTTAAGAATCCACCTGCCAATGCAGGGGACATGGGTTCAAGACCTGGTCCGGGAAGATCCCACGTGCCGTGGAGCAACTAAGCCCACGCACCACAACTACTGAGCCTGCGCTCTAGAGCCCGCAAGCCACAACTACTGGAGCCCGCGTGCCTAGAGCTTGTGCTCCGCAACAAGAGAAGCCACCGCAATGAGGAGCCCGCGCACCAATAGCCCCCGCTCGCCGCAACTAGAGAAAGCCCGTGTGCAGCAACGAAGACCCAATGCAGCCAAAAAAAAAAAGAATCCATCTGCCAATGCAGGGGACACAGGTTCGATCCCTGGTCCGGGAAGGTCCCACACACCGTGGAGCAACTAAGCCCGTGCTCCACAACTACTGAGCCTGCGCTCTAGAGCCCACGAGCCACAACTACTGAGCCCACATGCCACAACTACTGAAGCTCATGTGCCTAGAGCCTGTGCTCCGCAACAAGAGAAGCCACCGCAGCAAGAAGCCTGCGCACCGCAACGAAGAGTAGCCCCCGCTCGCCGCAACTAGAGAAAGCCCGCGCGCAGCAACGAAGACCCAACACAGCCAAAAATAAATAAATTAAATAAATAAAATAAAGTAGCCCGTAAGTTTTTAAAAGTGTATAGCAGATGCATAAAAATATGATTTTACATGCCTAGGAATAACCATAAGGATGCAAAAACTGTGAAAACGGAAAACACTTTTTACTTTATATACTCTGTACCAACTGACATATTTTTTGTATTAAGGATGTACCACCGCTTTAATCTTACAATTTTTTTTAATTCTCAATTCCCCAAAAAGCATGTTCACATTATACAAAACTTGTATCTCCTAAACTGTACTTGATCCAGTGGTTTTATATTTTTCTAAAATCTTCAGACAGAAGGTTTGTTGAAGAGTTCACACATACATGACCATCACGTTCTCTTCTACTCTTAACAAATATTTGCCAAGAAAGTCTACTAGCCTGTAAGCACCTTGAGCACAAGGACTGTATCATAGTCATCTTTAAATCCCCAGAGTCTAACACAGCTGCCTTTCAAGAGTCTGCTTCCCAGGACAGAAGCTTCAGAGTCAGGGTTCCCAGGGCAACAGACTCCATGGGGACTAGAAGACAACAGACTTCATGTCCCCTAAGATCTCAATGATAACGCTTCAGGTAGGTTTATCAAACTGAGTTTATCTTTTCAAAGTTCAACAAGCTCAATTAATAATGGGCAACTTCACTACCCAAAAAATTAACGTTTAGAATTTCCAAGACTTACCCTTTGTCGAAGAAAGACGTGTGCCCTGATCGAGAGAACTTCGTGCCGTTGCTATTCATCACCCCACAGTTAACATTCCCTGAAATATAGGATTTTCGTGATGCTTGGTCCTTTGCAAAATTCCTGCAAGCTGCTAATTTGGATTCTAAAGCCTACAAAAGGAAGAAGGAATGATTTGGTTGTCAAAACAGTAGCTGCACATAAAAATTTGCATTTCAAACCATTTCTATTTCAAGACTCAAATCTTATTCTCTCAGTTGATAATGGTGGCTGTTTAAGCCATATCAATCACCTTTCTAATAGAAAGAGGGAATATTTATGCTGACTCCCTTTCTAATGAACTCAGAATATACACTTCTCTCAGTGTTACTGAGGGATACAGATATAATCCTCACCTTACAACTAAGAAAAATGTGGCACAGTATACAGAGATGTATCCCAGGTCTCTTGGCCCTATCCACTGTTTCTTTCTAAGTTGTGGACTGTTAGTTGGCTAGTTGGGTGTGTGCGTGTGTGTGTTTTGGGAGCAAGCATTTTAAAGAATGCAAAAACATCACTTGAAAAATTTTTAAAGCGGCCAATTCTTTCTTTAGGGCTTCAGGTTAGTCATTTCTACTGTATCAGAATGGGTAAGTTCATTTACAACACCTCACATGAAGTTAAATGCTATTCTACTTCTGAGAGCACACTATAAAACGTCTAATACCCTTCGTCTATAATTAAATAATTCACCTGAAAATGACACCAGCCCATTAGCATTTACCTCTAAACTGAGTGCCTGCTTAGCACCTGTCACCACAACACCTGGTCAGTGCCAGGCTCTACAAACCAACAGATGACATGAAGAGAACAGAAGTTTCTCATCAATTTCCACTGCTCACAAATATCACCAACTCCCCCTTTACCAAATCAAACCCCTCCCCCTTTACCAAATCAAACCCCTCTCCCCGAAAAAAAAAAAAAAAAGACAAAAAATAGTCCAATCCTATTATCCATGACACTAAGGAATGTGGAATACATAGATAAATTAAACCCACAGGGACTTCCCTGGTGGCACAGTGGTTAAGAATCTGCCTGCCAATGCAGGGGACGTGGGTTTGAGCCCTAGTCAGGGAAGATCCCACATGCTGAGGAGCAACTGAGCCCGTGCACCACAACTATTGAGCCCACGTGCCACAACTACTGAAGCCCATGTGCCTAGAGCCTGTGCTCCACAAAAAGAGAAGCCACCGCAACGAGAAGCCCGCACGCCGCAACGAGAAGCCCACGCACCGCAATGAAGAGTAGCCCCCGTCACCGCAACTAGAGAAAGCCCACACGCAGCAACAAAGACCCAACACAGCCAAAAATAAATGCATAAAATAAAATTTAAAAAAATTAAATCCACAGATAACATATTCCACTCTGAGAACCCTCCCCCCATCATTTCAACAACAGCTATTAAGACAGAGCAACAGAAACAGACTGAAACTTCTTTCTCTTCTCCTTTCTTAAAACAAAAGTACCATAACCTAGTAAAATAACAACGAAAGAAGGAAGAGAGGTGGTGACCTTGTTGGACAAGCTCTGAATAAGCATTTTTTCAGCATCTTCTTAAATAGACACATACACAACAAAAATTGAGAGCCATTAATTTCCTATATTCAAGACACTCATTTATTTGTCCTGATATTTGCTGAGAATCTGTCATACAACAGGCACAACTTGTATCTGAGGTGTCGGTGAGACAGCCTAACGCAAGCACTGGGTCTGGCAGTCAAACACAGTGGCCTAGAAATCAAGATTTAGACCATATCCACACCAAGTAGGAGATGAAACTGTGGTTGTGAAGAAGATCAGAAAGGTAAGGACAGAACTCTGAGCAAAATCAACACCGAAAGGGTGGGCAGATGAAGACCCAACAAGGTGACCAACAGGAACAGGCAGGAAGGCAAGCAGACGTGACACAGTGACACAGCATCAGAAAAGCAGAGAAAAGAAGGCCATTTCAAAAAAATAAGTCAGTGTTGAATGTTTCAAGTAAAATTAGGACAGAACAGCATCCCTTGGATTTGACAGCACTGAGATCATCAGTGAGCAATTTGAGTGGAGTGAGCAGGAAACATAGCCCAGACTAGGCTATCTGGGGAGTGTGTATGCCATCAAAAATGCTAACAATAAATGGAGACATGCTTTCAAAAACTCGGCTGGGAAGGGAAAAGAGAAACAGAATGACAGCTAAAGAGAGACGCAGGGTAAAAGGAAAGAATAGCTGCTTTTATTTTTGCTCTTAAGGTTTAAAAAGTGTATAATATGTAATATATAAATATTAGATATAAAGTAGAAATAGTAAATATAAAGTATATATATGTAATACATTATATATAAATATTGCATATAAATATTAAAACATATAGTAAAAGTCTGAAGATACAGGAGACATAAAGATGAGAAGGCTGGAAGGAATGAGATCCAAAGCACAGAGGGACAAAATTAGCCATGGGAGGAATGTGATACTTTTACCACTGAGATAAAAAGGAAGAACAGCCACAGAGGTAATAATAGGAGAGTACTAAAAGAAGGTTAAGAGAGGAAAACAAAGTTTAAATAGATGGCCTTGATTTCTCAGTGGAAGAGGATGCAAGAGTGGGAATGGGGCTTCCAGGTGAAGTCAGTGGACAAAGTAGTGTGAAGAAGTAGAAAATGAAATATTCATAAAAGTATGCAGGGGCTGGAGGATAACAGCAGACCAAAAATTCTAACGACACCTTAAAAGACAAACTGTCAGCTGAATGTGTAAACAATGCAAGGACTCTAAGTTCAACTTTCATGCACCATTTCTAAATAAACTACTTAAGGTACTAAAGCAAAACAGGGAACGAAGATGACAACATGGGGTCCAGGAACAGGCAGAACTAACCCAGGAGTATAATGAAAAGAAATTCAAGGCTGACAGCAGTGCAGCAGCCCTAGAAGCATATCAGAGCACTCAGTAAATAAGAAACCGGAAGATACAAGATATAGCAAAGAAAGTGTATGTTTCTTCCCTCCACAAGAAAACAAAGGTAATCAGAAATGCTAAGTAAGACCCATGATAACAAAAATATCCAATGATATACAAATTATATATGCATACAAAGGCTGAATGTAATTTTAAAAAATAAAAATGGGGGCTTCCCTGGTGGCGCAGTGGTTGAGAGTCCACCTGCCGATGCAGGGGACTCGGGTTCGTGCCCCGGTCTGGGAAGATCCCACATGCCGCGGAGTGGCTGGGCCCGTGAGCCATGGCCGCTGAGCCTGCGCGTCTGGAGCCTGGGCTCCGCGACGGGAGAGGCCACAACAGTGAGAGGCCCATGTACCACAAAAAATAAAAAAATAAAAAAATAAATAAAAATGGTTGAATTCGTTGAAATGACAGGATTTTAGCTTTTTTCTTTTTATTTATTTTATTGTGATCTTGTAAAAATTGTTTTGCAGTGAAAATAATAAAAAAGATGGCCAATTTAAAAAAATGTTAAGAAAAAGACATACATGTCAACTGTGATACAAATATGAAAAAACCTAATATGGTTTTGAGTAAATAATAGGTAAAGAACAAAATGCTTGAAACACCTGTTGAGCAGCACAAGTAAAACAGCCCTAGAGCCCAGCTCCTCCTCTATGATTATTCAGTAAATAATACACATGTAGGCATGATATTTTAGGTGCTGTTGACTCATTTTCAGAACCAACCAATGGAGAGCTCAAGAAGGGACAGAGACACACACACACAACAGGGAGCTGAGATACAGTCTAATAAATTCATAAACATAGGTTTAAGCATGTTATTTAAAGTTATAAAAATAACCAACAGAAGAACAAAAAATAAAAAATTAGGAGGATGTAAGTTAAATTCCTCATCTTTATGCTTAAAGTTGCTAAGATACTGAAAAGCAAGCACATTACTTCAAGTTAGGTTACAAAAAAATAGGTTACACTGTTACAACGCAACTCTTACGACAGCTAGGTTAAAGAAATTATGTTAGGAGTAAGGGAAGATTACTCTATGTATGAATGATTTGTACACGTTACTTTTTATAGTAACTTTAAAATGCAGATTTAGAGTTAATCTGACGGTCAGACAATAATTTTACGAGCCAGAAAAGGTAACAATAGGACCTTCTATCTTGGCCTCCCATTTCTTCTTTATGTAAAGTATAATGCAATTTCTGCTTTTTTCAGTCACACACACACACAAATAAGTGAATGGGCGGTGGAAAGTGGGAAGTTTCAGGGGTAGATTATTGAAAAGAGAAAAGTCACTGAGGGAAACAGGAAAGAAAACTGACTAATGCTAGAAATGCTAACTTTATAGTGGCTTAAAAATCCACAAGGTCGGGCTTCCCTGGTGGCGCAGTGGTTGAGAGTCCGCCTGCCAATGCAGGGGACACGGGTTCGTGCCCCGGTCCGGGAGGATCCCACGTGCCGCGGAGCGGCTGGGCCCGTGAGCCATGGCCGCTGAGCCTGCGCGTCCGGAGCCTGTGCTCCGCAACGGGAGAGGCCACAGCAGTGAGAGGCCCGCATACCGCAAAAAAAAAAAAAAAAAAAAAAAATCCACAGGGTCATATAACTGTTTCCTGTGATCTGGATGCATGAAAGAAATCCAGTTCCTTGACTGATCCAGGCTGCAGGTCTCTTCCATGGCCAAAGAGCCCATGAGTCAACAATGGCAGAGTAAGCGATCCGTGGATCACAGATGAGTAGGAACAAAGTGAAAGCAAGAGATAAGCGAAAAATCAAAACAAGAGTACTGCTCTCGATAAAGTCAAAGAGTAGGTATTACACAGAGTAAAAAACTGAATAAGCACAAAACCAAGTTTAATATTCCAAAAGCTGAAATGTTCTGGAATGCAAGGTTAGAGCCAAGGAGACAGCACAGGAGTTGAGGGGGCCAAGCAGCAGTAAGACGTGTATGACTAAGAGAAGAAATTCATGTCATGAGCCAATGCGGAAGTCCTATGAAGAGAAAGCCCAGGGATGACCAGGAGGACAGCAGGCAGAACAAAGAAAAGGATCAGAGGGCGGTATAAGACACACAGCCTTAGAGGAAGAAGGAGGAATCACGATGTTTTAGTAACAGCCATGGGGAACATGAAGAAGGCCCAGTGGGAACCTGGGAGCTAAGCGCAGGTACCCTCTGCAGAGGCACTGGCAAGGCTGAGCCCTGGAGGTGTTCAGTCTCAGCTGGTCACTGGATGCTCTTGCTTCTCAGCTTAATTACAGACTTTACCACAGGAAGGTATCCTTTTTTCTTCCCTCGCTGCAAATTAAGAAATAATTCATTACCTTGGCAGCTGAAACACCTAGTGATAAATAATTAAAGGCTTACCCCTACTTTCCGTAAGAGGTCCCCCACGATGTTTAGTGCTGATATCCTAGCTGAAGGAGTCAGTGGACTGGTACCAAAGCCGTTTGGTATAGCTAGAGAAAAATAAAAGGTGAGTGATTACTCTTGCAGTTCCCTTTACATTTGGGTTTTGATATTACAAAGCAGTACACACTCAATGAAAAATCAGTATAGTATTCCAAACTGTGGATAAAGTGGAGATACCACAAATATCTCCGCTGGATGTTTAGATTATATCCAATTTTTCATCATTATAAACAATGCTAAAAGGACATATACCCTTAAAACATCTAGACAAGTATTTCTGGATTTCCTGCCAATTTGACAGTCACTTCGTTTTAATTTTTGTTTCCCTAATCAAAGAGTCATTTGAATCTTTTTTTCTGGAAGTCATCTATTTAATCTCTGCACTTTTTTCTACTGGGTTGTCTTTAATCAATTTGCAAGGGCACTATACACTATAGATATTCACCTTTTCTCTTAAATATGTTGTACTTCCCAGTGTGACATTTATCTCTTCAACTTTGTGGTCTGGGGGGAGCCTTGGGCTTCCTCACTGCAACATAATAAAAATGTTCCCCACATTTTCTCCTAATGTTTTTCTAAAAAACTTTTCACCAAGTTTAGATTAGTAAACTCATCAAATATCTAAAATTTTCCCCTCCAAATGGACATCTAATTGTCATAACACCATTTAGTGAAAAAGACTTATCTCATCTGAAATGGCACTAAAACCACACTGAATTCTCTATACATTTCAAGTTCCATTAAATTATTTGTCTATTCTACTAGAAATATGCTGCTTTAGTTATTATAGTGTTAAAATATATTTCCTAAAGGGCAAAGCCTCTTCTTGTTACTAACCTATTTCAAACTTTTATTGACTATTCTTGCACATTTACTCTTCCAGAGTAACTTTATTAAAAATAAAGTTACTCTGCCCCGGTCTGGGAAGATCCCATGTGCCGCGGAGCAGCTGGGCCCATGAGCCATGGCCGCTGAGCCTGCGCGTCTGGAGCCTGTGCTCCGCAACGGGAGAGGCCAGAACAGTGAGAGGCCCGTGTACCGCAAAAAAATAGAAAATAAAGAAAGAAAGTTTTATTTTTATTTTATATTTGGCTGCATTGGATCTTTGTTGCTGCACGTGGGCTTTTCTCTGGTTGAGGGGAGTGGGGGCTACTCTTTGTTGCGGTGCACGGGCTTCTCATTGCGGTGGCTTCTCTTGTTGTGGAGCACGGGCTCTAGGCACACGGGCTCAGTAGTTGTGGCTCGTGGGTTCTAGAGCGCAGGCTCAGTCGTGGCGCACGGGCTTAGCTGCTCCGCGGCATGTGGGATCTTCCCGGACCAGGGCTCGAACCCGTGTCCCCTGCACTGGCAGGCGGATTCTTAACCACTGCACCACCAGGGAAGCCCCAGAGTAACTTTAAAATGAACTTCACAACTTTAAAAATCCTATTAGGATTTTTATGAGAAATTTAAACTATTGAATGATTTGGGGAAAATGGATATTGCAACTAAATTAAGTCTTCCTATTCTGAACCATGGTATTTAACATGAAAATGGTTATTGCAACTAAATTAAGTCTTCCTATTCTGAACCATGGTATTTAACATGAAAATGGATATTGCAACTAAATTAAGTCTTCCTATTCTGAACCATGGTATTTAACATGAAAATGGATATTGCAACTAAATTAAGTCTTCCTATTCTGAACCATGGTATTTAACATGAAAATGGATATTGCAACTAAATTAAGTCTTCCTATTCTGAACCATGGTATTTAACATGAAAATGGATATTGCAACTAAATTAAGTCTTCCTATTCTGAACCATGGTATTTAACATGAAAATGGTTATTGCAACTAAATTAAGTCTTCCTATTCTGAACCATGGTATTTAACATGAAAATGGTTATTGCAACTAAATTAAGTCTTCCTATTCTGAACCATGGTATTTATTTAACATGAAAATTATTCACATCTTCTTTCATGCACCTCAGCAAAGGTTTTCAGTCGTGCACATTTCTTCAATTTATTTTTGAGATATTAAAGCATGGCGGTTAAGAGCTCTGGAGCTAAACTGCTAGATACACATCCATCTCTGCCATTAACTGTGTGACCTTAAGTAACCAAATGTGAAAGGGGGCTAATAATAGCACTTAAATCATAAAGTTGTTGTTAAGTTTAAATTCATTAATAAATTTTTAAAATGCAGAGCACACAGTAAGTGCTCAATAAATGTTACTATTATTTTTATCTGCTTTCTACAGAGTTGTAATCAGCAGGTAAAATGCTTTTGTTGCTGCTGCTGCTACTATCCTTGTCCTCTAGAATATAATCACAATGAAGGTAGCAACTTAGTCTTATTAGACCACTATCCTCCCCACATCCTGAGTAATACTTGACACATAACAGGTGCTCAATGTGATACAAATAAACTGCTATACTTCTCTTGGCAGGAATTTCTGGATCTTGTTTTTCCCTATTCCCCTCGAATTTTATATTTTAGGTATTATTAAATCTGTACTTTTATGGTAAGTTGTCTTGAATGCTTTTTGGAAACAGGCATTTTATCAATAAAACACAATTAGAGTTAGACCACTTCGTAGAGATCAGCTCTTCAATCTTGCCACTGATTTCTCTAACCTCTGGCTTCTCACTGTGTCTGTGCAGACTTTCTTGTCATGAAACGGCAGCTTTTAGGTCAGTGAAAGCTCATGCTATCAGTTCCAATTGAAAAACCTGTCTGTCTGGACAAATATTACTGCCTTAGGGCTGACATTATCGTAACTGTGCCAGAGCAAAGCTCTATGTCCTACTAACATCCCCTTGAGGTTCCAGACTATTCTGATTAGTGCTCAACTAAAGAATTTTCAGAATTTATCTGCATAATTCTAATTAGTAACGTAAAAGCAAAGCTTTGTTAATTCTCAAATGCAAGTAATTCTAAGGTCCTCAAATACACAAGCAGCCATTCCGAAAAACGAGAGCTTCTGATGACTGCTGTAATCTATATACTGCCTGCTCTGTATTCTCAGCAGCAGAGTCAGCACGTACCAGTACAATCAATAACTAACTATACAGAATTTTCACATACCTTACCTCAGCTCATAAAAAGACGAAAATAGGGTGAATTATCTATTCAAGGGCTACTGAGCACTTGAAATGTGGCCAACGCAATCAGAAACTCAATTTTAAATTTTAATTCATTTAAATCAATAAAAATTTTAAATTTAAATAGTCACACTGGAGTAGCTACTGTATTGGGCAGCACAAACATGGAGTGCACTAACCACCCAGACAGAAACCTTCTCGTATCACTCTGAAAGATAAAGTCCTATATTTTTAAAAAAAGTGTGAAGAAAGACAGCTTCCACTGGGGGAGAAGAAAGTATAGGGGGGCTGTGGAAGTAGCTGAAATATGATCTCCAAGCTGCAAAAACTAAATAAATCTCAATTGAGAGCTTCAGGGTTCCATTCTTAACGTTCTATCTAGTGGCTACTAAATCGTTTTTCAGCTTACCTGGATTTAAAAAAACACCCTGACTTATGGCAAAAGGCATATTCTTTCTGTACTATTCATCAGTTACTCTGAACATCACCTATGAAAATGGCAGCTACTGAGGCATGTTATAGAATGGACATGTCCACCCAAGCCAATCTTAAGACAAGTCTGAATGGTAACTCAGTGAGTCTCTGTACTTCCTGTGTATAAAGCCTTCTAGTCTCCCATGATATGTCAAGTGACAAAAGAAATAAAACTGCATTTAAATACAATCCCAAACACAACACCATAAAGCAACTATACTCAAATAAAAATTAATTAAAAAAAAAATACAATCCCAAAACTTGTGTGTAACAAGGTGGCACAAACACAAAAAAGCACACACAATAGAAAAAAATTCAAAGTGTTAATAAGAGTTGACTTTGAGCCCTAAGATTGCAGATGGATTTTATTTTTTCTGTTTTTAATTTTTTCTACATGAACATGTATTGCTGCTATAGTCAAAAAATAAATTTCCCTTAAAAACCTTTATTAAAATTTCAATTTATTAAGCTGCTCTTGTCTTAAATGTAGCCCTCATCTCACTGTTTCCTACTAATGAGTTGGCCTAGGAGAACAATGCCTTCTGCTTCACTCAGTGCTAGATTTAACCAACTTTTAAACTAAAATGATTGCTTAGGGACTTCCCTTGTGGTCCAGTGGTTAAGACTCCGTGCTTCCAATGCAGGGGGCGTGGGTTCGATCCCTGGATGGGGAACTAAGATCCCACAAGCCACACAGCATGGCCAAAAAAAAAAAAAAAATTAAAATGATTGCTTAAACCTTAGCAACCCCTGCTTCACCAGCAAAGCCTCTTAAGTGGATAATCAACCACAGGTTCAAAAAGAAAAGACACTACAAACCTTTTGGTGAAGGAAAGCTGTTCTCTGTTCCTTTGCCAACAGGAGTAGCTGGCAAAGAAAGTGATGCTTGGACAGCAGAATCCATCTTTTCACAGTCTAGAGTTGGAGAACTGGGAGCCGACTTTCTAGTTACTTCCTGCTGTCTCTCCCGAACAGCTAGTTCTTGTCTTAAATCTGTAAAATGTTGCAAAAGTAGTAATATTCACTAGAGGAAGCAAATACATCAAGCAAAGTCACATCTGAAATGGCATAAAGACACTCTTCCTAAATTATTACTTCTCAAAAATGAATTTCCTATTTAACAATTTTTATTTCCAGGGGAATAAAAATGACAACAACCCTACTGTCTACATGATCATTTAGACTTTAAAAATGCTATAAAGTTAACAGAACAATTATTTATGCCTATATGAAAAAAGAAATAGGACAGAGTCCAAAGTAGAACTCACAGTGAACATATATGACACAAAAATAAATATTCTTTACCAACTCATTTGCATTTATTTTGAAATGATGACGTAGTTTGGGGATTATTACAAAATCAATGAAGTGTATTTTTGTCATTTTAAATGGGTTGGCTTTTTTTTTTTTTTTTTCTAACTATCCTATGAAATACTTTGTTTTAGAAAGGAAGTAGTCAAAATAGTTGCAAATTGTTTTCTTGTTTTGAAATATTCAATTTTTAACCCAAAATTAATGTTTTCTTTTCCAGTTATACAACTGACCTACAGAATACTTGCTTATATTAAAAAAAAAGATACAAAGTTACCATACTCCTGGGTATATATCAAAAAGAATTCAAAGTAGGACACCGAGATATTTGCACATCCATGTTCATTATGGACACATGATAAGTGAAATAAGCCAGTCACAAAAAGATAAATACTGTATGATTTCACTTATATAAGGTATCTAGGGTGCAGTAGTCCCTCCTTTATCTGAGGAACATATGTTCTAAGACCCTCAGTGGATGATTTATGTCCACTGAGCGTGATGGTGCAAAATTTCATCCTGCTACTCAGAACAGTACACAATTTAAAACTTATGAATTGTTGATTTCTGGAATTCTCCACTTAATATTTTCAGACTGCAGCTGACCATGGGTTACTGAAACCATGGAAAGCTAAACCTCGGCTAAGGAGGGACTACTGTAGTCATACCTAACAACAGTAAGTAGAACTGCAAGGCTTCCCTGGTGGAACAGTGGTTAAGAATCTGCCTGCCAATGCAGGGGACACGGGTTCAAGCCCTGGCCCAGGAAGATCCCACATGCCACAGAGCAACTAAGCCTGTGTGCCACAACTACTGAGCCTGTGCTCTAGAGCCCGTGAGCCACAACTACTGAGCCTGCATGCCACAACTACTGAAGCCCGCACACCTAGAGCCCGTGCTCCACAACAAGAAGCCACCGCAATGAGAAGCCCGCGCACCACATGGAAGAGTAGCGCCCGCTCTCCGCAACTAGAGAAAGCCCGCGCACAGCAACGAAGATCCAAGGCAGCCAAAAATAAAAATAAATAAATTTATTTTTAAAAAAAGAGAGAGAGAAAGTAAAACTGCAGTTGCCAGGGGCTGGGGAAGGGAGAAATGGGAATTTGTTGTTCAATAGGCAAAGAGCTTCAATTCTGCAACATAAAAAAGTTCTAGAGATCTACAAAACAATGTGAACATAGTTTAACATTACTGAACTGGACCCTTAGAAATGGGTAAGATGGTAAATTTTATGTTACGTGGTTTTTTTTAACCAGAATTGTAAACTTAAAAATAGGATAGAGTTAATATTTTATACATTATATAAATTATGAGTTCTTCAGATGAATAAACCCTCCCCCAAAAAAGGAAATGTCATGAAAAAAACAATTTTTAGAAGAGCCAATAAACATTAGCAAAAAGTTCTCACAAGTAGTAACCAAAGAACTACAAATTAAAAACAACATGATATCAATTTACAACTTTCAAATAGATTTTTAAATAATTTTAAAATCTGTTTTTGGGGCTTCTCTGGTGGCACAGTGGTTGAGAGTCCGCCTGTCGATGCAGGGGACACGGGTTTGTGCCCCGGTCTGGGAAGATCACACATGCCGCAGAGCGGCTTGGGCCCATGAGCCATGGCCGCTGAGCCTGCACGTCTGGAGCCTGTGCTCCGCAATGGAAGAGACCACAACAGTGAGAGACTCCCGTACCGCAAAAAAAAAAAAAAAAAGAAAGAAAGAAAGAATGTGTTTTTATTATTCACAATACTAGTAAACATTGTGAGAAGGACACTCAGTCACTGCCAGAGTGTAAAGTTACCAACTTTCTAAAAAGTAATTTAGCAGCATCCATTACAACCATTAAAGATACTTGTATCCTTTGCCACTTCTAAGAATCTAAGAAAATCAAAGATACTCCCCAATATTATGTACAAGGACACTATTTACAGCAAAAAATTAACCACCAATAATAAAGGACCCATCAAAAAAAATCATATATAATAGAATATTATACATTTTTAAAAACCTGTTTCAAAAGATTTTTTTTAATGGCATGGATTACATTCACTATATTAAAGGAGGATAGAAAAAAATATATATGTATATATAATGTGGTTCCAATTATATAAAGGAAAAAAATATACAGGTATGTTTATGTATAGTCACAGGGAAGAGTGGAAAGAAACACACCAAACTCTTAGTGGGTTCTTTCAAGATAAAGGGATTGACAGAGACTTTGTTTCTTCTTTACAACATTCTGCATTCTAACGTGCATGAAAGAAAAACAGAGGGAGGGAAGGAGAATTTTAAAAGAAAGTATATATTCTCTATATGTATAATATGTATACAGCAATATGTACACATATGTAATGCTAATATGTGCATGACAGAATTACTTAGGACAAGCAAAAAGGAAAAACTCCAAACAAACCAAGCAGTATATACGCACAGTGGTAATGGTTAAGGCTTTAGGAAATAGACCAGGGTTTGAATCCCTACTGACAACTCAAACTCTCTGTGCCTCAGTTTTCTGACCTACAAAATGGAGATAACAGTACCTGCCTCCTAGAGTTGATGATGTAGATATTGAATAAACAGATTCAAAGTACTTAGCATTGTGTTTGACAAAAGCATACAAACGTGTAGCTTTAAAAAGCTGATCCTGAAGCTAGCTTAGCACTCTGGCTCAGGGACAGTAAGGTAATAAATATTCTTTAAGTATAAATTTTACCTCTTGCTTCATCCTTTAACCTCTGTACAGAGACCAACAAAGATTCCTTTTCATCAAGTTCACTTTCTAAAAATGCATTTCGTTCAATGGCTTGATTTAGCCTTTGTTCAAAGTCTTCCAGCGAAACTATCGTTGCCCTAAAAAAAAAAAAAAAAAAAAAAAAAGAAAGTCCATGAATTAAATAAATAATGTGCAAATAGCTACTACAAAAGGAAACTGTCAGTTTATCTCATGCCATTTCCTGACCTAGAAAGCCTGGCCCAGTTAAAAGAGAATGATCTCGCCCCCTTCTGACCTCTGGTGCATTTAGTGTCTCTACCACCATTCGGGGCCATTCAATGTATTCTTTTCTCTTAAATTCCCATCTAAATTCCTTCAAGTTTCTTAAAGGAAGCCTACTTATCATACAATTTATATCTCCCCATTGGACTTTAAACATGAGTCAATGAAGTTTACATATTTTCAGGAAGAAAACTTTTCAATAGTTTTAGAGTATGTTAAGAATTAACTAAGAATTAGTTTAAAACGCGGTCCCAGGTCCCACTCTATTTACTTTCTTCCTACCAAGGTTTCTTCTTCCCGCATTTCTCATCTTATTCAGCAAACATTCACAAGTACCTGCTATGTGCCCTCTACCCACTATGTGCTACAGAAATAAAATTTCCTAACCTCAAGTTAGAACTCTCAATGCCAGGGGTCCCCAGCAGGAGGTGAGCGGCATGAGTGAGCAAAGCTCCATCTGCCACTCCCCATCGCTCGCATTACCTCCTGAAAACCCCCTCCACTCCACCCCCACCCACCCCCGTCCCTGTCTGTGGAAAAACTGCCTTCCACGAAACCAGTCCCTGGTGCCAGAAAGGTTGGGGACCGCTGCTCAATGCCATGTCCAATTTTACCACCTCCCGTCAACTGTCAAAATGCCTCTCAATTCCACTTGCTCTCCTCCAACCTTCTGCCCTTGGCTTAATTCTTCATACATCACCTGGATTACTCCTCAATGGTCTTCACATCTCCTCCTACATCTCCTCCTCCCTACTTTCAATTCCTCAGTATTATCTTCCCAAATCACAATCTGATAATACTCCTTTGCTTAAAAATTCTTAAGGAGCACCTCTTTGCCTACAGAATGACTTTCAAACATAGCTGAGCACAAGATTCTCCACAACCTGGCCCCAAACATCTTCCAGTCTCATCTTGTTCAGCCATATTGTCTTTACACACTTCAGTCAAAGTGAAATATTAATACCTCATGCACTTTCCTGCCTCTCTGCCTTCGCATCTCTCTCTCCACTGGTTAACATCTACTCCTCCTTGCAGACTCAGCTTCCCCAGTTACCACAGAGTACTTTAGCTGTGCCCTTCTCTATGCCCTGGAGCAGTCTGTACATTCCTCTGTACCAGTGTTTACCACGTGGATTGTCCCTATCTGTCACGCCTAAGGGCAGTGGCTAGCTTATCTTTGTATCCTCAACTCTAGCATCATGCCAAGCATTTAAGTGTCACTCAGATACTAAGGAAAGGAATATCAGACAATCATTGTAAAGTAATAGGAATTAAGTTTGGAATGGTTAAGAAACAACTAATTATAGATATATGCAATCTTGGCAAAGTAACGGCAAGCCACTATAGGCTGTTCAGCAAAATCATAATAAAAGCATTATTTTGAGACAATTCATTGGTCAGTATTAAAACAGAAGAGAATAAAAAGCAGTGAAAATTTAAAGACAGATCAGCTAGGAATTAACTGCAGGATTCAGGTATAAGATGTGAGGACCTTCAAGAAGTGTGGTAGTACTGAGAACATACAGGGAAGATGGAGGAATGAATGAGACATGTTTTAAAGAAAAACCAACAGGATCAACAATGGTACCTGAAAGGAGGAGGAAGAAGGAAAACCAGAAAGAAAAGCCTGGAAGGGCATTACCTGGGGAGATCAGGATTTTTGGTAAGTTTCAATGTGACGAGTTACAGGTGACATGAAATACCAAAAGGAAATGTTCTGGAACTAAGATCTAGGTGATAGGTTGAGCCTAAAACCAAATTCTAATCACTGACTGCCAACTTCTGTCATTGCAACAGAAGGCACACCGCTCACGTACCGCTTCGCCCGCTCCAGGTCGTCGTTGGCCTGCTCCAGCTCCCTCACGTACTTATGTAGCTGCTCCTTAATGGCCCGGGTCTGACTTAGATCATCTTCTAATACTGAGACCTGCTTGTAGCTCTGTGCATACTGATGCTCCAGTTTCTCCTGAAGGTGTGGGTATAGGAAGGAAAGCACGTGTCATCAACATATAGTTTTCTTTAATAAAGGATGTAACCCAAGTAAGGGGTGGGACGGGGGCGGGTGGGATCCAAGAGATTCACCCACAATCTGAGTTGGTGGTACCCCTCTCTCCTTTTTACACTATTTAAAAACAATGACACATTCATTCCAAGTGCCTTAACTCATATAAAATTAGTCAATCATTCTCCTCTCAAAGAAATTTAATAATGATCTCTTTGAAAAGAGGTAAAATAGTGAAACCGTTGCCTTAAAAACCTCAGTCTTGGTGGGGGAACCTCCGGGTTCTTAGGCTGAATGCAGCCCAGGGTAAGCACAAAGAAGCTGACTGACAAGAGTTCAAATTCCCTATACCTCACCTTCCCCAAATCTACCCCACTGCCCAGACACAGGAACACCCCAAGCATCTGGCTTAGGCATGTGAGGAAGAGCAGCAAAAAGGGGTTAATCTTTCACTCCTGAAAATTCCTTGTTAGAAGGGAATTTTTAAAAACTAAACTCCAAAACTAAAGGGACTGCAAACCATAATGAAATAAATGTGTATTTCATACAAATATAATTTTAAAGTGCCACACAATAAGGTACTGTGTCAAAACAAATAATCAGGCAGCTTTTGAAAATATAGGAACTACAACGTAATATTATAGCTAGGAACATTACAGCTAAAAAACTGACAGCTACAGTTTCCAAGTGAACTCCTGAACTCTAAACCACCTTTCCCTTGGTTCCATGAAAGCAAACAGTTTTTGTCAAAAATTCACTTTAGGCCTTTTTACATTTTTATGTTGCCTGCTGCTCTTAAGCTCCACCTAAAAGAATGTATTTCTCATTTTAATAAAACCCAGCAAATGAGACACCAGCTTTTACTGCCACAATTACCTTTAATGCTTCCACTTCATACTTCAGTCTTTGGTTATCAGCTTGCAAGTCTCTATTTCTTTGTTCAGCCTGTACTAACTGTGCCTCCAACTCTGCTTCTAATTCTCTGCTTCCTTCCTGGAATTCAACTAGCTCATCCCGAGCTTCCTGGAAGCTAATCAGAAACAAAGCGGGAAAGATCAGTTATAGTAGGAAGCATAAGGATCATCCTGAAGATGATTATATATCAATTCAATAATTTTTGCCTGAACGTTATGCTACCATAAAATATACTAAACAATAAAGGCCATCTATTTTGCATCTCTTACTCTATATTCAGGATTCAATGAAAATAAATTATAAGCCTCAGAAGGATTCATTTTTTATACACTTCACCCCTTTCTTATTTAACATATTCATAAAGAAGCACATATTACTATCCACAAATTAGTTTAACATTTAGATTTGTTTTTTCAACGTAATTGGCTTCCTCTGTAATTCTATTATTTAATTTTATGCGTTTAAAAATGTTATTCTGAGAAGGGGTCCATAGGCTTTCCCCAGCCTATGAAGGCACCTATGGCACAAAAAGACTAAGAACCCCTGCCATAGATGCACACTTCCCATATCCACTAGCACAGTACAGTAACTGGCTTCAGCAACAACAGTGAAATAGCAATAAAAGGTTTGACAGGACTTCCCTGGTGGCGCAGTGGTTAAGAATCCGCCTGCCAATGCAGGGGACAAGGGTTCAAGCCCTGGTCTGGGAAGATCCCACGTGCCGCGGAGCAACTAAGCCCACGAGCCACAACTACTGAAGCCCATGAGCCACAACTACGGAAGACAGCGAGCCTAGAGCCTGTGCTCCGCAACAAGACAAGCCACCGCAATGAGAAGCCCATGCACAGCAATGAAGACCCAATGCAGCCCCCCAAAAAAAAAAGTCTGATGAGTCTTACTAAACTGTTAACCAAAGTTGGAAGATGTATATATATTTTAGAAAGATTTCATTTTAAAAAGAAATTTAAGATAAGTTTTGGTACTTAAAAGGTTATCTACAAGTTTTCCCAACTAAGTGAAATGATTGAGATTTTATAAAATGCTCCATATACCCCTGAAGCTCTTGCCCCTCCCTCAAAGCTTTGCTGGCTCCAGACACTGATAACACCTGCCTGAAGAAAGTCTACCCTATGAAGCCCTAGAGAGCTTATCAGAATCTCCAAAACACCAAAATGAGGCAGAATCTGTACACCGAGCAGGCCAAAGATGGCCAAGAGCAGTAATAAGCTTTATAAAAGGAGGTAAACTACCAGGAGAAATCACAAATGACAGCTTTCTTACTATTTTAATAATTCGAGTAATATAAGGATTTATGTCATTTTTATATTATTTAAATACAAGCAATGCTATGACTATTTCTAGAATCCCAATCCTATATCAGAAACTCTAAATTTAGCTTTGCTAAAAAAAAAAAAAAAAAAAAAAAAAGGCACAAACTAGAGATTATGTATTCCAAAGCCCTCTCCTATTTTTAGGATGCTTTTCAACATTACCTTTGTTTATACTTCAAGGAAAGTTCCTTCCAATAAGCAGTTTCCTCCTTTAAACTTGAAAAATCTGGTATATCTTCACCATCCATGATCAAGAAAGCCTGTGAAATATTAAAGATGAAAATAAATTAATAGAGAACATAGGAATCTTAGTAAAAGTATAAAGTCTGGGACAACACTAAATCTGCAGCATTTTGGAGGGAGTCAAACATGAAAGATTCTAAGAGCAGTTAGCTCTTTATTACAATAAGCTCAGGCACCTAAATCACTTCACTGCCCCACTCACAGGGACCACCAGCATTGTGGGAAGCCACGTGAAGCGCTTCTAGTGGCGGCACTAGGTTCTGGGGAGTTGACCCCACAGAATCATCCTGCAGCTGGTTCGCAGCGAACTGATCTTCTGGGAATCAGGTAACAGAAAACAAGCTTACTGTTAAGAGTTGCTACTGCTGCGTGCCCTTCTCTGTTGTACAATTGCTTCAAAACACCTGCTTGAAACATTTTATACCAGGTAGCCTTTCGAGGAGATCAGGGACCACATTCCCAATAATTTACTATCATTACATTTCTAAAAATTTCCTGTTAATTATCTTTTAAGTCCCAAGCTTCCTCCGTAAGTCCACTAATTCTCCAACTTCAATGTTCTTTCACCTTGGTTCTTCTCCCAAGGCTTTCAGAGTGGGTTAAAAAATATCTATTTAGGGCTTCCTTGGTGGCACAGTGGTTGAGAGTCCACCTGCTGAGGCAGGGGACACGGGTTTGTGCCCCGGTCTGGGAAGATCCCACATGCCGCAGAGCGGCTGGGCCCATGAGCCATGGCCGCTGAGCCTGCGCGTCCGGAGCCTGTGCTCCACAACAGGAGAGGCCACAACAGTGAGAGGCCCACGTACCGTAAAAAAAAAAAACATATATATATATATATATATATATATATATATATATATATATATTTAGTTAACCTTGCATTCAGACTGGCTACCTAAAATTCCCAACTAACTGTCAGGCCCAATGGAATACCAAAGACGTTGGGGCTTGTCCTAGATTCACACCTAAGTGTTTCAGTCTTACCTCCTACAACCCTGTCCCCAAGCATCCTACTTTATATTCCAGCAATACTGTTCAAAATTGTCCTAATGCACCATTCTGCTTCAGGTCTGGATATTTTCCCTACCTGGAATAGCTCTCCTTCCTTGTGCATTTAGAAAGCTCCTATTTATCCTTTAAAACCTAGCTGTCACCTTTTCCAGAAATCATTTCCTGTCCTCACCCAGACAGCACTAAAATCTCCCAAACTCTTGGCCCCCATGAATATGCTTTCATGCATATATTTACCACATAATAATTCATTTGCTTACACCTCCCCCTATTAGGCTGTGTATCATTCTTACTGATTTCAACCCCAGCACATTGCCTGCACCATAGCAGATATTCAATAATATTTATTAAATTAAACCAAAATTGATTCAACCTAATCCATACTGGGTAGCAAGAATTCAAGGCCAGCTTTAAAAGTAAATTAATAGGGACTCCTCTGGTGGCGCAGTGGTTAAGAATCCGCCTGCCAATGCAGGGGACATGGGTTCGAGCCCTGGTCCAATCCCACATGCTGTGGAGCAACGAAGCCCATGTGCCACAACTACTGAGCCTGCGCTCTAGAGCCCGTGCGCCACAACTACTGAGCCCGCGTGCCACAACTACTGAAGCCCACACGCCTAGAGCCTGTGCTCTGCAACAAGAGAAGCCATCTCACCGCGTCGAGGAGTAGCCCCCTTTCGCCACAACTAGAGAAAGCCCGCACACAGCAATGAAGACCCAAAGCAGCCAAAAATAAATTTTAAAAGTAAATTAAAACTTGAAGTTGTAGAGAATACGGAATTCATCCAGCAGGACTCACTACTCACGAATGTTTGGAAAAGACATGGACAAGAACAAATACAGTACAAATTCAACTTGAGGGTAGGTATACCAAAGAGACACAAGAATGGCTTCTAGTTGAATAAAATTAAAATGTAACTATCAATATATACATTTAGTGTGATGCTTTTGCGGCCTACTGTGACTTCTTCCGGGTTTAGTCAAGTCTTTCCTGACCACATCGTCTACTATTACTTTTGGCATATTAGTCAATCTTCTAATTAACTTAAATTACCAATCAGCCTAAGAGTTCTCTGAAAAGAGATGGTCCTTGACATACATGGCATCTCTTCCTGGCACTAAGCACAGCACTTTGCTCAGAGAAAGTACATAGTGCTTACAGACGTTTACTGAGCACCTACAATGTGTCAGACATTGTTAAGTGCTGGATAAACATTCAGTGGACCAAATGCACCCTCCTCTTATCTTATTACCCCTACACTGGCACACTTTTGTCTGTTTTTCTACTCTTGAAGATACCGTTATAGCATGACAGCATACTAAAATGTAAAACCCACAGTTAGGAGTCCTGCTGAGACTGGGTTCTAGGGTTTCCACTCTGCCATTAAATTCCTTAATGGCAATTAAGCAATCTGCTTAATCTCTTAAAGTCTCAGTTTTTCCATCTAATAAGGGTTTGGACTATACTAGCTGACTTGTTTCTTCAAATATGTATACTGGTTAGTAAATAATACTGATTAATTTTATAATCCTAACTCTTCATCAAAGTTCCCAATTCCTATTCAATTTCCCCAGATGTAGGGATAATCTTATTTGTAACTGTAATTTAATTTGTAGTAAGGTGTGAATGAAGATGAGGCTAATCCAGTAGCAAGAGGTTTATTTGGATCTCAGAAGAGTATCCAGAGCAGTTAAGGGCATCACCACATGGTATCAAAAACCCCTCAGACTCATTGCCTAAGTCTCCTTGACAACCCAGCTGAAGATATAATTACAGAACACATGAGAGAAGCGCCTCAGGGTGAGGCAACAATCACTGTGTCCCTTGAATGCTCTACATAAGGTCTTTTCCCAAAATGCAAAAAAAAAAAAAAAAAAAGTTAATTACATTTGAAATCTATGAGTCCAGCCGTAAAGAAGCTCCTGGGTGCTGGTCCTCAAACCTGGAGAGACACATCTGCCACTAGAACACTGGCAACCATGTATCAATGTGCA
This sequence comes from Phocoena sinus, assembly GCF_008692025.1. NCBI lineage: Eukaryota > Metazoa > Chordata > Mammalia > Artiodactyla > Phocoenidae > Phocoena > Phocoena sinus. Next base: position 8,180,159 of record NC_045782.1, read on the forward strand.
GCTCAAATATTCAGTTTCTCATACACAATCAATAAATTATGGTATTACAAAACGTTATGAAGATCTAAGGGACACAAGAAGCAAAGTTCTGCTGCTACTTTATTTTAAACAAGGAATATTTGGGGCTTCCCTGGTGGCGCAGTGGTTGAGAGTCCGCCTGCCAACGCAGGGGACACGGGTTCGTGCTCCAGTCCAGGAAGACCCCACATGCCGCAGAGCGGCTGGGCCCGTGAGCCATGGCCGCTGAGCCTGCGCATCCGGAGCCTCTGCTCCGCAATGGGAGAGGCCCGCGTACCACAAAAAAAAAAGAAAAAAAAGAAATATTTGAAGAGCGATGAAAGGTTGTGTCTCTCCAGGTAGTTTCCAAGGGCAGGACCTGTGTCTTATAAATCCCTTCTGCCTCGCCAGGAACATGGAATGCCGTAGAAGTCTAATATTTGAATCTGACTTATAATTTTTTTTCCTATTATTCCCTCTTTGCTTTCAAAGTACTGCTTTCCTTTATTAATATCGAAATTCCTATTTCAGAAATGGTGTAAGCCAAAAGATGTGTGGGCAGTTTATTTCTACCTCACAACACACCACCATGTATTAAAACAAAATTATAAAACCTATCATTCTCGGCTAGACAAAATTATCAGTCTGAGGCAGGCCAAGCCACATTCACAGACACTTATATAGCTCAGCATAGGCTCCACATCACAGAATAGGGAGCTGCTGGGACTTACGGGGGACAGCCTTGGCGATAACTACTGCACACTAGCTACCTAAAATAATCACTGTCCAGCCCTCAATTCTTAAATATAAATGGACAACCAAGAACCACCAGACAAATGAGAAAAGCCAGCAGCATGAGTAAGAAAATCCTAGGACCTACTGAACCTAGAGGAAACTGGTAATTCAGGAAATGAGAGAACTCTTCTCATACAAGAACTCAGGAGGGTTACCTCCTACACATCTCCTGAGACAGCTACAAAAGAGAGAACAACAAGACCTGGATGGCACAGGCTATAGGAAATAGTGGCTCCAACCCAGGATTGCAAAGAAGAAACATCCCAAGATGAAGCCTAGTCCATCACGCCCCGAGAGTCACTCAGTCCAGATGGATGGCTCCAGGAAAAAGGAGGAACCCCATAACAGACACCATGACTGGGAAGCTGGATAAACCTGAGGTTATGATAAAAGGACATCACTCTTGTGTCAATAAGAAAAAAAAAGCAAGTTGGAAACTCCAGAGAAATCAAAACACAGTATATTTGGTCTTAAATTTACATTTAGTGTGTTGCTCCCTTTAAAGATTCTAGGATTTGGTAAACAAGTCTGTATTCTTTTTTAGGCCCTAGTTCTGTAGACTTTGATGATAATACCTCTCAGCCTTGGTCCTCTCAAAGTGAATATTTCTTGTCCTTTTAGCTTTGTATTCACTTGGCAGCCATCTGGATCCCTTAAATATTTTTGTTGTCTTGCTCTGGAACTTCTCTAGATTACAAACGTGCCTTTCTGGAGTTCAGTGACTGATGCTACTTCAGCATGTCAACATTCTATTCGCAGGTAAGATACTTTTACAGTTTCCAGTACTCCTTCTGTTACTATGCAGTATTTGATGATTCTGGCGATTGGTCCATGGGCCAAAGTCCTTATAGAAGTTCATAATGACTACTAGATGCCTCCCTTGGCATCTAACATTTATTTGAATGTATTTGAATTGTAGAGCCAACCCTTCTACAAATAGGGTTAGGGTTGTTTTTATCTACAAATGTTATCGTTCACATGCCCAGTTTGAAACTCTTCTGTGTGAGGCTGTTTTTCATTGTTGTTGACCCATTTATACAGTATCAGAGGACCTACAGCTGTTATTAATTTGAAGAGTGCTTAGCTAAGTAGTGTTCCCTGAGGAATCTCACTGTTTACACCTCTGGGTATACTATAAAGTGTCCATTTGTCCCTGTTTTTTGGTTCTTGAATAGGGCCGTATTCTTAATACAACTACCAATTTTTCCATCAGTGTCCCCTGGCGACTCAGGTTTTAAATAGCCTTTCGTGTGAAACTTCTTGAGAATCTAGTTCTATTTCTTGTATTTTCCTTGTCCAACTACTTAGCTCAGTGTCAAGTAATTCTAGCCAAATTATTTTAATACGTGTTTTTATTTCACACTCGCTTCTGTTTTCTTGCTGAATCTTATGTGAGTTGAACATAGACTACAATTTTTCTAATTAACAGGCTACTTTTACAAGTCACTTATTGGTCCCTCAAACAGTAATCTCTGCCAGAAGCCTTTTACTAAAATGACCATCAGCTTTTCCAAACAAACCAATTAAAAACACTTAAGAGGGTATCAAGTGGTAGGAGCAGCACAGCATAGCAGTTAAGAGCCCTGACCCTGGAGCCAAACTGCCCAGGTTGGAATCAGAGTCCTCTACTCACTAGTTGACCTTGGGCAAGTTACTTAACCACTCAGTGACCCACTTCCTCACCTGTAAAATGGGGATAATAATTAAAATAGGGTTGTTATGAAGATCAAGTGTGTTAACATTGGAAAGTACTTAGTACGGAGTCTGGCACAGTAAACGCAGCATAAATTTCATTTTTTTATTTGGTTGCGCCGGGTCTTAGTTGCGTCCTTAAATTATTTTTAAAAACTGGTCGTTCAGTTGCAGACCTTTGAAGTATAACCACAAAATAAATGTGCTTCAGAATTTAGAACATACAAATGATTCCTTAAAATTAATCACTTCTGGAAGCTATGTGCATATTTCAGTGATACCACCATTACTGAAAACATTTCTAAAACCTCTTCTGGAATAGCCTTGAAGAACCAGATTAAAAAATAAACAAAAAGCTCTTTCTTTGTGGTCATACTTCATTTCTACTGCCTAATTGGTATTATCCAGCTTTATCACTCTAATTTTATTCACGAGACTCAGCCTTTACAGAAATTGGATTTTTTTACAAATAACAAAAATTTGCTACCTTCTCAGGGGCTATAAAGACAATCTGTTCATTTTGCTTCAAGTTACAGCAGGAGGATGTGTCCACTGTGTTATATGAAACTATGTAACTGGAGATATTAGACTACAGAAAGTCAATACAGAAAACTATACTGCTACCAAAAAAGAGAAAAAGCTTTAATGACACATCTACAATCTTCTGAAGCTGAAATGAAAGTAGATAATCATATACTCTTCCCCACTACCCAAATCTTCCCTCAATACCTTGTCCCATACAGACGGAGCGTGAACCCCAGAAGTATGACAGCTTCTACATGGGGCATTACGATACTGTATGTGACCTTTAGATATCTAGCAACTGACAAATCAACTCATTTGGGTATAAAACTGCCTGTCCCAAATGCTCTATTTACAAAGAAACTATTCTTTGTGCAATGCTAAGAAAATCCATTTTATATGATATTGTCTCCTTGTTAATAGTTGTAGAATGGACTAGTGAGACTGAAAGAGTTCTTCTGGAACTCACAATAGATAATAGATACCTTTTTACCAAAATTCTTCTACTCCCAAAGGTGACACATACAGAATTTTAAACTTTTCAAAGTCAATCATAAATATGGTCTCCCCTTTGGTCCTATCAAACTTTCTTCTACCTTATGAAGTGCTCAGAAACTTACGTCAGAAGTAATTTTAAGCTTTAGTAACCGAATTTATCCCAGTATGACTTAAAATGAGAATAAAAATAAGTTTTGGAGATGTCACAAAAGCAATCTAGGTTTTTACTGAGGTTTCTACTTAAGTGTTCCTCATCCAATTTCAATTTACTTAACTTAAAAAGCTGAAACAGAACAAAAAACAACTGCTTCACAAGATTTCTATCTGGACCCAGTCAACTTCAACCAGAGCTAACCAAAGGTTTTTGTTGTTGTTGTTCCTTCTGATCTCTGATTTTAAATAATAACTTTAATAAAGATTCAGAGGAGATATTTTAGTTCCCCTTTATTCTCTTCAACACATGACTTAATGCTGCATTTTACCCCCACCAACTTCATAACTTAGCAAAGCCATTACCCTGTTTCATAAATGGATTAAAAGCAGCACAATTTATCAGACAAAATAATTAGCCAGCAACCATGACCAAGTACCAGCGTAGGATTTCTCTCACAAATGAGTAGCAGTTCTTATCCTAGGTAGGTCTGCTCAAAAACATTTGAACACATCTCCTACTAGCTTCTGGTATATTTTTGGCAAATTTTCTACTTTGCTTTCTAGCTGAGAAGGGTATAAAAATCCCACAAAAAGAAACGAGAACTCCAAGCCGGGAGATGTAAATCCTGGACCAAGCGAAGCCACTCACCGGCTGGTAGAATCCACAGCAGAAATCACTTAAGCCCCCACCCCATCTGGTCTCAATTTCCCCATCCGTCAAATGGCGAGAAGAGAATCAGGCACAGCCACTAACCAGGTGATGAGGTTCAAAGGAGATAGCGAGAGTGTTCTGAAACGAGTAAAGGCGCTACAGAAATGTAACAAAATTATCAGGAGTAAAAGAACCCTCAGTTCTTGGCAAAACGTAAAGGGTTACTTCGTTGCTTACCAACAACAAAAAAGAAAGAAAGGCCAGCACAAGCAACCCGAACCCGTTTGGTGACACTCTTCTGAACTCCAAGAGGGGTGATGAGCAGTTCGGGACAGGCAGTCACGGGAATGCCACCGGAGCCCAAGGTGGGCTGCTTCCGCTCTGGCCCCTCGCTTCTCTCCCGCGGGGAGTTCTAAATCCAACCCGGCTCCGAACTACACCCCCAGCTGAAGGGATGGGGGAGGGGCGGTGGAGGAGGATGGCTAAGCTGCCGCCACCACCTCCAACGGAGCCGCTCCTTGCGCCACCAGCGCCCGGGCCCATGGTGCCACGTCCCGGCCTTCGTCCGTGCCATCCCTCACCCCACCCGCGAACAGGGGCACATCCTAGGGAGACCGCCCGGCTCACTCCATTCCAGGCGCCCCGGTGGGCCACACCTCGGACCAGAGCGGGAAGGGGCAGTTAGAGCGGTTGGAACAGTTACCGCCGGACTGGTCGCCCCGGAACCCGGGCCCGGCCCGGCGGGGCCTCGGACACTTCCCCCGGGCTGGCAGGCTCCCCGGGGACAGGCCTCGGCGCCGCCGGCTCGGCGCGGCACCCTCGGGAGCGGCCCCGCACCACAGGCTCACCTCCAATATGTCAAAAGCGCATATTCGCCGCCGCTCGACCGCAGTCTCCTCTCCGCTGGCCTGGCCAGGCCCGCCCAGCCGCTCAGCTCCTCTCCCCTCCGCAGCCTAGAGCTCCACTCCGCGCACCTCCGCGCCCAGCTCCTCCCTGACACGTCAGAGGCTGCCTGGGTATCCGAGGCCATACTGTGACGCACGGGGGCGGGGCTCTGAGCATGCGCGCGGGGGCGGCCTGGGCGGAGCTGTGGCGGGAATGGTGTCACGGGGGGCGGGGCCGCGCCGGACCCGGCGCGCTGACGTCAAGCTGGCGGCGGCCTTCGGCGGCGGCCTTCTGCGCCGGTGTTCTGGGCCCCACTGCGTGTCGTTTGCGACCTTCGTGGTTCCTCAAAAAGGCCCTACGTTCGGGAAGGTGGCATCACCGTGGATGACAACTGCCTCCCGGTTTTCAGCCATCAAGTCCTCCAAGTGTCTGTTTCAGTGTTCCAGTTTATAAGAAGAACCTCGGCTCAGATTTCACCTCCGAGTCCACCTCGACCACCCAATTCAGGCGTATTCTAGCCCCCTCGTCACTCCCTCTCACAAAGACCTCTGTTGTTTCTACGGCATTCCCACTAGCTGAAATTTTATACTACTTCTTGTCTTCCTCTAGTAAAAATGTAAGTTCCACGAGAACCGGAGCCTCATTCCTTTTTTATCCCAGCAGATAGCTTGGTCCCAGGCACAAAGTGGGAGCTCACATATTTGCTGAATGAATGATTGGACTCGTTGAGGGGACCGAGGGAATATAAATATTTCCACTTGTGTATTTTATATATCTAAGCGTATATTTATTCATGTAAATATGCGTATGTGTTTTCATTCCCTTGGGCCCCCAACTAATGGAATCCATTTTATTTATACATATTCCCGTACAGAAGACTTGGAGAAGGGGGGGCGGGGTGAACTGGCTGAGATAGAGGAGGATGGGCAACTGCTTAGGGAGTGAAAACTTGAATAGAGCTGTTTTTAAAACAATTTTCGGAACTTTTGCTGTGTAATGTATAACGTAATTCTCTGATGTCAGTGCTCTTGGGATTGGGTTTGTGAGGACACAGTGATGTGTAAGGTCTCAAGGTGAGAACAAGGTGAGCCTGGGAGGTCCAGTTATATTTTTGAGGGCATGGACATAAACAGGAGCAGTGCAAGATAGATTCTAAGAGGTGTCCAAATCAATGAAAGTCAAAGAAGTAATTAATGGGATTGTGGGAAGGATGGCACCTCGAACTAGACTCTGAAAAGATCATGATAGTAATAATGAGTAGTTCACTTTTGTTGTTCCATTTGTATGTACTGGCAATTGTGCTTGGTTTGCATAATTTAATTCTCACAATGACCCCATGAGATAGGTGCTGTTATTATTCCCAGTCTACCAAAGAGGAGACCACGACCCAGTAAGATGAGGTTGCCCAAGGTCACTTAACTAGAAAAAAGAGGACTCAAGGTTCAAACCCACCTAGTCTGGATTATCTAACTCGAGAAACCACACTATTAACCACTACTCTACTGCCACTCAAGAAAGGGGATGGGCTTCCCTGGTGGCGCAGTGGTTGAGAGTCCCCCTGCCAATGCAGGGGACACGGGTTCGTGCCCCGGTCCGGGAAGATCCCACATGCCGCGGAGCGGCTGGGCCCGTGAGCCATGGCTGCTGAGCCTGCGCGTCTGGAGCCTGTGCTCCGCAACGGGAGAGGCCACAACAGTGAGAGGCCACTTATTAATAACGACTACTTATTGGGCTAGAGCCCTGTGCTAAGAGCTTTACATACATTTCCTCACAAGCAGCTTGGGAGGCTAAAATTATTACATGCATTTTATATACTGGAAAACTGAGGCTCAGGGAGCTGAGGTTTAAACCCAAGCAGGTCTTAGTGCAAGCCCAGTGACCTGGGACATCATGGAAGCCTGTGACCTCATCCATCAGGGCACAGCTTCAGCCAGGAAAGCAGAGCCCCAGAGGTGATGAGCAGGGAGGCCTTCCTGTGCATCTGGTGCCAAGAAGGAACAGTCCCACCCCAAGAGCAAATAAAGGCTGCAGCTCTGGTCCCTGCCAAGTCCTGGGAAACACACTGAGTCACCTAATGGCAGGCCAGGCCCTGCAGAAAATGTGGGCATCATCTTCCAGGCCACCACCCCTCCCACCCAGCCTGGACCAGAACTGGTATTTGTCAGGACTAGTGTGTTGGCCCCATCTTAATGAATGGCCTTTGCTTGGCAGGGCTCTCAGAGGTATCAAAGCCCTGTACTGATCTCCCTCCTCTGTGTTGGTTGAGTTTTCTCCAAAGTAACAGCAACCTTTGCCCCACTCCCTGCTTCCAGTTTGTCCATCCCGGAAAAATAAAGTGGAGGTAAAGACAGAAGGCAGCCTCTAAGGGGAACAGAAGTTACAATCAGCTTTGTGAAGGTAGAAAGGTGAGTGAAGGTTGCCCCACCCTCTGCCTTCATAAACCATTAGGAAGGGGTTTGCTGAGGCATGGGTCCCAATCCAAGGTGTTTCTTGGATCAAGCCAAGGTGGGCAAATGTCACAGTCCCTGAGAGCATCCTATCTTCCCTACCACAAACTCCAAGACCCGGGAAACAGAGGCCAGGTTCCAACGCTGGAAGAGGAGGGGTTGACCAGCTGCCTTAGGAGAGGTCTGGACACTAACACAGACTCCAGCCACTGAGAATGTGGACTCCAGCCACTTCACACACTCACAAAAGGTGATACGGTGCACACAGGCCTGCCGTGAAAACTCTGAGGAGATGGGGCATGTGAAGAAGCTAGTGAATCAGGGGAGCAGACACCTCAAACTCAAAGGTCTGATTCAGTCTGATCTCCGTATCTCTTTGGCCAACTGTTTTCTGCTAAGCTATAGGGGCATCAATCAAGCTGGGCAAGGGACTCCCAAAGGCCCACTAGTTACTAATGGCCTGCTGGATGCGTCCACGAGATTCCCATCACCACCTCCCTCTCTTTGTGTCTAAACCTCAAAGAGATTCTCCACTTGCCACAGCTGAAATTTCCAGAAAGGGTTTCACGTTTCTGCCAATGGTGTCATTACTCCCCTAGTCAGGAAGGCACAAAAGCCTCGTCAACTCACCCTTCATCATCCCCTTCCCCAGCTTTCACTTCACTCACGTGAAATGAAATCTGAAAGACTTTCCCTTCATAAATTCTCAAATACATTTCCAGTCTTCTGCCCCTGAATCTCCCCAGTCCAAAGTATCCCTTCCTGAACTTCTCTCCCTCAAATTTCTTGTTCCAGCCCTGCAGTGCACACCGCCATCAGAATAACCTTTCTAAAATCCCACTGTGTACAGAGCATCACGGGCAACAAAACTTGTTTTGGCGTCCTACTGCCTTTGTGATAAAATACACACTATGAAGTCTGGCCTTCAAGGACCTCCCAAAGCAACTCCAACCCACTTCTCCTGTCTCCGCCCTGCAGTTTACCTAGCTGGGTCTAATCAGACCCTCCACTGTGTACCCCAAATGGACAATTCCCTTCCTCTCTGGGCCTTTTATTGACTTCTACTGCCCGATGCGCTACAGCTGCTCCCTAGAGCCAGCCTGCATTCTTCTCTGCCTTTTGAAGTCTCACTCATTGCTACCTCTTCCAGGAAGCCTTCCCTGATACCTAAAGCCCCAAAGTGAGTGTTCCTTCCTCTCAGGAAGAAGGAACTATGTAGAACCCTGCATAGTTCACAGGAGACTTACTGAACACAGCCTTTTGGTCATGGAGGTGTCTGACCTCCCCCAAGGAACCAAAGCTCACTGAACATAGGAATAATGTTGATTGTCCTAGTATCTGCCAGCAACAGGCACTTGGCAAACACTCATTTAACATGCTTCAGTGAAAGTCAGAGAGGGAATTCCCTGGCAGTCCAATGGTTAGGACTCGGCGCTTTCACTGCCAGAGCCTGGGTTCGATCCCTGATTGGGGAACTAAGATCCTGCAAGCCACACAGTGCAGCAGGTGAGAGAACGAATCAATGGTTTGGTGGCAATAACTCCAAATGCAAGACTGACAGCACTTTCTGGAAAATGCCCCACATTCTGAGCAAAACTACCATATAGAGAGAAGATTTTCACTGGTCTGAAAGGCTGAACTTAGGGGATGCTCGGTTACAAAGGAACTGGGATTTAGATCATGAGCAATTATGACTTTTCTCTAGCCCCAAACTTAAAACTCAGTCTATAGGGACTTCCCTGGTGGCGAAGTGGTTAAGAATCCGCCTGCCATCGCAGGGGACACGGGTTGGAGCCCTGGTCCAGGAAGATCCCACAGGCCACGGAGCAACTAAGCCTGTGCGCCACAACTACTAAGCCCATGTGCCACAACTACTGAGCTCGCATGCCACAACTACTGAAGCCCGCGCGCCTAGAGCCCATGCTCCGCAACAAGAGAAGCCACTGCAACGAGAAGCCCGCACACTGCAATGAAGAGTAGCCCCCTCTTGCCGCAACTAGAGAAAGCCTGTGCACAACAACAAAAACCCAATGCAGGCATAAATAAATAAATAAATACTAAAAAACCTCAGTCTATAGCATCCACAATCTCCAAAGCAACATCTTTTGCTTTTGTAATTTACAATAACTACTAGTTGTTTTTTTTTTAATTTAAAAAAACTATACACTTGGACCTTGAGGTGAGAAGTGATTTGATAAAGCCTTTCACTCATCAGCTATGGGTTTATAGTGCTTGTTCTGTTCTAGGCCCTGGAGCTTCAACCATATAACTATAAAAAGCACACCCCACCCCCACAGAGCTCATATTCTAATGGAGAAGACAGTAAGCAAATAGACAAATTTATTTCTGTCAGGTCATGACAAGTACTATAAAGAAACACACCAGGATAAGAGGATAAGGTGTGGCAGGGGCTGCTGCCTGAGGGAAAATAGGGCTTAATGCTCAGGGGATTCTTCTCTGTAAAACTGTCAAGGCCCTTAAAATAAAGGGCAACAGAGATGTGAAATTAAGAACGTAAAAATATGTGCAGGTGCCTTAAATAGAGAAGTTTATCTTACTTTCCATCCTAGTGCCTGGCAGAGAGTGGCCACTCAGTAAGTACTGGTTGAATGAATGACTTGCTAGGTGGTCTACAGAATGCCAGAGCCTTCAACCAGATGGTAAATTTCCCCTTCCAAGATAAGGAATGATAACCAGGTCACGGCTGATTCAAAAATGCCCACTCCTGTGCACCCCTGTGTCCACAGCAGCACTACTCACACTAGCCAAGACATGGAAACCTAAATGTCCATCAGCAGATGAAAGGATAAAGAGGAAGTATATATATATCTATACATATACAATGGAATATTACTCAGCCATAAAAAGAAGGAAATAATGCCATCTGCAGCAACATGGATGGACATAGAGGTTGTCATACTAAGTGAAGTAAGTCAGAAAGAGAAAGACAAATATCATATGATATCACTTATATGTGGAATCTAAAATATGACACAAATGAACTTATCTACGAAACAGAAACAGACTCACAGACAGAGAAGAGACTTGTGGTTGCCAAGGGGGAGGGGAGGTGGGGGAGGGAGGATTGCGTGTTTGGGATTAGCAGATGCTAGCTATTACACATAGAATGGATTAACAACAAGGTCCTACTGTATAGCACAGGGAACTGTAGTCAATATCCTGTGATAAACCATATGGTTTCAAGAAGAATATGAAAAAGAACGTGTGTGTGTATCTATACACAACTGAATCACTTTTCTGTACCGCAGAAATTAACACAACACTGTAAATCAACTATACTTCAATAAAATAAATTTTTTTTAAATGCCCACTTCTGGTGGGTCCCTAACCCTTGACCCAGCCAGCCATCAAGAGCTCAGCCTAGGGCATCCCTGTACCGAAGGGAAAAGGAACTTCCATTTGTTGCCTTTATCGCATCTTCGGTAGCTTCTTGAGCAAACAGTGCTCACCAACTACCCAAAGCAACTCAGGCTCCCAAACCTCAGCTCTTCCATAGAATTTGTCCCCTAAATTTCAAACTCCAGTTGGCTGTAAGTCAACAGAAAGGCAGGAAGTGGGTACGATGACTTTGTTATGAGGGGTTTTAGGTTCCAAATCTCCTTGCTCTTCCTTCCCTTTCTGTGGTGTCTGAAAATGCGGCCTGCTTCTGGCCCTGGCAGGATGCTTCGCCCTCTGAGGGCCTCCAGGTGTAGCTCGCTGACAAGTGGCTCTTGCAGGTGAGAAAAATGAGGACAATTTAGGTAAAGCCTGCAACAACAGGCCTTCCTGCCAGGGTCCTGCCCTGGTTACTGGTAGCAGGAAAGAAAGGGCCCTTGTCCTCATCTGGGGGGCAAACTGAGGTTGCCAGAGTCTCTTTCCCCTATCAATGGACCCGGATATCCTGCCGTGCCCCAAGGAATCTCTTGGAGCTTCCCCATTTCTTCCCCAGAAACCTACCTGAACTGTGGACTTCCTCCTGTTCTGGAGCTGTCTGCAGCCTCGTGGGCTTCCTGGCTTCAGAGCCTCCACTCCCCCAAGCTTCGGTCTTCACTGTCAGCCCTGGCCCCCACCCCAGCCCCATCATGGTCACTACCCACACCCCAGAGTGACAGCCACATCCACAGAATAGGATGGCACAACACTGCTAATTTGGTTAACACCTGGCAACCCCAAGGGCTGCTGACATCACACCTACATAAACAGTGTAACTGTCCCCAGACAAAAGCGGTATCTGCTCATTCACCTTTGCACAGACAAGGTGGCACCAGTTTTGCCTACTCCCAAACCATCCTAATGAAATGACAGGGCTTAGAAGAAATGGAATGTTTCTTACCAACCTAAGCTGACTGTCACCAGGCAATTTCAGCCAAACTCCCATTACCAGTAAACCAATGAGTCAAAGTTACCAGGAATGAAAGATCATGAATTCAACCATCAAACAAACATAATTGAGTGCCTGGCACTGTTCTAGGCCCCAGAGATAGGGCAGGCAGCAAAACAAGCTTACAGAAAAGAAGGGAAAGAATGGAAACCGAAAACAGGTAAAGAAACGTTAGCATGTCAGACAGTTATAAGTACTGAGGAGGAAAGGAGCCAGGACTTTTCAATATTTTATACTTAGGGTGGCATTTAAGGCAGCACCTGGCGTGTGGTAGGCCCTTAACATTTGTTGAGTGAATAAAAAACTTGCAGAGAATGTTAGGTTCTGAGTTATTTTCGTTGCTCTCTTCTGCTGCTCCGTCTTTCTCCTTTTTCTTTCTTTCATCAAAGCACTTTTATCATTTAGAACTCTACTAAAAAACTCCCCTATTAAAAAATGAGCAATTGACAAAATTGAGAAACACAGGGGGCTAACAAACATATCACATTCCACCTTGCTCCAAATCAAAACCATTCAAAGTAGCACAGCAAAGAAGGGATTCTATATTTCATCCAACAGACATATGAGATTTTTAAAACATCAGACTACAAAGTGGAGACAAGAACACAGAGAAACCAGCACTCTCGTGTACGGTGCGAAGGGGATGCCCCATGTGTGAGTTTTCCTGGCAGACAGTTTAGTGGCGTGAGCCAGAAACTTACAAATATGCAGCCCTTGCGATCTAGCCTCTCCTAGGAATTTACCTGAAGAGAAGTTATCAAGGATGTGTGCAAAGATTTATCCATGAGGATGTTCATCAAAGCACTGTTTGGCAAAAAAAATTAGAAATAACCTACACGAAAAGATCAGTTAAGTGGAATTATGTGATAGCCACACAATATAATAGTAGATAGTTGGTAACAATGATGGTATGAAAGAATATTAACAATGAAACAGATGAATAAAGTAGTTAACTCAACAATATGTATAATAGGATCCCACTTTTGTAAAACAAATACATACATACGTTCTACATAGAAAATGTCTGGAAAGATAGATACCAAAATGATGTTAACAGTGGTCATCTATGGAAGGTGAGATCACAGGTAATTTTCTCTCATCTGTCCTTCCTTTTTTGTTTCTTTTCTGTATTTTTAACCAGAATTAAATATTTTTTTGTTTCTTTTCTGTATAATTTTTTAAGTTTTTTTAAAAAAAGAATGCATCCAAACTTAACAAAGCAAGATCATTTCCTCAAAATTCTTTCCAAATGATTTTCCTAAGTTTGTGGCTTTAGGCCCATTTTAAAATCCAGCCTTTCAGCCAAGTCACTCTAGCAGATACAAGAGTGACATGGCACTCAGGGGTCAGTAAGCTTCAGTAGGAGGGCTCCTAATTCTATAGCACAGATCATAAGAATTAATTCCCTTCCCTGGTGGTCCAGTGGTTAGGACTCTGCACTTTCACTGCCAGGGGCGCAGGTTCAATCCCTGGTCAGGGAACTAAGATCCCGCGAGCCACGTGGCGTGGCCAAAAAAAAACCAAAGAATTAATTTCTCCTGCTATGACTCCCTAGTTAGCCCAATCTGATGTTATTCTCTCCGGTAAACATACATGTGCTGGTTCCACAGGCGTAAAGTTTCCACCCCACAATCTTTTAAATGTCATATCTTCTACACATCCATTAACTGATGACATAATGGTATTTGGGACTTTGATAGAACCATCTGGGATGTCAACTCTAGGTAATCTGGAATGTAAGGATTGCTTCTCCAGGGGTCACTTGTCTGGTGACCATTGTATAAATAAGGGGATCAATACCCTGACCATTTATAATTATAACCTAATATGGTAAAATGACAGTCCATGGGACCTCAGAGGCAATTTCACGCTAGTTTTCATCTATTCCTGTACAAAAACAACACAGGCCTTGATGTCCACTTTGAAAATTTCAACAAGGGGGTTTTGGGGGCCTCTACATGGAAAATATCTTCTGCTCAAAATTAGGAGAAAGGGCTTTACTCAGGAGAGTCCTGGCCACAGAAGCCAATTTTGATTCATAAATGCTGAAATGCAGAATAAATGCTGAAATGCAGAAATAAAACATCATCCTAGGTTTGCTGTTAATCACAGTAGAAATGTCCCTTCTATAAAAAGAAAAGAAGCATCCCTTTGGAGGGATGCAGCCCAGGCAGAAGACAAGACATTAATTAAAGTGCTGAGGGCAGGATAAGCGGGGAGCAGAGGAGCCCTTTCTTCAAGCATGTTGCTGTTTCAACAATTTTTGAAAGTCTTCTGTTGACAGGATGGTTGTTAAAACCCTGATAAAAAGATATTCGAGGAAGCACAGGACTTCCCTGGTGGCGCAGTGGTTAAGAATCCGCCTGCCAATGCGGGGAACACGGGTTTGAGCTCTGGTCCGGGAAGATCCCACATGCCTCGGAGCAACTAAGCCTGTGCGCCACAACTACTGAGCCTGCGCTCTAGAGCCCGCGAGCCACAACTACTGAAGCCCACGCGCCTAGAGCCCATGCTCCGCAACAAGAGAAGCCATCGCCATGAGAAGCCCGCGCATGGCAACGAAGAGTAGCCCCTGCTCACCGCAATTACAAAAAGCCCCTGCGCAGCAACGAAGACCCAAGACAGCCAAAAAAAAATTAAAAAAAAAAAAAAAAAAGATATAAAGCAAGAGGCCCAGACACACAGAGGAGGTGATCAAAGGGTGGCAAGATCCACCCTCCACCTCAAGCCAAAGGTGCAGGCACCACCCCTTCTCAGGGCTCCCCACCCTGGTGTGAGAGCCCAGTCCCGCCTGCTCGTCTTCCCTAACCTCCACCTTAGGAATTCAGGTGCTTGCTCCTCTCTGGAGAATCAGCTCCATCATTGGTGATTTTGCTTCCCTTCTCTGAGCCTCAGTTTCTTTATCTGTAAACTGTGCAGGTTGGACCAGATGATAACAGTTCCCGCACCCTCCTGGGGCGCTTAGACCCTGCTTCTCCTTGGCCAGTTTGCCCAATGTGATGGCAGGGTCAGCGCCGTCCTAGATGGGTGGGGGTAGGTGACCAAGAACAGTCTCATTCCTGCCAGTGTTCCTTTGCTATGCCTCAGGATTGCTGAACTTGCAGAATAAACCGCCTTCAAGTGCATCTAACATCTGGTGTATTCATTTCCTGAAGCTGCTGGAACAAATTACCACAAGCTTAGCGCTTAAAAACAACCCAAATTGATTCTCTTACGGTTCTGGAGGTCAGATTCCAAAATGAGACTTATGGGACTAAAATCAAGGTATTGGCAGGCCTGGTTCCTTCTGGAGTTTCCAGGGAGAACCAGTTCCTTGCCACTTGCAGCTTCTAGGGGCCACAGCGTTCCTGAGCTCATGACCGCATCACTCCAGTGGCTGTTTCTGTTATCACATTGCCTTCTCTGACTCCCGCCTCCCTCTTATAAGGACGTTTTTGATTACGTTGGGCCCACCCAGATAATCCAGCCCAGCAGGGGGAAGAGGAGGAAGTTTATTCTCTGGGGAAACTAAACCAGAGAAGCTCCAGACCTGGGACACTGAGCATACGGGAGAGCAAGGCTGAATCAATACAATATAAAGGGAAGCGGGGGACTTCCCTGGTGGTCCAGTGGTTAAGACTCCGTGCTCCTAATGCAGGGGGCCTGGGTGTGATCCCTGGTCAGGGACCTAAAGATCCCGCACACGACAACAAAGATCCCACGCGAAGATCTCGCATGCCACGCTCAACTAAGACCTGGCACAGCCAAATATTATAAATAATAAATGTTTTTTAAAAAGTGGGGGGGAAGCCGGAGAGGGAGGAGGAATACTTCAAAGGCTGAATATCAAATGAGACCCCAGCCTCCTTCCCTGATGGTCTCCCAGAATGCCAACAGCCTGTACCCTCCAAGCAGGAGATCAGAGAGCTCTTCTTAACAGGATAATCCCCTCATCGCAAAATCCTTAACTTACAACCGCAAAGTCCTTTTTGCCATAAAAGGTAACATACTCACAGGTTCTGGGGATTAGGACCTGGACATCTTTGGGGGCTATTATTCTGCCCACCACATCTGATGCTCCAATTTTACCACCTTCACGATATTTGCCATTTCTGCTTTCCATCTTTGAATTTTCTTTGAATCACTTTCTAAGAAAATGAACTTAAAAAAATAATCATATTGGGGACTTCCCTGGTGGTCCAGTGGGTAAGACTCCAAGCTCCCAAGGCAGGGGGCCCGGGTTCAATCCCTGGTCGGAGAACAAGATCCCACATGCCGGAACTAAGAGTCCACGTGCTACAACTAAAAGATGCCACATGCCACAACTAAAAAAAGATCCCATATGCCGCAACAATTATCTCGCATGCCAGAACTAAGACCTGGTGCAGCCCAAATAAATAAATATTTTTTTTTTAAAAAACAATCATATCGGGGCTTCCCTGGTGGCGCAGTGGTTGAGAGTCCGCCTGCCGATGCAGGGGACATGGGTTCGTGCCCCGGTCCGGGAAGATCCCACATGCCGTGGAGTGGCTAGGCCTGTGAGCCATGGCTGCTGAGCCTGCCCATTCGGAGCCTGTGCTCCGCAACGGGAGAGGCCACAACGGTGAGAGGCCCGTGTACTGCAAAAAAAAAAAAAACAATCATATCTATGAAATTATAGAATTGATTGCTAGTCATATTTTCCCTACTATTTCATAAGTTAAATACATGACTATTAAGATGTCAAATGTTCAAGGACCTATGTACAGCACAGGGAACTCTACTCAATATCCTGTAATGGCCTATATGGGAAAAGAACCTAAAAACGAGTGGATACGTGTATATGTATGACAGATCCTCTTTGCTGTATACCTGAAACTAACACAACATTGTAAATCACTATACGCCAATAAAAATTTTTAAATATATATGTATATATATATATACATTAGGAAAGATTTCTGTACACCTGAAAATATCACAACATTGATCAACTATACTCCAATACAAAATAAAATGTTAAAAAAAAATGTCAAATGTTCATCTCTGCACCACATAACATCACTGTGCGTGCCACCAGTAGTACACAGACTGTCCTTTGGGGGAAAAAAATAGAATCCAGCCTCCTGATTTTACAGAATAGGGTAATTTATCCAAGAAGGCACAGCAGCGAACAGCAAAACTGCAGCTACACCCTCGACTTCTTCCTCCTGTCTCCGTGCTCATTAATCACAGCTTGAAAGCATGTCAGCGTTTTCTAAATAGCATCTCGCGTTGGTGATTCATATCATTTAGGGCTCAGTTCCCCTTCGGCTACGTTCCCGGATATTTTATATTTGGAAAGTGGGGTTTCCTATTGCTTCCCCTATGGACCAACATCCACGCATCCTATTTATCTGTGTTGAGCAGAGGGTGTTTACTTGACCCATATCTGGACAGCATCCAGGTCCCAGGGAGGAATGCACTGCAAAGGGAGGTCCGAGGCCAGTGGTGACTTTGTACTGTGCCCCTTGGCATGTGTCCCAGCTGCTGACTGAACCTGGAAACAGCTTTTAAGAAGACAGAGTTCCTTTCCAGTACACAGGCTGTGGGATGATATAATTGCCCTCCTTTTACATAACAACTGGCATGTAATAAAAATAGCTTTCAGAAACGAACTGAGTTATTTGTAATGAGGTGGAAGGACCTAGAGTCTGTCATACAGAGTGAAGTAAGTAAGAAAGAGAAAAACATACCATATGCTAACACATATATATGGAATCAAAAAAAAAAAAAAAGGTACTGATAAACCTAGTACCTAGTTGCAGGAATAAAGAGGTAGACGTACAGGCTGGACTTGAGGACATGGGGTGGGAGGGGGAAGCTGGGGCGAAATGAGAGTAGCATCGACGTATATATACTACCGAATGTAAAATAGTTGGCTGGTTGGAAGCAGCAGCATAGCACAGGGAGATCGGCTCAGTGCTTTGCGATGACCTAGAGGGGTGGGATAGGGAGGGTGGGAGGGAGGCTCAAGAGGGAGGGGATATGGGGACATGTGTCTGCATGTGGCTGATTCGCTTTGTTGTACAACAGAAACTAACACAGTATTGTGAAGCAATTATGCTCCAATAAAGATCTATTAAAAATTTTTTTAAAGTTTTCATTTATTGGATACTTCATCTGGGACAGGTCCTGTGATAAGTGCTTTACACACATCCATTTACAACAGCCCTATGAAGTAGCTATTAGTGTTCCTGTTTTACAGCTGAGAACACCATGTCTCAGAGAAGTTAAGCAACTTGCCCAGAATCACACAGCTAGTGTGACAAAGTCTATATTCATAGAACCTCAGAAGATAAAAGAGAACTTAGAAATCTACCTGAGATGAGGAATGCCAATGAGGAAACCAGAGAGGTTAAGCAACCTGCCCAAGGACACACAGTTTAATGACAGACTCAGGGACAAAATTCAGGTCTTCAACTCTCAGACCAGTTTATTCTTTCAGGTTTTCTCTCTCTTAAGCTATTATCTCTTGGATGATTTTTTTCAGATGCCTGCCTGGTCAGCTTCTTTTTTCTCATTATTGCATACATCTCTCCTCCCTGGTACTTTTGCCCCTCATCATTTTCTCTCTAATTGAAAGCTGTGGAGGAATCTAATGAGAATCCCAGAGTGACCCTTCCCCATCTCTCCCTCTGACCCACAGAAAAAAAAAGTGCTAGAAAAATCTCCCTGAGTCTGTATAATTTGGAATGAGTAATAATTTAACCAGAAAAGGATTAACGTTTACCTTCATCCTTTCCCCCCCAAAAAGAAATTGCTAAGCAGGTACACAGTGGAAAACAAGGTTATATGAGGGCATGACCAAAAGAGGAAATTGTTAATGAAAATTTTAACCCAGTAAGACCCTAAATGTCCATCAAAGGGAATTGACTGAATCAATGATCATATATCCACACAATGGAATACCAGGTAGCCACGAATGATAATGTAATAGAACACTGTGTAATAATATGAGAACAAATTATGATTAGTAAGTCGAAAGCATGAATACAAAATAAAATGACTCCACTTTTATTTTTATAAGTATATACCCACAGGAAAAAAAAGACTGGAAGGATATATTTGTAACTGGTGGCTATCTCTAGGCAATTTATATTTTCTTTTTTGTGTTTATCTGTATTTTCCAAATTTCCTACAGTGAACACAGATTACTTTTATAATCCAACGGAGAAAAACATTCATCAAATTCTTGACATAGTCATTAAGAACTGCTGTTTTCTGAAGCCTATGCTCTGAGAACGCATATACAAGAAAATAAGGGATCGACCACAAACCTCTTTCCTGAGCTGACCATGTGTTAACAATTTAACAATTATTCTACTCCAGTAGAAAGATGAGCAATGAACATAAATAAATGGTTCACTGAAGAAATACGAACGGCCAATAAACACATGAGAAGATCCTCAATCGTTTCATTAATAACTTTTAAAATGTAAATTAAAATGACAATGAGATATTTTTACTTATCAAATTAGCAGAGATTAAAACAAATGATAGGGACTTCCCTGGCGGTCCAGTGGTTAAGACTTTGCCTTCCAATGCAGGTGGTGCAGGTTCGATCCCTGCTCAGGAGCTAAGATCCCACATGCCTTGTAGCCAAAAAAAAAAAAAACAAAAAAAACATAGAGCAGAAGCAATGTTGTAACAAATTAAATAAAGACTTTAAAAAAATAGTCCATCAAAAAACATCTTTAGGGGCTTCCCTGGTGGCGCAGTGGTTGAGAGTCCGCCTGCCGATGCAGGGGACACGGGTTTGTGCCCCGGTCCGGGAAGATCCCACATGCCGCGGAGCGGCTGGGCCCGTGAGCCATGGCCGCTGAGCCTGCGCGTCCGGATCCTGTGCTCCGCAACAGGAGAGGCCACAACAGTGAGAGGCCCACGTACCGCAAAAAAAAAAAAAAAAAAAAAAAAAAACTTTAAAAAATAAAACAAATGATAATACCCAGTTCTGGTAATAGTGTAAGGAAGCCAACACTCTCAGACAACACTGGTCCAAGTGAAAACGCTACAACTATAGCAGTTACCACAATGGATTGAATACAAGTATCTCCACTTCCTCCTGAAACATCACAAAAAAGACAGGACAAATTTTTTTTTTTTTTTTTTGCGGTACGCAGGCCTCTCACTCTTGTGGCTCCAGACGCACAGGCTCAGCGGCCATGGCTCACATGCCCAGCCGCTCTGCGGCATGTGGGATCTTCCTGGACCGGGGCACGAATCCGTGTCTCCTGCATTGGCAGGCGAACTCTCAACCACTGCGCCACCAGGGAAGCCCAGGACAAGCTCCAAAAGGTAGAAACCCATCAGGACAGAGTACGGGAGAGCAGACGTCAACAGACTTGGAAGACAGAAAGCAGAATGATGACTGGCAGCTGATGGACTGCATCAGAGAAGGCTGGAAACTGAATGCCAACCAGAAGCAAGCAGGGTGTGCCTCTGAACTGCAGAAAGGCCCAGGAATTGGAAGTACCAGCTATGTCAGAAGACGGGGTGGGGTGGAGCCAAAAACAGGAAGGCTGTTGAAAGCACAGTGTGTTTACAAAGCACTCAGACTTCACAGCCCAGGTAACTGACCAGCCAAGGCATTTAGCTCTCCCTCTGCCCAGCAGGAGGAGAAGGCTTCTCCTCTGGAGAAACTAAACCAGAGAAGCTCCAGAACTAGGGACACTGGGCACACCAGAGGGCAAGGCTGTCACTACACTAGAAAGGGAAGTGGGATAAAGGGAGGGAGGATTCTTCAAAGGCTTCATATCAAACGATGAGACCCCCAAATTCCCTCCCCTACTGACCCTCCAAGAATGCTGGCAGCCTGGATTCTACCCTCCAGGCAGGAGATCAGAGAATCTTTCTCAACAGAACGAGATGGCTTGGGACTTCCCTGGTGGCGCAGTGGTTAAGAATCTGCCTGCTAACGCAGGTGACACGGGTTCGAGCCATGGTCAGGGAAGATCCCACATGCCACAGAGCAACTAAGCCCATACTCCACAACCACTGAGCCTGCGCTCTAGAGCCTGCAAGCCACAACTACTGAAGCCTGCGCGCCTAGAACCCGTGCTCCGCAACAAGAGAAGCCACAGCAATGAGAAGCCCACGCACCGCAACGAA
The DNA here is from genome assembly GCF_008692025.1 of Phocoena sinus. Classification (NCBI taxonomy): domain Eukaryota; kingdom Metazoa; phylum Chordata; class Mammalia; order Artiodactyla; family Phocoenidae; genus Phocoena; species Phocoena sinus. The sequence continues at coordinate 8,201,289 of NC_045782.1, forward strand.
GAGTAGCCCCCACTCGCCACAACTAGAGAAAGCCCATACAGCAACGAAGACCCAACACAGCCAAAAATAAATAAATAAATTTATTTTTAAAAACAAAGAAAATGAAATAAAAGCAACCTCAAACCCTGAGAATGCCGTCTTATAGTTTACAAAACACTTTCACAATCATTGTCCTGCTAAAGCATCACAAACATCCCACAAAGCAGAGACATTTTACAACTGTGTAGACCAGAAAACAGGTTCAGAGGAAAGTGACTTGCCCATAAGTAAGGCAAGAAGCCAAGACTTAATCACAAGCCCCAACTTGGTCAGCTTGGCAAAACTGCAAGCAGCACACCAGCAGTGTCTCAGTCAACCTCAGATAAACCTCTCTGCAACCCAGAAAAATGCTACCTGGGCAGCTCAGGTAATACGCAACCAAATCAAGGTGATGGGATTTCAGGAAACCACCAAACCACCAAAGCCAACCCCTGGTATCACCCCCACACACAGGGACACAGCCAACTTCACAAACTGACCTCAGCCTCTGACAGTCCCCCGACCACATGGACAGAGAGGGTCCACCAGGAGCCCCCCACCCCAACTCTGGCGTGTTGCCAGCTGGCCCTCACCTGGCCCAGACCTTGTCCAAGCTGACCCCCCAACTCCCCCCCATCCCAACGTACCTGGTCCCGTGTCCCAGCCCTCGCTGATGAGATCCACAGCAGCACAAAGCAGCCGGAGCTGAAGCCGCTGAAACAAAATAGAAATCAACAGGAAGTGTGAGAATCACCTTCTGACAAAAGAGGCACAAGGACAGGAAGTGGGTTCAGGCCAGGAAGGCTGGGGCCGGCCTTCTAGAAGTGAGGCAACCCTGCCAGCCTCATCGCTCAGCTGTTGTTGAACAAGACTTCAGGGCTGGAGAAGGGAAAAAAAGAAATTCAAGCCCTAACTCTTTAGCCAGAACTTCAAGCTTCCCCATGTCCACTATATGCATGTATGTCTCCGGCCCTGTATTTGAGGGGAAAGGCGAGGGGAAGAAGAGATGCACAGAGCCTGGCAGAGCACACATGTGGTACTTAAAAGAAAGAACTTGAAGTCAGATAGCCTCCACTTACCACTTTTAGCGGCGAGACCTTGAACGGGTTGCCGTGCGTCTCTGCATCTTCCCAAAATGAAATGCCGTACTGACCTCACACTATTGTTTGGGCTTAAATGAGATAACGTGTGTAATTGGCTTCATATACATCCAATTAGTCCCTTTAGTGGGCTGTGGCGTCCCCCCTCCTTTCTGCCTCTCCAAATCTGACCCACTCCTTAAGTCTTTGTCAGGTCAGACCATCCTGGTCTGAAGAGTCACCCCAAACACCTCTCACCTCCACAGCGGCTGCAGGTCCCGTGTGTCATTAAGTCCCACCACGTAGGACAAGCACCATTGCTAAGAACTGCTACTGAGGCCCTTCACTGATCATTCCTTCCCATGGTGATGTTTATCTCCCCAAGGTCACCCAGAGAGGGAAAGGGCTGCATGGATTTGTCTCTGTATCCCCAGGAGCATCCAGCAGAGCACTGGAAGTTAGTCCATAAATATTCATGGACCTTTAAGATGCTATGGGGCTTTCAGACTGACTGCGGGCAGCTGGGGAGCATGCCGACCCGCCCTGGAGGAGGCTTATGCGGGATTTCAAGTGATTGCCAGAGGACCCACCTGTGGGTGTCAGTGGCGCACCATCTGAAAGCAACATCATGCACTGGGATGCAGTTATATTCGGACCAGAAGGGACATCCTTTGAAGATGGTACTTTTAAACCAGTAACAGAATTTTCTGAAGAGTATCCAAATATACTGCCAGCTGTTAGGTTTTTATCCAAAATGCTTCATCCGAATGTGTATGCTGATGGTAGCATATGTTTAGAGATCCTTCAGGATCAATGGAGTCCAATACATGAAGTAGCTTCTCTCTTAACATCAATTCAGTCCCTGCTGGATGAACCGAATCCAAATAGTCCAGCCAATAGGCAGGCAGCACAGCTTTATCAGGAAAACAAACAAGGAGATGAGAAAAGGGCTTCGGCCGTTATTGAACAAAGCTGGAATGATTCACAATACACAACTGGTCTGTTCATCTTTTTCATCATTGTTGTGTGTAATTTACCTCGCAGTAGAAAGGCTAACAAATTTTAAGTGCCACAGGTTTTCAGGATTCTGCAGGAAAAAAAAGTCCTTCAGTTTAGAATCTACAAAAGCTAGTTAGTGTATCTTGATTAATGTACTTTTTATTGCATGGTGTGAACTAAGTTGTTGCTTACATAAAGGTGTAATATATCCTGCTTGTATTTTTTCCAAGTGTATAATGTTAGTGTGGAGTTTTCAAGACAGAATCTGCACATTCTGTAAATCTGTACTTTTTTCAAATATTGAATGCCTTATTTTTTAATTCTTTAGATTTTTTAATTGGAGGAAAGCACTTAAAGTTTTTTATATATGAACATTACACGTAAAGCTGTTAAAATACATAACTTCAGGGCAAAAAAAAAAAAAAAAAAGATGCTATGGGGCTTCCCAGGTGGCACAGTGGTTAAGAATCCGCCTGCCAATGCAGGTGACCTGGGTTCAAGCCCTGGTCCAGGAAGATCCCACATGCTGTGTAGCAACTAAGCCCTTGCACCACAGCTACTGAGCCCACGTGCCACGACTACTGAAGCTAACGAGGCTGGAGCCTGTGCTCCGCAACAAGAGAGGCCACTGCAATGAGAAGCCCATGCACCGCAACGAAGAGTAGCCTCCGCTCGCTGCAACTAGATAAAGATGCGCACAGCAACGAAGACCCAGTGCAGCCAAAAATAAATAAATAAATGTATAAAAAGAAAAAAAGATGCTATGGAAACACCACCCTATTTAAAGCGTTTTGGTAAACTCCGGCATCTGGGCTGAGGTCGCCATAGCAATGGTTTTGCAGGCTGTAGCAGAGCCTTGCAGGAGGGCAGGACCAGGGCGATCCCTGGCTCCTCTTAGCTCTTCTCACAACCCCTAAAGCCCCTAGAGATGTGAAATGGGGGAGTGTGATGAAAGCTGCAGCTCAAGCTGCCTGGAACTACTGCTTCCCATCCCGCCCCCATCTCCCGAAGGAAGCCCGCGTAGCCTGCAGCCTACTTAAATCTCCCTCAAAAGCAGCCTTACGTTTACAACCTGATCAGGAGACCTGCTCTCCTCCTGGCTCTCTGTCCTCAGCCAGATGACAAAAAGGTCCCCTTTTTTTCAGATGACAGATATCTTGATAGCTAAGATGGCACCTTCTTAAGGATTGCCCCTCACCTCTTGCTCCCTCCAAGGTACCACCCCACCAGGGCTGCCCGTCTCAATACTTCTCATAGTGTAACCCCAAGCCTTGTTGAGGCTTACTAGGCGCCAGGCACTGTGGTGTTTTACATACAATATCCTGCTTTAACCTTCAAATAACTCTCTAAGTAAAGCCGTCACCATTCCCATTTTACAGATGAGGAAACTGAGACCCCAAGAGGTCACGCAACTGGTCCAACTTTAACTTGTAGACATTTCAGATTTTACTCCAGGGATTTTACTCCAGGAAGCTGCAAACTCCCCCACCTCCCACATCGCAGAGAAGGGACCTTAGAGTCAGCATGTTCTAAGTTTCGGAACTACTGAGTGTGAGTCATCACCAGGGAGCTAGTTCGAAACGCGGAACCTCAGGCCCCACCCCAGTCCGACTGAATTAGAATTTGCATTTTCACAAGAGAACCAGGTGATCGGTTTGCTCGTCAAGGTTTGAGCCACTGAATTGAAGAGATGATGGAATTCAGGCGCCCACAGGCAAAGCAAGCATAGAAAAAGAACCCCACAGGGTTGGGCTTCCCTGGTGGCGCAGTGGTTGAGAGTCCGCCTGACAATGCAGGGGACACGGGTTCGTGCGGGCGAGCCCGCGAAGCTTCATCTGCTGCTCCTCATGGCTCCCCGTGGCTCGCATTACCGCCTGAACCACACCCCCACCCCCGTCCGTGGAAAAATTGTCTTCCACAGAAACCCATCCCCGGTGCCAAGGTTGGGGACCGCTGCTCTAGAGGAATCACAGAGCCAAAAATTAGGGGTCCGAAGCTCCCGGGGCCTCAGTTTCCACTTTCTAGGTGCTCAAGCAAAATCTCAACTCTGGAAGTCTGGAGAGCAATCGGACGGCTTTAGAGCGCCACCTGCTGGTCTTAGCTATGCAGCTATGCGGCAGCTACTTGTGTGCGGCGACTGAGCCTTCTCTTGGGGATTTTTGTAGTTTTTCCCAGCCCGGTTTATTTCTCTTCCTTCTTTAGACTTCAACATTCACCATTCGTTATTCCTATCACTGGTTCAGATAACTCCATACTCTCTAAATGACAAGAATGCAGCACCTCAGGTTTGCTTGCTCCCTTGAGCTCAGTTCAGTTCAATTGATTAGGGGTGTAAAGCCTAAGACCTGACCATTTCTCTTTTCACTAACATCAAAGCAAGTGGTGAAACCACGCCCTTAGTGTTACAACCAAGGCATAAAGATTTAAAACTGATCCCTATAAGAAAGTATTTGCAACATTCACATGGACATATTTCTACTTACCTATATTTAAATCCATCTAAAATCAATAGCAAAAGGAAAGCATCCGAAGAGTATACAGGGCAAAAGATACAGGTAAGCTCACAGCAGAAGAAATATAATTAGTCAAAGACATTTTTAAGAAATGTCCCTATTTTAAACCTTGCTTACCTTCTTTTTTTTTTTTTTGCGGTACGCGGGCCTCTCACTGTTGTGGCCTCTCCCGTTGCGGAGCACAGGCTCCGGACGCGCAGGCTCAGCGGCCATGGCTCATGGGCCCAGCCGCTCTGCGGCATGTGGGATCTTCCCGGACCGGGGAACAAACCCGTGTCCCCTGCATCGGCAGGCGGACTCTCAACCACTGCGCCACCAGGGAAGCCCTTTCACTATTATTTTAATGGTTATCAAGCAATCCCACTCCCCAGCTAATGCAAGAATCTTAGGATTGATTTAACTCCATATATCCTCCTCCTGCTTTTTGGCTATTATTGTCAAGCATTTTAATTTTTCATGCATTTTTAAACTTAAGATATTATCAATATTATTATTCTATACAGTCAATATTCGTGTATTTTTCCCACACATTTCCCTCTTGTCATTCATTCATTCTTGCATGTCTTTGCTTCCATTGGGTTCACTTTCATTCTGCCTAAAGAATGTTCTTTAGTAGTACTTTTAGTTCAGCTCTCTCGGCAATGAAGTCTCTATTTTCGTTTGTAAACCTCTTTGTTCCACCTTCATTTTTTTTAAATTAATTAAGGTCTTTTTTTAATTTTTTTTTTTTTTTGGCTGCTTTGGGTCTTCATTGCTGTACACGGGCTTTCTCTAGTTGCGGCGAGCAGGGGCCACTCTTCAATGTGGTTCGTGGGCTTCTCATTGCCATGGCTTCTCTTGTTGCGGAGCACAGGCTCTAGGCACATGGGCTTCAGTAGTTGTGGCTCACAGGCTCTAGAGTGCAGGCTCAGTAGTTGTGGCGCATGGGCTTAGGTGCTCAGCAGCATGTGGGGTCTTCCTGGACCAGGGCTCAAACCCGTGTCCCCTGCATTGGCAGGTAGATTCTTAACCACTGCGCCACCAGGGAAGCCCTCAGTCAATTTTTTAAAATAATCTTTGACTTTGGTTTTCAGAAGTTTTACTAGTTTGCCCAGGTAGGGATTTTTTTGTATTTATTTTGCTTCAGATTTGTAGTTTCTTGAATCTGTGTTTTAATGTCTTTCACTAATACTGTAAAATTTGTAATCAGTAACTCTTCACCTATTGCTTCAGAACAACTCACTCACTCTCCCTGAATCCAATTAAATGTATTTAGACCTTTACATCACATTCCATACTCTCTTATGCTCTTTTCTGTATTTTCCATCTTTTTTTTCCCACTCCCGTGCTTCAGACTGAATATTTTCTACCCACCTGTCTTTCAGTTTACTAATCCTGTCTTCTGTTATATCTAACTGACTGTTGGGAATTCCCTGGCAGTCGGTCCGGTGGTTAGGACTCAGCACTTTCATTGCTGTGGCCTGGGTTCAGTCCCTGGTCAGGGAACTAAGATCCCACAAGCCTCCCAGTGTGGCCCAAAAACAAACAAACAAAAAACTGCTGTTAAACCCATCTATAGAGTTTTTTTGTTTTGGTTTGGGTTGGTTTTTTTTTTTTTCTGTTTTTAAGTAATTGTATTTTTCAATTCTAGAGTTTCCACTTGGTTCTTTTTAAAAAATTGTTTCTAGTTCTCCATCTACTTTCTTGAATGTATTAGAGTCCATGTACAATAATACCAATATCTTTTTCTCCTTCAGGTCTACTATTTATTTTTTTCTCTTGGTTTTTGTTCATTTGGTCTTGTCTCTTAGTATATCTGTTAACTTTTGTTAAATGTTGGATGCTGTGTAGAACGAAAAACCATAGAGGCTCTGTATTATGTTATTTCTCCAGAAGAGATGGCAATTTCTGGGGTTTTTCTTTTGTTTTGGGGGGCGGTTTTGTTGTTGTTGTTGTCTGTGGGTTTTTGTTGTTGTTGTTGTTGTTGTTTCCAGGCAGTTAGAGTAGGGTTAAGTCATTTAATACAATCAGGAACTGAGATGTTCCTGGCTTTGTATGGGCTGGTATGTTTCTGGATTGCCCTTGCTCCTAGATCATAGCCCTTCAGGGGTCTCAGCTGAAACCCTAAAGTGTTTCTCAGGTCCCTCTTTCTTGTCAGCTCCTGAACTCCTGAGCCTTGTGATAATGCCAAAACTTTAGGCCACCATTTCCTGCTCAGCCTCAATGCCTCCCAAGCAAATCAGCAAATTACTGTGAGGAATTTCCTTAAGGAAAGCAGTGGAGATGATCCCCCTCACTTCAAAGGGTTTTCCTTCTGTACAGGATCCTGGTTACTTAAGTTCTGCCCACTTTGGCTACTCTCTAAAGCCTTAAAACAGCTGTGAGTGTGTGGCGGGGGTGGGGGGGAATCTAATTTTTACATTGTTCTCTAAAGGAATCCTAGCCTGATACAAGCCACTCTGTCATGACCACAAGCAAAACTCAACTAATGTACATTTTTAAAAAAGATAACTCTGGGGACTTCCCTGGTGGCGCAGGGGTTAAGAATCTGCCTGCTAACTAACGCAGGGGACACGGGTTCGATCCCTGGTCCAGGAAGATCCCACATGCTGCAAAGTAACTAGGCCCATGTGCCACAACTGCTGAGCTTGCGCTCTAGAACCCACAAGGCACAACTACCGAGCCCACACACCACAACTACTGGAGTCACGGGCCTAGAGCCCATGCTCCGCAGCAAGAGAAGCCACCACAATGAGAAACCCACACAACGCAACGGAGAGCAGCCACCACTCGCCGCAGCTAGAGAAAGCCCATGCACAGCAACGAAGACCCGACACAGCCAAAAATAAATAAATAAAATGAATAAATTTTTTTAAAAAATGAGAGTGTATGGGAGTACCCTGGTAGTCCAATGGTTAGGATCCTGAGCTTCCCTTTCACTGCAGGGGGCACAGATTCAATCCCTGGTGGGGGAGCTGGGATACGCAAGCTGCAGGGCGTGGCCCAAAATTAATAATAATAAAATAAATAAAAATAAAAATGAGGGTGTAAAAGAAAATTTATTGGGGATCACAAGATAACAATTGAAAAAAATCAGATCCTGAAAGTATTTATTCAGTGTGATCCCACTTATTTTTAAGTCATCACATATTATAATTATATATTATATAATATATAATTATCTTTAGCATAATCATATATATATATAATAATATATATAGGGGCTGGAAGAATAAACACCAAAATAGTTATAATAGCTATGTGTTGAGGTGGTATAGAGCTTATGTTTTTCCTTTTCACGTGTGCTTGTATGAAATTTCCACTTTTTTTCAACACTAATGCTATTTTTATAATCAGAAAAAATACAAAAAATTTTTTTCACTCCTGACTCTGTCCCTGACCCTGGTCTTACCTGTCGCAAGCATTGAGGCCTCTCGGCTGTCAGGGAGGCTTTCAGTTCTGGGATGAAGAGTGAAGACTCAGAAAATCCTCCAACAAAGACTGATTTCAAGCAGTCTTTCTTCTGCAGCTGCCACCACGCCCAGGAAGTGGGGAGAGGTTTCCCTTCCACATACCGCCCAGCGAGCAAATCTCTGGGCTTCCCCGCTCTTTAGCTTCCCTTCCCCCACCTGTCTCAGAGCATCTCGGCCCCCTGCAGTTGGCGATTTGGGGTCTGTGTGTTTTAAGACGGTGGGAGGGCGTGGGGCGGGGCGCACGCAGACCAGGTGAGTTGCAGGACGCAGCCCAAGGCGGCTCGTGCGCGGCTGCGGCGTGACTCAGCCTTCCTGCTCTCCCAGTACCCCACCCCTGCTGCCCTCTGTCTCCTCCCGCAGCCCTCACCCTCGGGTGACCGTCCGTCCTTGCCAGTTTCATTCGCAAGTCGAAGCTATTTTTCTCCTTTTCTCAGGATTCCTTCGGTTGACCCCACTCTGTGGCTTCCCGTCCAATAGGCTCTCAAGCATTGAAAGCCAGCCTCGGGCTCAGCCTTGAAAAATCCTGAAGTGGCTTCTTTCGGCTCTGAGATCGGCTCCGGACCTTGGGGGTCGTCATCCCCCAATCGTACGTCTCAGATCAGCGTGCGCCAAGGCCCGTGCGCGCCACGACTTCCGGTGGTACACAAGAGAAACTTTTTTTTTTTACTTAACAGTATGTATTCATTTTGCTGTTTATTAAGAATATAATTAGAGCATCAGACCTGTGATTTCACAGAATGGATGCTCAGAATGAGAGAGGGTAGGTTTTTGTTGCTGTTGTTTAAAGAAAAATCAAGTAAACAATCGTACTTAGATGTTGCAAAAATTACCAAGACAAACCACTAAATTAAGATTTCCCCGGGGGGATTCCTCCTTTAATAGCCCCAGATTCCGCCACAAGTCCCTCCCTCTTCCCCAGCCCATCTTCCCTCCTCTCCCCAGACTCACCTCCTGGAGAACCTGTCCAAGATCATGCTTTTTCAGGAACAACATTGGTGTACAGTGGCTGAGTAAGGCTCTACCCCGGTGGTGGGCGCATCCTCCTGTCTCCAGCCAGACCTGAGGTTTTCAGTCCACTATGACTTTGAGGGGGGAAACTTGGTATGGATTGCAAAGGCGTCTAGAATAGAAAGGAGAATAACTTTGAGAGAATGCATTGTCCAAACTTCTCTTGTGTGCCACCCCTCCACACACACACACCCCGTACACGTGAGCTAGGCTTCAGAGGTTACCTTTATTCATTTAACAAACATTGATAGGGACTTCCCTGGCGGTCCAGTGGTTAGGACCCCAAGCTTTCACTGAGGAGAGCCTGGGTTCAGTCCCTGGTCAGGGAACTAAGATCCCGCGTGCTGCCTGATGCGGCCCAAAAGAAAAAAACAAAACAAAACAAAAAAAACCACATTGATTTATTGAGCACTATTGATAGACACCAGGCCCACAAAAATGGGCAGAGATGAGTTAGGATCCCCTCCTACAAGGTCTTAAAAGTTAAAGATGCCAGAGGGGAGGTGATGAGGTAGAAAGACATTCCAGCCAGGAAAAAAACATTTTTTTAAAGGCATTAAAAAAAAAAATCACAGAGCCCCAAAAGCCTGAGGCCTTCAAGGTATCTAAACTAAAGGCCAGCACTTTGGCCACGCCGTGTGGCATGAGACAGCCAAGGGCAATGGGATGTCCAGAGACAGTCTGGGAAAGGCAGTGAGGCCTTCATGTGCCGGCTGAGGAGGGTGGGCTTTGTACTGAGGGCAGTGGGGAGCCATGGAAGTTTTCAGAGGGAGGAGAGGGATGCAGGGTAACATCTGTGAAGATGCTCTTTGGCTGCTGTGTGCTGGGCTGCAGGTTGGACTGAGGGGGCTGAGGGCCAAGGGGGGCGAGTTGGGAATGAGAGCAGCCCTTGTCCGCCTACCAAGCCAGGTGCCCTGGCAGGGCCTGCGTTCTGTTCAAAGGCCCCAGGTCTCCCCTGTGCTACCAGCAGCCCCAGGCTATGTAATAAGGGTGGGGGAGAGCCCAGGGGACAAAGGGAACAGGTAAGACAGAGTGAGATTTTTCAGGGGTGTGAATGAGCTGAAATCCCAAAACAGCCTCTGCGCTGGCTGGAACCAAGCAGGGCCCCCTGCAACTGGATGCAGGGGTGGGCACTTGACATTTGATTTGCATTTCCCTGATTGAGGCAGGAGATAGATGGGCTCCAGGTTAGACATTTACAACTAGCCTCCTGTTTACACTTCCTGGGGTGAGAAGAAGAAGGGCTCCAGGCGGGACATTCATTACCAGCCCGGACATTCACTACCAGCCCCCAGCCCCGTTTACATTTCCTGAAGCAAGAGACACACGAGCTGCAGGACTACATATTTATGACCAGACTCCTGTGTATATTTCGAGATCTGCACCTCGATATAAAAACCAGCAACAGAAATAGGGTAAATAACCATACATTGGACATTTTTATGGCAGGGACGGAGTGGGACTGAACTCTGTTAAAAGATCAAGAGGTCATACATTTCCTATCCTTGGAGCAAGGGAAACATTGCACATGTGCAGAAAGGCTCATTGGGGGTCAAAAATGAGGGGGCACCACCCCATAATATGTGATGCTAAGGCTATCCCATAGGCAACTAAGAAGCCCGCATGCCACAACTAAGACCCAGCACAGACAAAATAAATAATAAATAAATATATATTTTTAAAAACTGTCCTACGTCCTACTCTGTTAGGACCTTGCTAGATGGCTAGAGGCAACCTGATAAATAAATTCAAGCTAAGCTTTCCCCAGCTGATATACTTACTCTCTCAGTGGGTAAGGGGTGTTTGTGTGTGTGTGTGTGTGTGTGTGTGTGTGTGTACGCATACATATACATACATATGTAGCTATGATTTTTAAAGTGGAATTCTTATTTTGGAACACAAAACCATGACAGACTATGATAATAAATACTTATATATTCAAAGTCATCCTCAAAGTCAAGCTTCATGGCAGGGCAGGACCAGTGGAAAAGATTTTCCACTGTAACCACATCACATTAGACCAGGGGTCCCCAACACCCAGGCCGCGGACCAGTACCAGCCTGTTAGGAACCCGGCCACACAGCAGGAGGTGAGCGGCCCGTGAGTGAGTGAAGCTTCATCTGCCACTCCCCATTGCTGGCATTACCGCCTGAACACCCCCCCGCCCTCCTGTCCACAGAAAAACTGCCTTCCACGATACCGGTCCCTGGTGCCAAACAGGTTGGGGACCGCTGCGTTAGTCTGAGTCGAAGGACAGCCTGGCCTGGCTCAGTCCCCTCCCTGGGAGACACACACAGCCTTGATGCTGGGTATTTGGGGCTTCTTTTCAGGGACCCCCAGGAAGCCCTGGCAGAGTCAGAAGCCACACTGCTGAAGGTGCCCCTGGAGGTGCTGATAAAAGGAGAAAGATTTGGCCAGCCCTCTGGGACTAGAGTTGCAAAACGAAATATAGGATGCCTGCTGAAATTTGAGTTTTAGATAAGCAATGGATAATTTATTAGTATAAATAGAGCCTAAGTATTAATTTTTTTTGGTTTATAATGTAAGTTTCATGCACACAACATTTTATTTCTACTTCTGTATGCACTCCAGCGTGCTCACTACCATAAGTTTAGTTTCCGTCTGGGGCTTCCCTGGTGGCGCAGTGGTTAAGAATCTGCCTGCCAATGCAGGGGACACGGGTTCGAGCCCTGGTCTGGGAGGATCCCACATGCCGCGGAGCAACTAGGCCCATGAACCACAACTACTGAGCTTGCGTGTCTGGAGCCTGTGCTCCAACAAGAGAGGCCGCGATAGTGAGAGGCCCGCACACCGCGATGAACAGTGGCCCCTGCTCTCTGCAACTAGAGAAAGCCCTCGCACAGAAACAAAGACCCAGCACAGCCATAAATGAATAAATAAATAATTTTTTTTAAAAGTTTAGTTTCCGTCTGTCACCATACAGTCGATCCCCATTACCCATGAGTAGGTCCCAAATATTGCATTGGGCACCCTTATACTAAAAATTGTTTATCTGAAATACAAATTCATCTGGGCTGTCTGCTTTTTTCGGGGGAGTGGGCTGAGCCACGCAGCTTGTGGGATCTTAGTTCCCCAACCAGGGATTGAACCCGGGCCCTCGGCAGTGAAAGCACGGAGTCCTAACTACTGGACCACCAGGGAAGTCCCCAGTCTGCATTTCTATTTGCTAAATTTAGGCCTGCCTGGGTCTCCTCACAGCCAGTTCCTGGGGAAAGAACGTGAGAGACCGTTGTGACAGCTGGTACAGCGTCCGTGGGCGAGGTGACCAGGTGCGATGCCCTGACCGTCCTCCCCCGCCCCAGCCTCAAGGTGGTCATGGAGCCAGGCCAGGGTTGGCTGGGTGAGGGAGGGGCCGTCATGGGGTGGTCACACTCATGCTTGGCTGTGCCTTGGATCCAGGAACCTCCTTTGTCAGAAGAAAACCAATTTCTCAAGGACTCTTGCCTTATTCTTTTTTTTTAGGCCTCACCACACGGCATGTGGGACCTTAGTTCCCTGACCAGGGATCGCACCTGTGCCCCTGCAATGGAAGCACAGTCTTAACCACTGGACCGCCATGGAAGTCCCTGCCTTATTCTTGATTATTTTTTCCTGATCTTGAAAGAAACACACATTCAAATATCACAGGAATGTATAAGTCAGAAAGTTCCTTCAGGGACTTCCCTGGTGGTCCAGTGGTTAAGACTCTGTGCTCCCAATGCAGGGGGCCCGGGTTTGATCCCTGTTCAGGGAACTAGATCCTGCATGCCAAAACTAAAGATCCTGCATGCTGCAACTAAGACCCCTAGCAGTCAAAATAAATAAATTAAGAAAAAGTTCCTCCAGAGATAAAACTATCAAGTTGGAGGTGTCTTCCAGATTTTTCCTCTATAAAAATGATAATATATCATCATCATTTCCATAAACAGAATCACAGAGACTGTCCTGAAACTTACTGTTTCATGTGATATCAGGGACTTCCTTCCAAGCAGGTGTGCATTTCTACTTTATTGGGTTTTTTTAAAAAATAAATTTATTTTATTTTTTTTGGCTGTGTTGGGTCTTTGCTGCTGCATGCAGGCTAAGCGACGAGCTGCACTGCCCATGCTTTTCATTGGTGGCTTCTCTTATTGCAGAGCAGGGGCTCTAGGCATGCGGGCTTCAGCAGTTGTGGCACTCAGGCTCAGTAGTTGTGGCGCACGGGCTTACTTGCTCCGCCGCATGTGGGATCTTCCCAGACCAGGACTCGAACCCACGTCCCCTGCATTGGCAGGCAGATTCTTAACAACTGCACCACCAGGGAAGCCCTACTTTCTTTGTTTTACTCTGCCTCCTTCTTTATCTCCATGGTGTTTGGTCTTTGGAGCGCTGAGCCCCTTTGAGTGTGAGATGAAGGACAAATGTACATAAGCACATCACCCAAATATTTGTGTATGACTCGGTGGCAAAGCATTACTGACCCCTTCACCCTATCATGGCAGGGGAGCAGGGGGCTGGGGGAGGATCGCAGAAATGGATCCAGGAGGCTGAAGGTCTGTATGACTTTTATTGTTGGGCTGAGGAGACCTATCTCTGGGGAGCCTCAGTCAAAGAGCTCCTGGATCACCGCCTCCATCGTGAGACCCTCTGCTTGTCTCCAGCACTCATCCCTGGGCTCCTCCTTAGGCAGGGGCCCCTCCTCTCCTAGCATCCTCATCGACACCACCTGACTCCAGCAGGGGCCAAACCCCTGGGCAACGCCAGGAGCCTCCCAGCCTCAAACGGGTTGGCCGACATTCACTTCCCCGTGCTGTCCTCCCGACCTGCTCAGTCACTAGGAAATGCCTTGGAGGCAGCGGCTGTCACAGTGACAGCGGCAGGAGGACGTGCCGCCCGCCCAGCACCTCTGGGTGGCTCAGACCTGCTCCATGGAGGCCCCGGGTGGAGAGGCAGATGCTGCTCGCCCTGGTCCCAGCCAAAGTGAGTCTGGGGTCCGGGCTGGGGGCAGGGAAGGAGTGGGATCCAGTCAGAGCTTGGCAGGGCTCTGCACTGACATTGGAGTGATGCCAGGGTGTGAGAGAGTGTGTGGAGTGTGTGTGTGTGTGTGTGTGTGTGTGTGTGTGTGTGTGTGGTGTCTAGGGGTGAGGAAGTGGTCAACAAAGCCTTGCCTTGGGAATCCAGGAGGAAAACCCGGTGCCCACAAGTCTCACTCTGCCTCACAGGCTCACTGTCCCAAGGTGGGGCGCGGGGATCATCTGGGCTGGTGACACCCCCCTCCAGTCCTCAAGGTGGGCTGCTGTGGGTGAAACTAGGCACTGGGGCTTCATGAGGACGGCTCCCCCTGAGCTGGCCCTCGTCCTCCCCTGCCTCCCAGAAGGCTGGAGAGGCAGCCTCATCTGTAAAATGGAAATAATATCCCCCTCCCAGAGTCGCTGTCATGATGAAATGAGGAAGGCATGCAAAATGCTAAGCACATAACTAGTGTTCAATAAACAGTCGCTGTTATAATTATTTATCACTGGTCCCATCTCACCTAGGAAGACTTTTCAGCCCTCCTTCCCCGAAATTTCCTGAAGCACCAATGGGGATGCCTTTGGTAGATAATGTCTTGCACTGTTATTTAGCTAGTTTGTGCCCAAATCAGAGCATTATTCCTTGCATTTCTTCTGCTGCCCTCTCCCCTGCCCCAGCACCCGAGACAGAGTCACGCCCGTAAGAGGAACTCAAGGATGGAGAATGAAATGGAATTAAGAGAAAGGGAGGGACGCAAGGAGGGAGGCATCAGGGAGAATGAGAAAGGGAGGTGAGAAGGTGGGGATGGAGGGCGGGTGGCATTGTCCAGACGTGAGTGACATGCCTCTCCCGAAGCACACGATGGGGAAGGGACTGCACAGAGAAGCCACCAGTGGGGACCTGGGATGTCTTTTGCATCCCCTGCATCCTTTTAATTTTTCCTCAAACTCAGTCCTCCCTGCTCCCCTTCTCATCCCAAGGAGGAAAGTGCTTCCTGATTTGGCTAATATCTACTCACCCACCCAATCTATCAACTGATTCTAATGTTTTCTATACTATCTATGAAATCTCTCTCTCTCTCTCCCATCTCCCTCTCCATTCTCCTTCCCAGGTGACCTCAAACAAGTCACTTCCCCATCTCTGGACCCGGGACTGCTCACCTATAAAACTAGATTTTCCTAAATGGCCTCAGAAGTCCTTTCTTCCCCCAGCATTCTCTTATCTAACTGCTTTACTTCTCCTTTTTAAAATTTATTTATTTATTTATTTTTGGCTGCATTGGGTCCTCGTTGCTGCACGTGGGCTTTCTCTCATTGTAGATGAGCGTCAGCTTCTCTTGTTGCAGAGCACAGGCTCTAGGCACGCTGGCTTCGGTAGTTGTGGCTTGCGGGCTCTAGAGCACAGGTTCACTAGGTCTGGTGCACGGGCTTGGTTGCTCCGCAGCATGTGGGATCTTCCCAGACCAGGGCTCGAACCCGTGTCCCCTGCATTGGCAGGCGGATTCTTAATCACTGCGCCACCAGGGAAATCCCTGCTTTACTTCTCTTGCCTGTCTTGATAACTTACTTCTTAGTTACCCAAACAACTTAAGCGATTGATCATCCCTCCTTTTAAAAAAATATTTTTTCAAGAAAACTTATAAATGTCCCCTAGGCTCTAGGGTTTCATGAAGGGCTTTTTTTTTTTTTTTTTTTTTTTTTTGCGGTACGCGGGCCTCTCACTGCTGTGGCCTCTCCCGTTGCAGAGCACAGGCTCCAGACGCGCAGGCTCAGCGGCCATGGCTCACGGGCCCAGCCGCTCTGTGGCGTGTGGGATGTGGGATCTTCCCGGACCGGGGAACAAACACCGTGTCCCCTGCATCGGCAGGCGGACTCTCAACCACTGTGCCACCAGGGAAGCCCCAGGAAGGGCTTTCTTGATCACTGCTTATCTCCAATGCCTGGCTCAGTACCTAGCCCGCAGCAAGCGGTCAATACATATTTGTTGAATAATTGGATGGATGGAATTGCCACCATATGCCTGTGGGGAATAATGAGATGCAGGGGGACATTTTAGCAGTTGGTCGGCTTAAGAAAATCAAGGTCATCCTGAGAATAACCCCAGTTTAGACACTTGCAAGTGTGTTATGAAACAAAAAAGTAAAAAGTCTGAGAAACTCTGGAATCACCATCTTAATGATCTATTGCCCATCACTTACCTAATCTATTGTCATCCTGTTCAGTTATTCTAATTTGATGGGAGCTGCCCTCTGTCAGGGGTGTGATATTCTTTAGTCACTTATGTAATAAGGAACATCTGGGGAGGAGAGGGAAGGCCGGAAGGCAGATGCCAGGAGGGGAAAGGGCTCAGCCGGCCTTAACAATGACACCTACCGTTTATTGAGCACTTACTGCGAGCCAGACTCTTCACTCATGCTACCTCACTTAATACTCTGGACAACACTGAGAGGAAGGTGGTACGATTATCATCAACCCCACCTTAGAGATGGGAAATCGAGGCTCAGACAGGTTATACAGATATATCCTTGGGTATATCAAGGATTTGAAGCCAGCTTCAGAGTCTGAGCACTTGAACCCTCACCCCAGCCTGGAGGCCACACTGACCACTTCAGAGACCAAAGCTTGAAAACCCCTGCAAAGGCTTTGGTGTTGCCACCAGGGTCCCCAGTCCCCTACCCCTCCCTCTACATATTTTTGCTCTTTCTTGGTTATGGGACCAAGTTTTCAACTTGGCAAAATGGACTGGGAACCAAGCCAGGAGCGGGGAGAGATTCCAAAAGATTTGTGATTGAACCAACTCTAGTTTGTCCTTCCTAGTAACTAATCTTGTTCTCACTACGTCATCTCTCAGACCTGGGGGCTGCCACACAGCTCTAGTTATCAGTGTGTCCAGGGGTCTTCTGTCTACATCACTGATGGAAGAATATATCAATAACAGGAAGAGGCTGTTCTAGAGGAGTTTAGATGACACAGCTGTGATACTGGGGACACGTTGAATAATGAGAACACTTGGACCACATCACATACCCAAAGAGGTGTTTCCCATCAAGGTTTACACCTTGGAAAACTGGACTAAATCCAACAATGTCGCCGTTGCTGACAGCATCGCTGGAGCCTCTCTTTAGCGCTCAGATAATGTTAGAAACCCACCTGTTGCATCATGGTGACTCCTTATCTTTGATTTAAAACAATCTCATGCCACTTGATCAGTCATTTGCCTTCTCACCAGAATGGGCACCCGGTGACTTTTGGCCATTTCCAAATACCAGACGTATCCTCGAAGGATGAAAATCTGCCTTCACAGAGGTTAATCAGAAGGTTCTCTCGCAGCCTCGGGTAGGCCTCCGGGAAGAGTCTGAAGGATGAGTGAGCTGTGATGGGCAAAGGAAGGAGCCCACAGCTCCCTGACGTGACCGCGCGGCCAGCCAGCCGTCATTTGGATGTTTAAGTTTGGAGTTTCATTTTCAAATCCCTCATTGCTTTACAGCCACACGTGGCACACAGGAGTGCGGCGCAGGGGCTGCACACAACCCAGTGGGTCGGCCAGCCCGAGCGGGGAAACGCAGCAGCAGCAGAGGCTGTTCTGGAAAACGGCCACTCTGGGCACACGCCCACACTGAGGCCTGCACTGAGGCCGCGGGTGCATCCGCTTAGCCACCTGCTTCCCCTGGGAAATGGGTCCTCCGGCCTCCACTTCGGGCCTGGAACCAGGAAGCGGGAGGGGGTGACCTCACAGGGAGTGCCCGTCGGGCTGGAGGTGGGAGGCTACACCTTCCCCGCCACCCACCTCCTTCCAGAGCCCAGCGTGGCTGGGAGCTCTCGCTATTTGTCTCCCAATCCCCCTTCCGGAAGCGGCCCCTCATCGCTTCCGGCGGGTCCAGGGTTACTTCCGGTAGACCCTGGAGGAGGAGCAGCGGGAGAGGACCCGGGAGGAGGGGGCGGAGGCAGCGGGGTGCCGGGAGGCCCGGAGGGGTCCGGCAGGGGAGCGAAGGAGGGAAAGGCGCTGATGCTCTGGCCCTTCTCGCCCACAGCCAGGGCCCTGCCCTCCCGTGCGGCCATGTCCGAGGGGGAGAGCAAGGAAAGCTCGGGCGGCGAGTGCCCCGTGTGCTACGAGAAGTTCCGCGAAATGGAGGGCGCCAGCCGGACGCTGAGCTGTGGCCACATGTTCTGCCATGACTGCCTGGTCAAGTACCTCCTCTCCACGCGCGTGGACGGGCAGGTCCAGAGGACCGTCGTCTGCCCCGTCTGCCGCTACGTCACCTTCCTCGGCAAGAAGAGCTCCTCCTGGCCCTCCAAGCTGGACAAGAGCGCTCAGACCCTGGCCGTGCCCATGGGCCTGCCGCCCGTGCCACCGCCGGACACCCTAGGCCACGCCAACTCCCTGGCCCTCTCCCAGCCTTTCTGGAGGCCGTCCCCGAATCAGGGCGTCCAGCTGACCTTGGACCCGCCGCCCGGCCTACTCCAGGAGCCGCAGATCTTCATCATCAGCTGCCACGGGATGCCCCTGGGGAAGCAGGACAGCATCCTGCCCGGGCGCAGCCAGGCCGAGCTCTTGGAGGCCTCCCCGGTGCCCAGCTCCACCCGGTCGTTCTGCAGCCGCTCCCAGGCCCTACTGCTCATCATCCTCATTGCCGTGGTGGCCATGGTGCCTGCCATCCTGCCCTGGGTGCTGCTGGTGAGGAAGCACGCGTGAGTGGGGCACCGGCCCGAGGGCCGCTCTGGAAGCTGCCCACTCACACAGCCAGGCTGCCTGGGGGTGGGGGCCAGCCGAGCCCTGTGGGGTGGCCAGGGGCAGAGAGGGTGTTAGGGCGGTGCTGGCTGGAGGTCCAGTGGCATCTCCCCACCCCGGGCTCCTTGCTCCCAGTGCGTCTCAGGGAGAACAGGGAGGCCAGGGCTGGGCTGAGCAGCAGGCTCTGGGCTGAATGAAATGGAAACTCCAGGCTCCAGGCCAGGGAGGAAAGCGTGATGGACACCCCTGCTCAGAAACAGCAGCAGGGGCATACCCTCCGGGGATGTTGACCCTTCCTCTAGGCTGGAGCCGAGCAAGGCAGGGAGATGGGCGGCTGCTCCGTCCTGTGGGCTCACCAACCCCGAGGGATAGTCCTCACCTGCCAGGTGACCTGCCTGAGGCCAGCTGGGGTTCTGCGTGGGGTACATCCTGGAGGGGCCCAAGGGCAGGACTCCTCCAGGTCAGAATTCCCGGCCAGGGTCCTCCAACCCGCTCCGAGCAATAAACAGAAGGGGTGGCGCAGGGGCCAAAGGCACTTGTGTTTCCTGGAGTCTCAGCCCCCATCCGTGACACCCCACAGCTGGGCAGGGGTGCCAGCCTGGAAGGTGTTCCCTGAGGGAGAAGCTGATCTCAGGGAGCTCCTGGAGGAAGGAACAGAAAAGGGGAGCGGAGGCCACATCAGGAGTCGGAAGTTTGTTGACAGAGGCTGAGGCCAGCAGAATGGCCCACAGAGCCAGAGGTCTCCCCAAGCCTCCCCGGCCCAAGAATGGTCCAAATTTTGAGTCCTGGAGTTTTCAAGGATAGTGTGGAAGGCGGGCAGTGCAGGGGAAGCCTGGTGGCCGGGACTTGAGTCAGCTGAAAACTATGTGGGCAAACGAACACCTGGGGGCTTCCTCCCAGCCCAGGTTCTCCTCTTCCTCATGACCAACCACTCATTAGAGGCCACACCAGCTGGGCCAGTTCCCGGGGTGGATTCCCAGGCTGGGCTGGGTGAGGAAGGGTGGGGAAGAAGACAGCGGTGCTTGGCAGAGACAACCCAGATGTTGTCGGCGCTGGCCAAGGTCACATCACCTGGGGACCCCGCCTATGCTGGGGGTCCTTGATGAGGACACTAGAAAAAGCTCAGATTGGGTCTTGTCTGGGGAGCGAGCCATTCGGGGACAGCTATTTTCTGTTTACTAAGGCCCATAAGTCAGTGGGCCATCATCTTAATTTTAGGGCTAAAACCAGCAAAAACCTCAAGCTGTTTTCTGAAATGGGTGGTTCAGAGCCCAGGTGTGCCAACAGCCAAGCTCTCCACAGCCTCTGCCTCTCCCAGCGCAGTTCGCTGTCTGTGGGGAAAGAAGTAGCGCCCTCTTACCTAGTTCCTAAAAGCCTGTAATGGTGGTCATTTGGGGACCATTCGGGGATGGGATCCACCTGCAGGGGATATTGGGACACAGAGAGAGTTGATTTAATGCACTTATGGGCTTCTTTTCAAGATTAGAGAAGAGCATAGGTGCTATTGGGGGAGGTACAGGTGGATTCATGGGAAAAATGTTTATTACAGGAATTAAAATGTTAAATTTACGAAGACTCTACTGAGTCAGTTTTAACCACACCCAGGCTGCTTCAAACAGTGTCATGAATGTCTGGGGACCTGCTTTTAGCCTTTTCAGATTCTGTTGTGTTTGCCAAAAGTTAATTTCGAAATACCTATAGTGTTTCCATATTGTTCAGTCGTGACTTGTAGATGGCACTCCTTTTATTTTCAAAGAATGTCAAAAGCTATATATTTTCTCAAAGATTCCAGACACACTGTAAATGCATGTGGGAAGCGATGAGCCTGGCCTTTTAGGATAATTCACTTTAAATGAAAAAGACCATCCGAAAACACAAATGCAAATGGCTCTTAAACATTTACTCAGCCACACTTGTGAAAGGAGTGCAAATTACAATTCTGCTGGCATCCCATTTTTCACCTATTAGCTTGTCTAAACTCACCCTGCTGCCAACGCTGAGGGAAGCAAGTGAGGTTGATAGGAAGGGATACTGATAAAACCCCTAGGAGGGGAAATTTGACATTATCTATCAAATGTCCACTTTGACCAAGCAATTCCCGTTCTAGAAAGGTATGTGACAGACACACTTGCATACTGCGGCATTGACATATGTAATTGCAGTGTTGTTCCTAAAAACAAAGAATTGGGAAACCCTGCATGCCAGTCAGAAGGGGCTGGTTGTGTAACTTAAGATGCAGGAACTGTCATGCAGCTGTAAAAAGAACAAGGAAGGACCTGCAAACTGACTCCGAAAGTCTCCAAGATCCAATGGCCGATGGGCAGAGGCAAGGTGTGGAACGCTGGGTATCCGATACTACAACCTGTGTAGAAAGTGGGGGCATAAGAATTTACTTTCCGGGACTTCCCTGGTGTCCAGTGGTTAAGAGTGCGCTGAGAATGGACTTGAGGACACGGGGAAGGGGAAGGGGAAGCTAGGATGGAGTGAGAGAGTGGCATGGACTCATAAATACTACCAAATGTAAAATAGATAGCTAGTGGGAAGCAGCTGCATAGCCCAGGGAGATCAGCTCTGTGCTTTGTGACCACCTAGAGGGGTGGGATAGGGAGGGTGGGAGGGAGA
The DNA here is from genome assembly GCF_008692025.1 of Phocoena sinus. NCBI lineage: Eukaryota > Metazoa > Chordata > Mammalia > Artiodactyla > Phocoenidae > Phocoena > Phocoena sinus. The sequence goes on from NC_045782.1 coordinate 8,222,700, forward strand.
CGCAAGAGGGAGGAGATATGGGGATATATGTATACGTATAGCTTATTCACTTTGTTATACAGCAGAAACTAATACACCACTGTAAAGCAATTATACTCCGATAAAGATGTTAAAAAAAAAAAAAAAAAAGACTGTGCTTCCACTACAGGGGGCACGGGTTCGATCCCTGGTCAGGGAACTAGATCCCACATGCCACGTGGCGTGCCCAAAAAAATGAAAAAGAATCTACTTTCTGATTTGCTTATTTGTGCATAAAGCAATTGGGAATATTCCAAAAAAACTAGTATGAGTGGTGAACTGTGGATGGGGATGAGAAAATGATGGGATGGAAAGGGAACTTCTCCCTTTACCTTTGGTATTTTGGGATTTTTGAACCAAGTAAATGTAGGTGTTATCTGAACATTGAATTGAAAAATTATATTAGAAGCTAAAGATATCTTCAGTGTACACACTTGTTGCCTAGTGAGGAGTCGGCCCCAAGAGCCGCCAGACTGCTTGACCCGTGGTTCCAGCGTGTCAGCTGATGTGTGTCGTTCGAGGTATGACATCTTAGGCTTAACAGGCACCCAGGAAGGAAGGTAAAATGTTTAATATTCTCAGCGTTCCTAAGTTCCTATGGATTTCTCTGGGCCCCACCATTTAATGTGCTCATTTTGATTCCCTCTTTCTCGATTTTTTTGGCTGTGCTGCGCGGCTTGTGGGATCTTAGCTCTCCAACTCCCCAGGCCCCTGGCATTGAGAGTGGGAGTCCTAACCCCTGGACTGCCAGGGAATTCCCTGTTTTGATTCCCTCTTTGATATCCTTCCTTTTCTTTCTCAAATAAAATCTTTCGCTTTAAGCAACCACCCTGGGGTCAGGGCACTACAGGAAGATAACATAGATAGGTAGACAGGCAGACGGATGCCCCGAGGTTAAACATAAACTGTCACTCCTCTCTTTCTCCCCTTGTCCAGCGGCATACCCCCGCCTTTACACTCACACACACACTCTCACACTCACACACACTCACTCCCTTTGCCACCTCCCATTACAATAACCTTTAACTCTCATACACAGTCTAGGCCGACCCAGCGAGCCGAAGGATCCATACTTCACTGGTGGGCCCCAGGCCAGAGCTGCCAGGAGTCTGGGCAGGCACATCAGAGACCGCTCTGCCCCTCGGCCCGTGACCTCTGCCCTCAGTGAAGCCTGAGGACGCGGGCAGCTCTTCTGCAAGGCAGAAGGCAGTCTCTCTTTGACCTTCACAATCCAAATGTCCTTTTTTGATACAAAATAAACAACCTTGGCCCACCCTCACAACTTGTCCCTTTCCTTCGTCCTCCTCAAACCCAGAACAAAGGAGCACCACAACTAATTCTCAACACAACCTACTGGCAGTTCCTACAAGCAATGCTGGTGCAGGCCTCCGGGCTCTCGTTTGGGTAGTTCTCTCCACCTGGAACACGCTTCCCCCATTGTCTACCTGGAAAACTCCTACCTAGCTTTCCAGAAACAGTTCATGGGTTACCTATAAAACCTCCCCCAACCCTTACCTTGGTTAGAATTGGCCGCACCTGTGCTGTGTCCCCTGCTGCATTCCACCATCTTCCCGAGACACTTGATGATGGCGTGTTTGTTGACAAGTCCGTCTCCTCCTAGACAATGTGCTCCTTGACGAGAGGCTAGATCTTAACTGATCTTGCTAAGATCATACCAAGCGTCTGGCACAGAATTTAGGAAACAGTCGAAGCTGGATAAAGAATGCATGAGTGAAGGAATGAATGGATGAACAAATGAACAAGTAAATGTGACGGTTTGTGGTCCAGAAAAAAAGTTTAGTCCAGGGATGTAGGCATGAAGCCTGGATAATACCTACTTTGGTGTGTCTTAGGGCTACACAAAGACCACCCTCAAAATGACCCGAAGGAGCCAATTTAAAAGGACTCACTTGGGGACTTCCTCGGAGGTCCAGTGGTTAAGACTCAGAAAAAAAAAAAAAGGACTCACGTAAGAAGAATGTGGAGAGAGGACAGCCAGGCGAGGTGGCCAGAGGTTCGTGTAGGGTGGAGCCATGATGTCCAACAGACACTTGTGAAGATAAACAGACTGTATGACTAGGCTAGCAGTCATCTGCATCAGTGGGTACAATTTCCAACAGTCTTCACACTGTATAAAGTGGTTATGCTTCCACATGGTGGGTGGGCTGGAGTTTAATTTCGATGACTGTGTTGGATGGAGGGAGGGAGGCCTGAGAGGCTTGGGTGACAGTGGAGAATGATGGGGAGGCTGAAGAAACAGAGAGGACCTTTGAGAGGACCCCAGAGAGAAAGATGATGGGGAGGCCTGAAGAAGAGGCAATGAAGGAAACTAGTAAAGACAGTAAGAGGAAAGAGAAAGTGAAGACCAGAAAGGGAGGCAGGAGCCTTCAGCAGTTCCCTACGACTTTCAGCATCCAAGTCAAACTCAGCTCAACCCCAGAGCCTCATGGGCTCCTCTCTGAATCCCTCTCATGCCAGCCACAGGGACCTGGCACCTGGTGACAGTGTGTCATGGGCTTCACACCTCCACGCCTTCCCTCAGGCTATTCCCTCTCTGCCTCCTGGAGCTAATTTTAACATTCCTCAAAGGTCACTAAAGGGCGACTTCACCCCAGGTCTTCCCGGACCCCAGAGTTCTCTTCTCTTCCCGAAGCACCCAGGCACCAAGGATAGCCAGGCTCAGCGAGCACTTCTCTGGGGTCCTGTGGTTGTAAATTTTGTTGTTTATCTCATCTCTTAGACAGTGAGCTTCCTGCAGGCAGAAACTTTGACTAATTTCCTTTTGTAGCTCCAGGGTGCAACGTGGCTGGCCCATGAAAGATGTTCCATAAACATTTGTTGAAAAGAATTGCAGCAGCAGAATTCTGCTCTCACTGAAGTTTTGAATAACAAATAAAATCCGGGGCTATATCTTCACAGCATATTTAAGAACACAACTATTTTTAAATCATGAAAACACATGTTCTTCACCGACTCCACTCTGGGCCCTCAAGGATATGGTTTCTCACTTTTTGACTTGACCCCAGTGGGTTCCTACAAATTGGAAACATATAGGGAATTATCAGAAGGGGCTGGGAAGCCAGCCTGCATGGGTTCGTCTATAACCTATGGGTTCTGTATAACCTTGCACGAGCTCCTCTCACTTCTCTGTGGCTCAGGGTCCTCATCTGTAAAACAGGACAACAATACCAGGATGGCAAGGCTATTTGGTGGATTAAAGGAGCTAAAAAGGCAGTGAGTAGAAGGGTGTCCCTAAGACTCTGCAAGCTTACTACGTCTTAAGTATCATGAAACGTGTGTCTTCCCCTAGTATGACACCTGCGTTATTCATTCAACAGAAACCGATCGCTTACTAGGTGCGCGGCCAGGCACGCGGCGGGAGTTCACCCCGCACTGCAATCCTTCAGGAGGGCGCACCCCCTTGCCCTGCTTCCATCAGATCCTGAACTGAATGTGAGCAGGCGGTAAAATTAAGAAAAGGGCACAGTGGGGGGCTTCCCTGGCGGCACAGTGGTTAAGAATCCGCCTGCCAGTACAGAGGACACGGGTTCGAGCCCTGGTCCGGGAAGATCCCACATGCAGCGGAGCAGCTAAGCCCGTGCGCCACAACTACTGAGCCTGAGCTCTAGAGCCCGTGAGCTACAACTACTGAATCCTGCGTGCCTAGAGCTTGTACTCCGCAACAAGAGAAGCCACCGCAATGAGAAGCCCGCTCACCGCACTAGAGAAAGATGGCGTGTAGCAATGAAGACCCAACGCAGACAAAAATAAATAATTAAAAAAAAAAAAAAGAAAAGGGCACAGTTCTCTACGTGGAAAAGCTTCCTCACGCCGCGCTCCTCAAAGTGTGGTCTCGGACCAGCACCCTCGGCATCACCTGGGAGCTCGTTAGAAACGCGGGTTCAGACCTACTTCCGCGGGACGGGGGCGGACCCGCGGCCCCAGTTCTCGGAAGGCCCCTCGCCGGTGGGAGCCGAACCTCGGACGGGCCCCGCGGAGCAGTCAGCACACACATTGGTGTTGGGGCGGCTGCGGGCGGCCGGCTGGAGCTGGCTGGTTACCTGTCAGGCACACTCGACAGGCCCACGCCTTTGGCCCGGGGTCCAGGTAACCGAGGTGACCGGCCGGCCGGAGTCCCAGCGCCACCTGGCGGTCAAATATAGGACCTGCCCTTTCCCGGCTAAGGGAGTACCCGCTGCTCGGTGTTCGAGTGAAGGGACACGGGTCCCTTGGGGCCGCTAGCTCCCTCAACACCCGCCGGGGCAGTCAGACCCCAAGCAGCCCCCGCCACTTGCCCGGGAACCACCGTTCCCAGAGGACGCAGCTGGAGAACCCAGAGCTCCCACGGAAGGCACCAGGACCTGGAGAAGGGCTCTGCAGTTCCCCTCCGAGCCACGAGATGACGCTAGTGATCAATTTCTTTCCCAGTTTTCCGTCCGCGTTCAAACTCTGCGCCTCTCTCGCTCCAAGAAACATCGGTCTCGCGAGACCTCTCGGAAACTTACAAAACCGGAAGCTGTGTGTGGATCTCTTCCCTTTTGTGGCCATCGCTGAAGCGCCAAGGGGTGAGTTTGCTGGGACAACGCGTATAATCCGCAGCCATCCGTTCACGGGCACGGTGTATCTCGACCCCGGGGGCCCCGATACTGTCCCGGTGGCCGAGTAGCAGCCGGGAAGGGGGGCCAGGATGGTCTCGATCTTTCTTCTAGCTCAAGGCCCGCCGGGGTGGGGAAGGGAGGAGGAAAGAGGATTTGGGGACTTGGCAACGGGAGCTGAAGGGGAGAGGGCCTATGGTGATGGAGTCTAGTCTGGGCAGTGTAGTTTCCTAAAGAATGGTCTCGGGATAGCTTCTTGGTAAATCTACAGAACTTTCAGACGGCGCTCGCCCATTGGAAGGCTTTTTGGATCCGAGTTATGTGCATTTTCCAGGTTCGGGATGAGGGCCTGATTTCATTCATTTGGGATGGGGCTAAATGGGTTCACGCTCAAGTTCGCAGATTAACGTTAGTTGGTCTTTCTAAAACGTGATGTGATGTTTGAGTTGTCAGTCTGCTTTGCCCTAAATCAGCGGAAATATAAGGCCTGTTTTAGCTTCCTTACGCAGTAGTTATGCAGTTTGAGAGTGTAAACAAAAAGTTTAATTACAACAGGTGTGTTGGTAATGGAACGTTCTTCTGTTCCATAAGTAAATAAAGAAAACATCCCAGTAAAGCAATTCACTACAAGCAGTTTTTGATGAAGTTAAAGAATGTGACAGCTTTTGTGAGCATTCTAAACTTTCCAGATGAAATTGTTGCAGTTACTTGTTTGTAAACTGAGTGAGATTTGGTCATTTAAGGGTTTGCACCTCTTTTAACTTTTTATTTAGCCGAAATGAAGTTCAATCCCTTTGTGACTTCTGACCGAAGCAAGAACCGGAAAAGGCATTTCAATGCGCCTTCCCACATTCGCAGGAAAATTATGTCTTCCCCTCTTTCTAAAGAGCTGAGACAGAAGTACAATGTCCGATCCATGCCCATCCGGAAGGATGATGAAGTTCAGGTATGTGCCGTGTTCAGGTCATCTTGGCGAATATCCCGCACGTTAGGCATAGACGATGGATTGCATTCTGAGAGTGATACATCTGAGACGTTCGCTCCCAGGACAGGATTGCAAAAGGAGTTGAGCTGGGGACTAAACACAAAGTATGCAGCTTTCTTCACCTTTACACTTTGGTGAAAATCAGTTGTCTCAAGCATCAGATGCAGTCATAATTAAACAGAAGACAGGGGGTTTGGAACCAGAATCTTACTTTTGGAGTTATCTTTTTCTGGGTATGTTTGGGCATTGGAGAGGCATTTGAGGACCAGTAAACAATTCTGTGTCTGAATCAAAATCCATATATAAGTTACAACTGAGCTGTAGTTTCATATGATTGTTTGAGAGGACCAGTAAATAATCCGTCAAGTCTATTTAAGCGAAAATTCCTATTAATGTTTCTTAGCTGTAACTTGCAGCTAGTGATTAAGATTCAGTCTCTAAAGCAGCTTACACGTTACCAGCATTTCATGAGATGAATAGCCATTTGTCGCTCCTGGGCTGGTGCTAAAATTGCCAGTAGGTCTTGGAGGCAGTCTCCTCTGCTTTCTGCAACTGGGAAGAAACATCTGTTCAGAAGCACTTTGGCAAGCTGAGGGTCGTTGGGACTTGCGGGTACAGAACGATGTTAGTTAACCTCAGGGAAAGAAGTGGCATGTTTCCTTAAATATTAGCTGCTGCCCACTCTTGGGCACTTAGCTGGGCCCTTTAATGGGTTGTGAATTTAATATTTATGGCCTGTTGTTCCCTTTGAGATGGAGTGACAATTTCCTTGTCAACTTGGTACAAAAAACCAAGGTGGGCTTGTTCCTCGTTTTTAACCTTTTAACAAGCCCACCACTGCTGGTGGGTCATCAGTTGTAAGATGCACTGTCCATCACTGTAGATTTATATGGAGCATAGTTTATTTCCAGGTTAATTGAAGCCAGAGATAGAATTATTGGCACATTTCCATTAATGATTAGGTCTTTCAAAATTGGAAGATCCTGTAAAGTGAATGATGTTTATCTGATTCATAGGTTTCCTGATTTTCAAGTTTAATATTCTTTTAACCACATATATCTTTTATTTTTGAATTTGCATTTAGGTTGTACGAGGGCACTACAAAGGGCAGCAAATTGGCAAAGTAGTCCAGGTTTACAGGAAGAAGTATGTCATCTACATTGAACGAGTGCAGCGGGAGAAGGCTAATGGCACAACTGTCCACGTGGGCATTCACCCCAGCAAGGTGGGTGTTTTTAAGAATGCTTGAGAGGGGAGAAGGAAATTTTAACAGTTATTCTGTATGTGTATTTAATGTACCTTTTCCTTAAAAGCTATTAGTAAGCTGATGGATCAGTCTAAAAATGAATAGGTCGTAAAATATAGGAAATCGGGTAATTTTTAGATATGGAGCTGATACCCTGTGTATTAAACAGAACTGACTAAACAGTAAGGCACATTTACAGCCCTGCAAAGTAGGTATTAAGTCATTTGCAGATGGAAAAAATCTGGACCTCAGAGTCTAGATCCCATTGATAGTGGTATCTAAGCCAAAATAGAAGATAATGGTCCGATTCTCATGTCCTGGACTTTAATGTGAATTCTCCAATACAGCTGTCTAATTTCTCTCAATTAAAAAAATATGTTTAATATAAAGGTAATAAATGTGCTTGGTGCCTATTCAAATAATGAGGTGTTCGTTTTTTTAAGATCTTGAGTTGGCACCACAAATCTAATCTTCAAACTACAGGAAAGTCGAAAGACTAGTACAGCTGTTGCATATCTTTCACCTAGAATTCACAACTACCATTTTCTTTGCCCTTTTCCCTACCCACTAGTGGATTACAAACATCGTGGCACTTCACCTCTAATTACTTCAGTGTGTATCTCTTAAGAACGAAGACTTTCCCATTCTTTACTGCAGTCTTATTTTTGCCCCCCACTAGATGAGCGGTTGTCAAGGTCAGCAATCCAGTGACCAATTCTTAGTGTTTTATGAACTTAATGCAGCATTTGACAGTTGATCTCCCTCTTTGTGGCTCATCTTCATCTCTTATTCCTGACAAACCTCAATATCCAGTTGACTAGTTTGCATGTCAACTTGGATACCCAATCAGTATCTCATACCTGACATGTTTAAACTCCTGGTTTTATCCTTGAACCCTCTTGCAGTTTGTTACCGTCACTGTGTGTGGCAGCTTTGTCCTAATGGCTCAGGCCAAAATGTCATTATTATATACCCCACATCAGTCGATAAGACCTGTTGACTGCTGTCACATTGTATCCAGAATATTGTTACCATCTGAGTGGCCTACAAGACTGATCACCAGCTACTACTTCTTTTTATTTATTTATTTATTTTTGGCTGCATCGGGTCTTCCTTGCAGTGCGCACAGGCTTTCTCTAGTTGCGGCGAGTGGGGGCTACTCTTCGTTGTGGTGCACCGGCTTCTCATTGCGGTGGCTTCTCTTGCTGCACAGCACGGGCTCTAGGCACACGGGCTTCAGTAGTTGTGGCTCGTGGGCTCTAGAGTACAGGCTCAGTAGTTGTGGCACACGGGCTTAGTTGCTCCGCGGCACGTGGGATCTTCCCCGATCAGGGCTCGAACCCGTGTCCCCTATATTGGCAGACGGATTCTTAACCACTGCGCCACCAGGGAAGTCCCATCACCAGCTACTTCTTGATGTCACCTTATTCCACTCTCCGTGTTCTAGTCCACTGGCCTCTTTACTGTTCCTACAGCCATGCTACTCAGTGTGTCTGCTGGTTGGCAGGATCACCTGGCAACTTCATAGAATTGTACATTCTGTTCCCAGGTCTACTGAAGCAGAATTTGGGGGTGGGACCCAGGGGTCTATTTTAATAAGCCCTCCAGACACACTCAAATTTGAGAAACACACCTGTTAAACTTAGAAGTTCTTCTGCCTCTGGACTTCTGTGCTTGCTGTTCTGTTTGGAATACTCTACCCCTCTTATCAGGTCTCTGTTCAAATATAGACCTTTCCGTGAGGCTTTGCCTGATCTCGATTATGATTTGGCCCCTGTCCTCCAGCATTCCATCTCATATTAGATATAACCTCCATGGCGGTGGAGATTGTCTTTTGGTCGCTATGCTATATTTCCAGACCTTGTTCAGTGCTGTCTTTGCCTTCCCTCACCTTCCTCTCTAAGACTAAAATTTATCACAATCTGGGTGTCTTTCGTGACAAATCTGTTGGAATAAGGTCTGTTGTATGACTTCACTAAAGGTTTTGCAGGTTGAAGCATATGTGAAGGCTACATTTAATTTCCAACCTTGTGGTACTAACGTTACTATAGAAACAAAAACGTGTGTGACTTTGTTAGCTTATAAAACTGAGAGGAGTGGAATAGTTGAAACGTTTTGCAGTAGAAAAAGCTGATTTTCTAATAAAGCACAGAAGAGGACGTGAGAAGAACCACCAGTGCCACGTTGCCTTCTCCTTTGTTGGCTGAGCATTAGTGAACATTTAAATTTAAGCCAGGCTTGGGGGTAAAGAATCATTTATGGCGCTTCAGTGTTTAGGCATCCACTCCCACAGGTGTGGGGAATGGCACTGAATGTTGGGCTTCCCGTGTGTTCTGTGTTGGTAATTGTTTAAAGCTCAGGAGCATTTTTCTTATTTGTCTGCAGGTGGTTATCACCAGACTAAAACTGGACAAAGACCGCAAAAAGATCCTCGAACGTAAAGCCAAGTCTCGCCAAGTAGGGAAGGAAAAAGGCAAATATAAGGAAGAAACAATTGAGAAGATGCAGGAATGAAGTGATCTTGTTTACAACTTTCATTAAAAACTGTTAAAATGAAGAGTCTTTGTTTATGTGTGGTGCTTTGAGATGCTGACTAGATTTCGGTGGGTCAGTTTTCAGGGAAGTTCAGGTGATGTTAGCTATCTAGGGGTGGACTACCCTTATCATATGGCTTGATTCCAGTAATGAAAAGTACTGTTTAGAGAGAGTTGGTTTTTTTTTTTTTTTTTTTTTTTTCTTTTTCAGTACATGGGCCTCTCACTGTTGCGGCCTCTGCCGTTGCGGAGCACAGGCTCCGGACGCGCAGGCTCAGCGGCCATGGCTCACGGGCCCAGCCACTCCGCGGCATGTGGGATCCTCCCGGACCAGGGCACGAACCCACGTCCCCCGCATTGGCAGGCGGGCTCTCAACCACTGCGCCACCAGGGAAGCCCGAGAGTTGGTTTTTTAACCAACTTTGAGCATCAGTTCTTTTTTAAAAAATTTATTTTTAGCTGCGTTGGGTCTTCGTTGCCACGCTTGGGCTTCTCATTGCGGTGGCTTCTCTTGCTGGGGAGCGCGGGCTCTAGACCACAGGCTCAGTAGTTGTGGCGCACGGGCTTAGCTGCTCTGCAGCATGTGGGATCTGCCAGGACCAGAGCTTGAACCCGTGTCCCCTGCATTGGCAGGCGGATTCTTAACCACTGCGCGACCAGGGAAGTCCCAAGCACCAGTTCTTTAATGATTGAAATGCTTTCTAACAATATTCCGAGATCGGGACTGATAAAATAGTGATTTTCTTTTACAGAGGCAGCAGCACTTTGGGGTAAAGCTGAATACCCGAGGACCCCCTTTACAACCTTGTTTTCTGCACTGATGTCGTGTGAGTGCTGTTAGACCAAAACGAATCTTTAGCTTACAATCTGAAGCAAAAAGTGCTCACCTAAAATGCAGTTTCTCCTAGAGGATTAAGCGATACCGTGCACAGAGTAATTGTTGGCAACACCTTCCTCACTCTAGACTTAAGCATTTAAACGTGTAGGACGATGAATGGGGTTTACTTTCCAGGCTGGAGGCGAGCATTTATTTATCTTGGAGCCTTTACGACAACGTGTGGAAATAGGTGACCAATTTTGCCGCCGCCGGAGACCTGAGTTAGTGGCTGGCTTAGCCAAGGTCGCACCTGGGCCGGCCCCAGCTATCACCTCGGTGATCTCACTCACCGCAGCTTCCGCCGAGCACGCTGCAGGCTGGGCAGGACCCCCGAACACAGCCTTCGTAACCGAGGAAAGGAGTAAGGTTTCTTCCCGCCGCGGCGTCTGCGGACTGGCCCTCGGGAGGGGCGGGGCTTCCGGCCGGCGCGGAGCCGCTTCCGGCCGGCACGGCCGGCCTCAGCCGCGGCGGCCCCACGCGGGCGGGAAAGGACCGGGCGGCGCTGGTGGACGCAGCCGTGGGTGGGGCAGGGTCCAGGCACGGCGGCCCTGGAGTATTCCTTTTCCCTTCCGGACCTCCCTCTCTTGCAAAACCACCCGGATCGGCCTCTCTTCCCGCTGGCCTGGCTCATTCATTTCACTCCTCCCCCGGAGTTGGCTGCCCTTGGAGGAGTGGGCGGGCCCGACTAGCAGGCGGAACCCGCGTGGAGCCTGGCGCTGTGGTGCCGAGACCGCGGAACCCAGGACGGCACAAAGGACTTGATGCCCGAACCAGGTTTTCGGGAATAATCGGGAGTTTGTATTGTGGAAGGTGCGGGGACACTGCATTATCACCGAGTCTTCCCAACAACTCGTTGTGATGGAGAGTGGTATTCTCCCCATTTTATAGTTGCGGAAAATGAAGCCTCAGTAACTTTGCCCAGCCTACTCACACAGTAAATGATAGCGTCAGAAATTGACTTACCATGTCTCTGCAAAGCCTCTCTTCTATACCTGTAAGCCAAGTGTTTGACAAATACCCTTTGAACATCTTTCGTCTCAGCTCTGTATTCATCTGCCCTCTGAGGGGATACAGCGAGGTAGAAGCCTCAGCCCCTGCCTTCTAGGTTTGTACACCTGAACCAGTCGACTGAAAATGCAAAGCGCTCCAGTGAGTGGTGCAGGCTGTTCAGAGGCGGGAGAGATGGCAGTCAGCCGGAGTGCATCAGGAAGGATGCTGATTTGAGCTGGGTGTGATTTGGAAGAACCTGTTCCAGGTCCGGGACAGCCAAAGCAAAGACTCGCAGGTGGGTGAGGAAGGAAGATCTTTCCAGTCTTCTCTAAACAAGCTCATTTATCAGCCCACCAGCACAGATCACACCAGGAAGTTGGCCATCTTTCTTTGGGGCCTCGTTTCTTTCCTTTTGCTTTAGAACAGGTGTTGAAAACTCAGGTAACTACAGGGGTGGGCAGCTAAGGTGAATAGTTAGTAGCTGGCTTAAAGACTGTGGGAAACAGAGTGTAGACTGTCTAAAGGGAGTGGCTGCCTCTCTACTCCAGCCAGTTGTTGCCAAGTAGCAAAGCTCCCAGTATGACTGGATCGTCCCATTTTTCATGAAAGCCAGAAACCTAGATTTTTATATGAACTCCCCAGTCTGTAAATATAGGTAAACCATTCAATTTTTAAAAAGCAAACACTGGGTAGACTAACCAACATACGTCTATTAGCCAAATGTGACTCTAGGACTGTGCTTTAGAATTTCATGGTATAGGCTAAGGACCATTTCTCATATTAAAGATTGAGATTTTTCCATCCTTTGATTATAAACTATTTCTAGCGTGTCTTCTTCATTCTTTTATAGGATGGAGATGAGGCCTTTCCTTCCCGTGTAGTTCCTTGAAGGGCCTCCAATAGCAGCCAGTGCAGCCAATTTCTGAGAGATGCTGGTTTCAGTGAGGAGTCTGGAAGGTGCTCCTCCTGGATTCCGTTGAATATCTTGTGGTTTCAAGTCTCTTCTAAGGACTGTGGTATAGTAATACATATTCTTTGGGAAACAAAGCCCCATGTCAATGATTATATGGGACTGGTGGATGAAACAGACTGGTTTATTTACTGCAGGACTTCTCAGAGCCTTTAAAAATGTCAGTTTGCACTGAGGGTCTTGAGCTCAGGCTTAAAGAGCATATTATAAACATTCTGTTTCTTCGATCCTGAAATGCATATTTTTCACCTTTAAAAAATCTGGATGTGTGGGCAATTCCCTGGCGGCTCAGTGGTTAAGAATCTATACTTCCACTGCAAGGGGCACGGGTTCAGTCCCTGGTTGGGGAACTAAGATTCCGCATGCCGTGCAGCGTGGCAAAAAAAACCATCTGGATATGTTCATTTAATATAGGGCCTCAGTTTTTCCTCTCAAAAGAAAATTGTCATTATGTCAGTGGTTTTACAGTCAGTGGTGTCTTTAGAATCAGGAATGTTCCATGGTTAACCAGTGAGGCCAGTTGAGGGAATTCGAAGCCTTTTTAGTGGAGGACGGATCTGGAAGCAGGCTCAGCTTAACTGAGACTCTTGCTCAGAGCTTTTAATTGTTTCCATCGGGACTTCCCTGGTGGTCCAGTGGTTAAGACTCCACACTCCCAGTGCAGGGGGCCCAGGTACCATCCCTGGTCAGGGAACTAAATCCCACATGCATGCCACACCAAGATCCTGTGTGTCACAACTAAGACCCAGCATGACCAAACAAATAAATCAATAAATATATATATATATATTTAAAAATGTTTCCATCTTTCTCTGCTTCTCAGGATTCTGCCCTACCCCTCAGCTCTTCATCTGATGGCTGGCATCTCGGGGATCTTGTTTTCCTAAGATTATTGGAATTCCTGTGATCATCACATGAACTCTTCCCCTGGCCTCATCACCATCCTGTGTTCCAGAGTTGTTCTAACTAAGGAACCTCGGTTTAGATACCTGAGTATCAAGTTCTCTTCCGGAGGAATTCTCCAATCTCGGTGGAGTGTGGACTCCATTTGGAGTATCTCTTTGGCATGATAATCTCCTGACATATCTCTGTGTCCCTAGATGTAATCTTTTCATTTCTTGAAACAGGCCCTGCTGCCTCGTCAGAACCATCAAGCCTGTACCTGAAAGTGTCTCCCGGCCTTGGAGTGCTCAAGTCCTCTTGGACTCTCTGCTTCGTTCTGGAAATATGTGGGCTTCAGCTCAGGCAGTGTCAAAACAGGTCAGGCCTACAGACCTCCCAGGAGGACAAAACCCCTCTTCCTCACCCACGTAGCTGGACTCATCTTGCTGGATATGAGACCTTTCCTCTCCCTCCGTTATCTTTTCTTTGTGTAGTACTCACATGACTGACATTCAGTCATGCGTGTGGGCACGCCTTTGTTCCCAATACCTCTACTGTCTCTTTCCTAGTCCTGCTGCAGCTACTCCTTAGCCCAGGACCCGAGACAGAACCGTCCCTGTGGCAGCAGCTGGCGTCATTTCAGGAGGCAGTGACATTTGAGGATGTGGCCAGAGATTGGAAGTGTCAAGAGGCCTCTCAGAAGGATTGCAGCAGGGACACAATGCTGGACAGTTGCAAGAAGCCAGTCCCTCAGCGTAAGGACTTGTCTTCATTTACTAATCCTGTGTACAATCGATGGGGAAAACCATCATTTAAAAATATCCCAGGAATTCCCTGGCCGTCCTGTAGTTAAGACTCCACGCTTCCACTGCAGGGGATCCGGGTTCGATCCCTCGTCGGGGAACTAAGGTTCCCCCCCCCGCCCTCCCCCTGCAACCCCGCCGCAAGCCACGTGGTGCGGCCAAAAAAATCCCCCCAAAATCCCACCGCGTTCTCCTTGAGTCTCCTAAAATGAGGACAGACTCTTCAGCCACAAGAAATTAAGTTGATTGTAGGAAAGCTGAAAAGCCGTCTCTGGTGCTAACTTCAAGTTCACAACTTACTATTGTTATGTGGGTTCCTTCTAGCAACGTTCTCGCATTTATATTATTTTAAAAGGAATGGAGGATGAGATATCAGCCTATTATTGCCTTAGGCATTTCCATTTATCCTCTCCTCTTCAGTTAGCAAAGACGAATTAATAGGTTTCACTGTTTGAGCTAACGGTTTTATTAATTACTCTGTTTGCCTAAAGTCAAAAATTACTACATATCTGTATATGTATCTTGCTGATTTAAAATTCTGTTGACATGCTCTGGTTATGAATGGGCCCAGTGGGCCCTCTAGTTATCTTTATTCTTTATTTATTTGGTTGTGCCTGATCTTAGTTGCGGCAGGTGGGCTCCTTAGTTGTGGCATGCGAGCTCTTAGTTGCGGCATGCATGTGGGATCTAGTTCCCTGACCAGGGATTGAACCCGGGGCCCCTGCATTGGGAGCACGGAGTCTTAACCACTGTGCCACCAGGGAAGTCCCTCTAGTTATCTTTATTCTGTTATTGCTTTATACCATTACTTTAGTAATCTTTCTTCTTCCATACGTTCAAAAATCAGATGAAAGAGTTGATGAGGAACTTTAGAGGGAAAGTCTTCCAGATGGAATATCAGCAGATTTAACCTCGTTCTGTTTCTTTCTACCTTTCTTAGGTTCCTTCTTCCAGTTAGTTCTCCATGATGCCACAGAGAGCTGGAAATGATCCCCCTGGGGTTTCAAATCCAAGTGAAATGGAAAAGGAGATAAGTAACATGAGAGAAAAGTTTCTTATCAGCGTGACAAAGTTAGTGGAAAGCAAAAGTTACAACAGCAAGGTATTTTCCAAAGAAAAGTACTTTCAAACAATAAAGGAAGTGAAAGAAGCTAAGGAGAAGGGGAGGAAGTCATCACGTGATTATCGCCGTGCAGCAAAGTATGACGTGATCTCTGTACAGGGCACAGAGAAACTAATAGAGGCGACTCACGGAGAACGAGATCGAATACGGTATTACGTACACAAGGAAGAGCTGTTTGACATTCTTCACGACACACATCTCAGTATTGGCCATGGCGGGCGGACGCGCATGCTCAAGGAGCTTCAAGGAAAATATGGGAACGTCACCAAAGAAGTCATTGTCTTATATCTGACTCTGTGTAAACAGTGCCACCAGAAGAACCCAGTATCCAAGAGAGGCCTCGCACCCAAGCCCATGCCATTTAAGGACATTGACTCCAGATGCCAAGTTGAAATCCTTGACATGCAGTCAAATGCTGATGGTGAGTTCAAGTTTATTTTATATTACCAGGACCACTTGACCAAGTTTATTATTTTACGGCCATTAAAAGCCAAACAGGCCCATGAGGTGGTCGCTGTCCTGTTGGATATTTTCACAATTCTTGGTACACCCACGATGTTAGAATCTGACAGTGGCTTGGAGTTCACAAACCAGGTTGTCAATGAGCTCAATGAGGTATGGCCAGACCTAAAGATTGTCCCTGGTAAGTACCACCCTGGGCAAGGCCAGGGCTCCCTGGAGCGAGCAAGCCGTGATGTCAAGAACATGCTCAGTGCCTGGATGCAGAGTAACTGTTCACGTCACTGGGCCGAAGGCCTGCGATTCATGCAGATGGTGAGGAATCAGGCCTTTGATGTTTCCTTGCAGCAAAGTCCATATGAGGCGATGTTTGGTTGTAAAGCCAAATTTGGACTCTATTCCTCACACTTACCCCGGGAAACCGTGGCTGTTTTACAAACAGAAGAAGAACTAGAAATTGCTGAAGAACAGCTAGAAAGCAGCCTTTGGATCAGGCAGGAAGAAAGAGCTGAGGTCGGAGCAGACCGATCTGACGTGGACGAGGACGTCAATTCCACTCCTCCCAAAGCTGCGGAGCCCAGCACCTCCCAAGGGGCCCCAGGTCTCTTCTGCTGGTGAACAGACACCTGCCTCTGGGCACCGTGTAGCCACCTGAGAACTGTTGCCAAGGCCCCAGATGAAAGGAATGAAGGCCACACTCTCAGGAAAGCTGTCCATGGTAGTCCTGGCTCACAGGGGGAAAGCAACATGGGTCTCTGATCTCAGGCTGCCATAAAAAATTACCACAAACGTGGAGGCGTAAAACAACAGCACTTTCTTCTCCCATAGTTCTGGAGGCTAGAGGTCTGAAGTCAAGGTGTTGGCAGGGTTTGTCCCTTCTGGAGGCTCTGAGGGAGAATCCATTCCATGCCTTTCTCCTTTGGTGGCTGCCGGCAGTCCTTGCATCCCTTGGGCTTAGAGTAGCACAAATCCATTCTCTGCCTCGTCTGCACGTGGGTCTTCATGTGGCCTTCTCCCCTCTGTCTGTGTGCTCATTTTCTGTCTCTTACAAGGACACTGTTGGACACCAAATCTAGGTCATTGGACTTAAGGCCCATCCTAATTGAGGATGATCTCATCTCAAGATCCTTTTTATTTACTTTTGGCTGCATTGGATCTTCGTTGCTGCGAGTGGGCTTTCTCTAGTTGCGGCGAGCGGGGGCTGCTCTTTGTTGCAGTGTGCAGGTTTCTCCTTGCCGTGGCTTCTGTTGCTGCAGAGCACGGTCTCTAGGTCTGTGGGCTTCAGTAGTTGTGGCACACGGGCTCAGTAGTTGTGGCACGTGGGCTCAGTAGTTGTGGCTCACGGGCTCTAGAGCACAGGCTCAGTAGTTGTGACGCACAGGCTTAGTTGCTCCATGGCATGTGGGATCTTACCGGACCAGGGCTCGAACCCGTGTCCCCTGCATTGGCAGGGGGATTCTTAACCACTCTGCCACCAGGGAAATCCCTCAAGATCCTTAATTTCATCTGTGAAGACCCTTTTTCCAAGTAAGGTCACATTCACAGGTGCCAGGGGTTTGGACTTGGACGTATCTTTTTGGGGGGCTGCAGTTCTACCAACTACAGTCAGTGGAAGAGTATGTTTGCCTGCAGAACATGAACTGATGGGGTCTGAAGCCTGTAGAGCTGGTGGGACTGCCTTACATATATCTAGTGCCTGTTCCTGCTTCTAGACACATAACCCAAAAGATGGGGGCATCAGAGAAAGATGTAGGTGAAGGACAAATAACGAGAAGAGGTTGATCTAACATGCCCCAGAGATTGCCTGCTTCAAGAGAAACCTGGTGTACCATGCCTGCTCTCAGAATGGCACCCACAGGGATTATTGTGTGATGTGTCTGAAACATTTTTAAAATTGGTCAAAATTAAGGCATGGCTGGGATTTGGGTCTGAGTCTGCCAGTTTTCTATACCTCAGGCACGGCACAACATGTATTCTTGGAAAGGGGTCAGTGCATTCCAGGAAGTGACTAGTAGCAGGGAAACAATTAAGCACTCCGGAGCAAAATACAAAAGTTGGCCTGAGGTCACTGCTCCAACCAGAGAAGAATAGAGCAAAGGCCAGTCTGGGTCATAGTTCAGAGTAAAGGGGAGAGTAATGCCCAGGATCTGTGCACTGCTGTATTCTCAAGGCCTGGAAGAGTACATAGCCCATCAGAGGTGTTCAGAGAGGATTTGCTGAGTGAACAAATGATTCTTCAGAGGTGGACACTGGGAGGAGAAGGGGGCTGCAGTCCCTTATTCTCCCGTTCATTCCTCCTGCATCTCAAAACCATTCTGATTGCCCCTGGCGCTGCATGTGAAGTTCTAGATGTGAGTTGTCCTTGCTATCAGCAGATCTTATCCTCCTTGTGAGCTTTGGAGATCTCTGTCCGTTGCCATTCCTTTGCTGATTAAACAGTGTCAAGCTGGATATCCAGGAAGGCTGCTTTATTATTAGAAAGGAGATGATATCACTTTCCAGCTTGTTTGGGGGGGTACCAGAATCTTCCTCTATCCTTGGCCAGCACCTCACGTTCCATCCTTTCTGTATCACTCAGGCTAGCAGGGCCTCGGAGGCCCAACTCGACTGATGTTGTCAGCCCTCCCCGCATGCCGACTTCCTGGTTGCGGAGCAAACCAGGAACCACATCATCAACTCGTGTGGGTGGGAGGTGAAATGAGGCATGACACTACTGCCTTTCCCGGGGGTGGCCACAAATAACCTAGGCTTCCGGAGCTGCTGCATCTGTCTTCCTCCTTTGGTCCTTAGGGTCACAGTGGAGAGAGCGGGAGTGGACACCTAGACCCGGTCCAGCCTTACTCTACATTAACACATTTCAGCATCTGGAACAGAACTGACTGCTTTCAATTTGCAAATATATTTTGTCCACCTAATGTGTTTTTTTGTTTGTTTTTTGTTTTTTGCGGTACGCGGGCCTCTCACTGTTGTGGCCTCTCCCGTTGCAGAGCACAGGCTCCGGACGCGCAGGCTCAGCGACCATGGCTCACGGGCCCAGCCGCTCCGCGGCATGTGGGATCTTCCCGGACCGGGGCACAAACACATGTCCCCTGCATCGGCAGGCGGACTCTCGACCACTGCGCCACCAGGGAAGCCCCACCTAATGTTTTTAAAATGTAAAAAATTAATTGCCATCACTTTCAAAACAGAAGATTTCATATAAAAATCTGGATGTCCAGCACCTCTTGAAACCTTGGAAGATCTGGCCCCCCGCATCTCTGCACGGCATCAGAGGACCAAGTGGTAACCCCCAGGAAGCAGGCCTGCGTTCTACACTTGGCCACCATCTGGGCCATTGCAGCATTTTTGCATATGCATTTCTGTGGCCTGTTGCTAAAGAAAGGCAAATGAAGTCAGAATGTGAATAAAGGCCAGAAACAGACCCATGCCTCTAGGAATTTATGATAAAAGGGGCATTTCACAACTGGGAGGGGTTGTATTATTCAGTTAATGGTGCTGGTCAATTATACCTCAATTAAAAAAAAATAACGGTGCTGGATCATATAGCTATCCAACTGGAAAAAAATGAAGTCTGATCCCTAAATATAAAAAACAAAACTAAAAGATATTGGGGGAAAAGGAGATTTGGGGGATCTTGGAATGGAGAAAGCCATAAAAGGAAAGGTTAGTATACTTGGCTACATAAAAATTTTAAATATCTATGAAAAATAATACCTTTTAAAAAGTGAGAAAAGGGTAAATGACAGGCTGGAAGAAAATACTTGCAACATCTAAAACAGACATAAGGGACTGTCAACTGAAAAAAATGCATAACCTAAAAGTTGAGAATTATGGCTTATTCAGCAGACTTATTGAGGACTTAAGCCCGGGGTACAGCTTCTCAGATAGCTCTGAGGGACTGGTCCAAAGAGGTAAGGGAGGAGCCAGGATATATAGCAGTTTTGGCAGAAAAAAAAACCCCAAAACAAAACAGGTAATCAAACATCAAAAGATTACTGCTAATTTTTTTTAAAAAAACAGACATCTCAAGTTAATGAGTTTAGCACTTTTCTATGTATGGGAAGATGCAAGAGTCTGGGCTTATTGAAATTATCCCTTTGATACGCATCTTAACTAGGGACCAGTATCCTGTTTTTCTCCATCCTGACTCTCCTCAGCGTGCACAGTCGTGGGCGGCTGCAGGGACTCATGACTTGATGGTCACAACATCCTTTGTTTACTGATACTGCAGGCGACATTCTTTGTGCACAGAACCTAATTTTTAAAAGAGCACTTATAAATTAATGAGAAGAGCGGCCAAAAGGAAAGAGCAGAGGTTAACTGCAGAAGAAAAACAAACAGGTAGCTGTGCCCTGGTGCAGCTGTGGTGGGATGGAAGTGCACTGGACTTGTAATCAGATCGGGACTGTCCATTTATATGAAACGGATTCAAGTTATTTGAGGGTTTTTATTTTTTCTGCCATGCATGGGGGAGAGGAGAAAAATGTTTAGTGATACTGTCTTGTTTTAACAGATATCTGACTGATAAGGAACTACAGTAATGGTTATACTGTATTGAGGACAGCAGTTTTCATTTCCTGGGGCTGCCGTAACCAACTGAGTGGCACAAAAATTTATTGTGTCGCAGTTCTGGAGGTCATAAGTGTGAGACCAAGATGTCAGCAGCGTTGGTTCCTTCTGATTGCTGTGAGGAAGAATCTGTTCCAGGCCCCTCTTTTAGCTTCTGGCGGCCTCAGGTGTTCCTTGGCTTGTAGATGACATTCTCCCCATGTCTTCACATCATCTTCCCTCTGTGCGTGTCTGTCTCTGTGTCCAAATTTCCCCTTAGCATAGTGGGTTAGGGCCCACCCTTAATGACCTCACTTTAACTTGATCATCTACAGAGACCCCATTTCCAAATAAGGTCATATTCACAGGTACAGGGCAGGAGATGGGGGTTAGGACTTCAGCATCTTTGGGGTGACACAGTTCAACCCATATAGCAGGAGCCAATCAGTATGACAGTTTTTTAAGAGGTAGTTTTTATGAGGTATGGCAACAACCTCCAAGGTCTTAGAAGACTTACAAAACCCTCCTGTTTAAATGATACTTACAAGGGCAGATTTATTCTAACAGAAGACAGAAAAAATGAGTTACCAGTTACAAACATTCATACAAATCTCCAACATCAGTTCTTGAGAAAGATCTTAATTTAATACCTTGTCCAACTAGATTATTTGGCTTTGTTTTGGCGGAGTCCTAACCACTGTACCGCCAGGGAATTCCCCTTGGCTTAATTTTAAAATGCAAAACAGTGTCTCTCCCTCCACGTCGTCCGCAGGAGAGAGGGAATATTGCCATATCTTTCTGAGGCTCCTTTTGTTAATTATGAAGACTTAACATTTTTTAAGACTAATCTCTGGGATTCTGTTCTGTGGCCTATGGAACTCAATTTTACTAGGAAAAGTAAATGGAGAATGGGCTAAAGATGATTTGACTTAACAGTGAAGTGAGGGTCCTGCAGCATTTTTTCCCCACAGGCTCAAGCCTGTAAACTTGATACGTAACCTTGAACAAATCCCCTGAGCTCAAAGCTCGCCTGTAAAATGGGGATGATGATAACAATGATCCCAATTGTGATAAAGTGTGTGAGAGGAGGGGCATGGGGGGAGGGGCTTGTTTTCCGTCCAGTTTAGGGAGCTTTCACAGAGCTCCGTCTCTACCCAGGATGACCAGCCAAACAGGCAAGTCCTTTCCTCCAAAAAAAAAAAAAAAAGAGATTTGGAGGCAGGAAAGCAGCCAATGTGGGCAAGTCCCAGTCGAGTCTGTGCTGGACTGGGTCCTCCCTCCTGGCTTCCGCCACTGGCACAAGGTTCAGCGCCCTCTGCATATTCACACGTCCAGCCACATTCCAAGCCACAGGCCTGTCCTGGAGCCCTGGGTCAGGACACACTCAACCCTTCAAGGCTGAATGCACCTCGGTTCTCCATCTGCCCCCGGGGTGGTTCAGGAGTGCAGTGGACAGAGCAACTCTGGTTTTCAAACACACTTCTGCTGTGGTCAGAACACTTCACGTGAGATCTACCCCCCTTAACAAACTTGAAGTGTATTGTTGACTATAGGCAGAGTGTTGTATAGCAGATCTCTAGGATTTAATCATCTTGCAAAGATGAAACTTTATACCCCCTTGAATAGCAACTCCCCATTTCCCCCTCCCCCCAGCCCCTGGCGACCACCATTCAGTCTCCGCGTCTATGTGTTTGACTATTTGAAAAAATACTTCACGTGAGTGGGAGTGGAATCACACAGTGACTGGCTTATTTGATGTAGCATAGTGTCCTCAAGATTCATCCATGTTGTCACATGTAGCAGGATTTTTTTCTTTTTTAAGCCCGAATAAAATCAACTTCCATTATATGTATACCACATTTTCTTTATCCATTCATCTGTCAGTACATATTTAGATTGTTTCCACATCTTGGCTATTGTGAATAATGCTGCAGCAAACATGAACGTGCATATACAGATCCTGATTTCAATTCTTTTGGATAAATATGCAGAAGTGGGGTTGCTGGCTTATGTTCTTTTAATTGCTATTTTTAATTTTCTGAGGAACCTCCGTGCTGTTTTAATAGCAGCTGCATCATCTTACATTCCCACCAACACTGTCCCAGAGTTCCAGTTTCTCCACATCCTTGCCAACACTCACTTAGCTTTTGTTTGTTTTTAGTAATACCATTCCGAACAGGTGTGAGGTGGTATCTGCTGTGTGGCATGCGGGATCTTAGTTCCCCAACCAGGGATCAAACCTGAGCCCCCTGCAGTGGGAGCGCAGTCTTAACCACCGGACCACCAGGGAAGTTCCCCTTTGCCTATTCTTTAATTGGTCTATTTGTTTTTTTGCATTTGAGTTGAAGGAGTTCCTTAAATATTTCGAATATGAACCCCTTATCAGATATATGGTTTGCAAATATTTTGAGAGAAGATGGGAGACTCAGAGACTGATGCTTTAGTGAATATTTTCCACTTATGACTTTATCAAAACTAGCCTAATATTGTGGAATAGAATCTGCTTTTTTTGCAGCTGTAGGGGAAGAAAAAACATTTTCTTTTGATATTTCTGAGATTCTATTCCCGGTAGTTTTTTTTGAGTCTACACGTTGGAATGTCATTAGTTAGCTCTGAGACAGGAAGGGGGAGGTGTCTGAGAAGCTCAGACTTAAACTCTTGCTTCCAAATTATTCTGCATGCTTTCTGGACTTTTGTGCAACAGACCATTTAAAGCAGGGTTTGCCAAGGTGAGGTTCAACACTGTGTGGGCCAGTTACCTCTGCCTAGTTATTTTAACCTTTTCAGATTTGGTGGCTTTGGGTTGTATCAATAGAATTTTAAGGGGAAACACTTTGGTGGGGAGGGGAGCCGTTTTTAAATATGTGCTTTACACATCTTTCCTTTTGTTTTGGAGAAATTTTCCAGAAATTGATTTGAAACCTGAGATACTTTGAAATATAAAAGAGTAAGAACCCTCTGTTGTGCACAAGTTAGCCAATGGCAGAATAAGTTTGTCCCTGGAATCTTCTTCCGAATTTTATCCAAAATTCTATTCCTTTGAATTATTGAAACTTGGTTTCTTTTTTTGGTTCCTGGTTCCACTTTATCATTGTTATCTTGGCACTAATCTTTGTTTACCCAGGCTCTGATATTTTTACCCCAGAATTAATTACCCCAGATGGTCTGCTCTGCTGTGTTTTCCTAGCAAACAAAGTGGACAGGAAATCTGAGCTTCCTGAGGCAGTTGGCTTTCGGCTTTAATATGAGGCTTTGCCTTTTACAGACGCATTTATCTTATATCTACTTTTCTTATTTATAATTGATTAAATATATGTATTTTTTGGTTTAGATCTAATTATAGTTTCTCTTTTTCCATTTGAAATTTGGTCCTGACATTTTGTCTTTTGCTTCCCCAAGTCTCCTTTGTAGAATCTTCCTGTTCTATTTAACTTGAACTGGTACATCCTTTCTGTCGAGCAGCTCCTTGTTCAGAATAACTTCTCTGCTGGTCTAGGGTTTCTTTTCACTTTTAGACACTTCCCTTGACATGACTAGCAGATGAGGTCTCATGAGCCTTTCCTCCATGGGTTTTGCACAGGTGGGCCATGCAGTGACCAGGTGTTTGCCCCCCTCTTTGCTCTTCTTTGGAGGATATCCCCTTTCCCTATGCCTTTCTCCTGATGCAGTGACAGGAATCCTGCCTTAATTGCAGGGACCCCTAGGATCTTGCCTCAACACTTAACCCACATCACCAGTAATAACCCTGAAACACTGTCTCTGCCCTCAGTGGAGTGGAGGGAGCCAGTCCTGACACCTGGCAGCTGCCACCCTTCTGCATCTCCAGATGCAGGCATTCTCTGTACGAGGGAGAGAGCCTCCTTGAAATCTATCAGTCTTGGCTTTCCCTCTTGCATCTCTCCTCACCCACCCACTTCTCTAGCCTCTCTTTCATCCATCCATTTGACATTTATAAACACCAACCATGTGCCAGACATCATGCTGGTTTACCATCAAGTCACTGGCCGTGATAGAGAGTGCTAAATGCTGAAACAGGGCACAAAGCAAAGATTTACAAGGGACCCACACAAAGGCCACTTAAGCTGAGTTTTGAAGGACTGTTTGCAGTTCACCAGTGAACATTCTCCATTCTGCCTCCTTTGCATCAGAGGACTTCTTACAGGGGAAATAGACCTGGTAAGATCCTCAGTAGAAAAACCTGGCAGATACCACCTTAACGCAGTGATCAAATGAGCATCCCATCATTGTTGGTACAACTCGTGGTGCCTCCTGATACGATGCACTGAGAACACAGCGACATTTCTCTGATGTTTCTACCCAAAATGCATCACCCGAATGTAATTATGAAGAAACATGAAACCAATCCAGATGGTGGGGCATATTACGAAATAATTGGTCAATGTTAGGAACACAAAGACTGAGAAACTGTTGCAGTTAAAGTAGGTGAAAGAGACATGGCAAGTGAATTCAGTGCATGAGCCAGGACTTTCTTTTCAGTGGACATCACTGGGACAATTGGCAAAATTTGATGTTATATTATTATATCAATGTTAATTCCCTGATATTGAGACTTGTGCTGTGTTTATGGAAGAGAATGTCCTTGTTTTTAGGAAATACGCACTGAAGTATTGGGAGGGAAAGGGGCATCATGTCTGCGACTTAAATGGTAAAGAAAAATAAGTGTGTATGTGTGTGTGCATGTGTGTAGAAAGAGAGAGGGAGGGAGGGAGGGAGGGAGAGATACAAAGCAAGGTAGTAATGTTAACATTTGGGGAAATCTGGGTGAAGAATATAGAGGAATTCTTTGTACTGTTCTTGCAACTTTTCTGTAACTCTGAAATGGTGTCTCCACCCCACCACAAATTATTTTAATTGTCAGAGTCCCACCAAGAGGACAGACAGCTTTGCCTTCTTGTGACCAGTCCTTAGGCCTGGGGACCTGTGAACATGGGGATACAGGGCAGTAAGTCTTAGGCTTGCAGAAGCAGGGTTCCATGCAAGCATGGCTGCGTCATGCAGCTTGGGGAATCTTAGCTCCTCGACCAGGGATTGAAACCAGGCCCCAGCAGTGAAAGCTCAGAGTCCTAACCACTGGACCACCAGGGAATTCCCATGCAATCAGTCTTCATCGCCCAGGTTGCAGATCCCAAAAGGTGACTGAAAGCCCCCAGCCCCTGTGCCATTTTCCCCTCCGTACATAAGTATATTTCAGGGATTCAGTAGAACTTAGTGTCCGACAAATCCCTGTGTGGATAAACAGACACAGAGCCAGAATTCTCACAAATACCACGGACAGTTTCTATCCCACTGACCAAGCTTCACCCTCAAACAGTGGTCCCCCACAGAGAATAATTCTTCCTTCCCAGTGGTTCAATCCTTCAATGACATTCCTTGCTGTACAGCAAGGGTTCTCAACCTGTTTCTGTCAAATGCTCTGTGGAGGCAGGAAAGTATAACCCTTGAGTTTTCACCATTGTAGAAAATTAAACTCTAGATTCTCTCTTTCTTCACACTTGGTTTTCTCCTTTTTAAAAAATTGATAGAGGGCTTCCCTGGTGGCGCAGTGGTTGAGAGTCCGCCTGCCGATGCAGGGGACACGGGTTCGTGCCCCGGTCTGGGAAGATCCCACATGCCGCAGAGCGGCTGGGCCCGTGAGCCATGGCCGCTGAGCCTGCACGTCCGGAGCCTGTACTCCGCAATGGGAGAGGCCACAACAGTGAGAGGCCCGCGTACTGCAAAAAAAAAAAAACAACAGTAATGTCTACAATGGTTATCCTTTGTCCCACCATTGTATTTTGGGTATGCGGGGGATGATCACTTGTTTCTTTAGTTCACGGGTATTCAGGAGCTGTACTTAAGGAATTACATCCAAAGAGCCTCATCTGTACCTGGACTTGATTGAGATGGTGTATTGGTTTGCTAGGGCTGCCATAACAAAGTACCACAGACTGGGCAGTTTAAGCAACAGAAATTTATTTTCTCACAGTTCTGGAGACTAGAAGTCCAAGATCAAGGTGTACATAGGTTTGGTTTCTTCTGAGATCTTTCTACCTAGTTTGCAGATGGTTACCTTCTCACTGAGTCCTCACATGGTCTTTCTTCTATGAGCACACATCCTTGGTGTCTTTGTTCCTAATCTCCTCTTCTTACAAGGATACCAGTCAGTTCAAGTAGGGCCCACCCTATAGCCTCATTTTAACTTAGTCACCTCTTTAAAGACCGTATCTCCAAGTACAGTCACATTCTGAGGTACTGGGGATTAGCGGTTTAACATATGAATTTGGGGGGGGGACACAACAGCCCATAACAACTGGCAAATGTATTGTAAAATTTTGAAACTTCATATTTCCCTGATGCTTCACCAGGTAACCAGGTGCACCAGTGTGATCAGGCTGGTTTGGTTCCTGGCACAATTTCCCCTCTTGGTCTCCCCTCTCTGTGACCTAGTGACATTCAAACGCACCAATGAAATCCCCTCGTGCCTTTTGCCTGTGGACTCCACCCTGACCCCGTAAAGACATTTGCCCACGGGTCCTCACTCTCGCTCTCAGCTCTCCATCTGCTTGGTTGAGCCCGCTCCCTGGGTGCTCCTCCCATGTGGCCCCTGCGTGGCATGCCGTGCGCCCCTCTTCTAGGACCTCTAATTTCTTACGCCTCTCAGGTGGCACTGCCACAGCCACGTTGGAATAATCCTCAAAGACTCCACAAATGGGGCTTAACTCCCCCACTTACAACACAGCAAGAGTCTGGACTTTCAGCTGGTTGATGCTGGAATGGGATGAGATGCTTAGGGACCTTGGGATAGGTGAGCATATTTGTTATGAGGGAGGAATGTAAGTAATTTGTGACCAGAAGGCAGACTCTGGTAGTTTTAAAATATACCCACAAATTCCTTTTTTTTTTTTTTTTTTGGTTTTTTTGGCTGCATGCGGGATCTTAGTTCTCTGACCAGGGATCAAACCTGCGACCTCTGCAGTGAAAGCACGGAGTCTTAACCACTGGACCACCAGGGAAGCCCCCCCGCAAATTCGTGATACTCTTTCCCTCAATAGGTGAAGCTTAATTCCCCTCCCCTTGAGTGTGGGGTGGACCTAGTGACTTGCTTCCAACAAATAGAAATATGATGAAAGTGACAGTGTTTTTCCTCCAAGGCTAGGTCATAAAAGGCAATGGAGCTTGCTCTCTTAGATGGCTCACTCTGGGGGCAGCTAGCCCTGAAGCAGCCCATGAAGAGGCCCTTGTGGCATGAGGAGAGAACATGGGCGTGTCACACAGTCTGAGAAGATTTTTCTAAGCTCCCTTTTAAGCTATAGGAAAATAAATCGGAGTCACCCGCAGCAGCCTGATCACCACGCCTTCCAGACCTCAGTCAGCCTCTGGAATTCTCGTGAGGAAGGAGACTTTCAAATCTGGGATGTGAGTTTGGATCCCACCAGTGGTGGTTCACTTTGCAAAGACATGCATGAGGTTAAACACATACATGAGGTTAAGACACAGGCTTTCGGGTCAAGCAGGCAGAGGCATGGATAACGGGCCTTTCTCTTAATGGTCTTGTGAACCTGTAGGATTCATAGAGCTTCCTTTTTTTCTTTTTGGTGCAGCTTGTAGGATCTTCGTTCTGTGACCAGGGATTAAACCCGGGCTCCGGCAGTGAAAGCGCCACACCCTAAACCACTGGACCACCAGGGAAGTCCCCATATAGCTTCTTTTTTTTTTTTTAATATATTTATTTATTTTGGCTGCGTTGGGTCTTTGTTGCTGCGCATGGGCTTTCTCTGGTTGCAGCGAGTGGGGGCTGCTCTTCGTTGTGGTGCGCCGGCTTCTCGTTGTGGTGGCTTCTCTTGTTGTGGAGCACAGGCTCTAGACACACGGGCTTCAGTAGTTGCAGCACGTGGGCTCAGTAGTCGTGGCTCGCGGGCTCTAGAGCGCAGGCTCTGTAGTTGTGGCGCACGGGCTTAGCTGCTCCGTGGCATGTGGGATCATCCCGGACCAGGGCTTGAACCCGTGTTCCCTGTGTTGGCAGGCGGATTCTTAACCACTGTGCCACCAGGGAAGTCCCTTCCCTGACCATGTTGCTCTTTCTCTGCAAACCAACCTCCTCCTCTGGTCCACGTGGTGAGAAATGTGGCCCTTATATCGTGGGCTGTCCTTAGCCGCCAGAGCTGTGGGCTGTCTCTCCGTCCCAAGCCCAAACATTCTCTGGCCCTGCCAGGGACAAGTGCCATCCCATTAGCCATGGTCAGGGTCACCCGGGTCTGGAGGCTGACCTATGAACTAATGACAGATAGGGAATTGGTGGGCAAATTCCCGAGCTTCCCTGGCTGCAGGTTAGGACAACGCTGATGCAAAACTGAGGAAGCAGTTTACAGGGAAAGGGGACAGGGAGGGTTACACTGGTACATAACATGTTATTGGCAATAGGTAATACGTTCCTGAGTTGGGTGAAAGGTACACGGGTATTCATTATATTGGAATCATTTATAACTAACATATATTTCATATAACCCTGTGAATGTATCAAATGTTCTTTTTCAAAAGGTAATTAAAAGTAGTCCAACAGCATCTCCTCAAGAAAGGAAATATAATGTTAGTGATTACTAGCTCTGCAATGAAAGATATTTATACAGTCACAGTATGTAAGGTAAACACTCTTCATCGAGTTTCAGTTTTTAGAATCAACAGATGGACAAAGCACGGAAAACTTAACTACAGCTATGAAAGTAAACATAGCTGTTATCAACCTTGATGTTGCCACAGTAAAAGCCTAGAAGAGGTAAACTAGAAGGCGGAAGGAAGAGAAAGAGCCGAAGGGAAATGTGGGCGACCTGACAACAGAGTCTCCACGTAAGGTTGTGCAGGATGGGCACTGCACAAGAGCACGCAGCAAAGGAGGTGAGTGAGAACTGAACTCCAGCCAGCATTCTGCTCAACAAGCCGAGCCCCGCCAAGGGGGCTCCAGGGGCCTGGAGGAAGAGGCGCCTTGTTCTGTATCTCATAAAAGTGCTGTTCTCTGCCAAGTCAACTACCCCTCCATCTATTCAGAAAGGCTGCCTTTTATTAAAGTGGGGTTTTTTTGTTTTGTTTTTTTGTGGTACGTGGGCCTCTCACTGTTGTGGTCTCTCCCGTTGCAGAGCACAGGCTCCGGACACGCAGGCTCAGCGGCCATGGCTCACAGGCCCAGCCGCGCCGCGGCATGTGGGATCTTCCCAGACCGGGGCACGAACCCGTGTCCTCTGCATCGGCAGGCGGACTCTCAACCACTGCGCCACCAGGGAAGCCCAGAAGAGCTGCCTTTTAACAACAAGGTTAAAGGCACAAAGACCCCTTATGAGCTAGCAGCCGTGCTAGCCAATTATCTTTTTTTTTTAACTTAAATTAAATTAAATTATTTTTTGGCAGCACTACGAAGCATGAGTGATCTTTCCCTACCAGGGATCGAACCCGTACACCCTGCAGTGGAACCGCAGAATCTTAACCACTGGACCGCAGGGAAGTCCTGGCCAATTATCTTGCAAGGTTTTGTATCAGTGAGAGTTCTTTGGTTGCAAGCGCGAACCCAGACGAAGTTAAGAAAAAAGGAATGTATTGAGGTGATACTGAATAAACACAGACTTGGGGCGGGGCGGGGGGGAAGCAGAACATCCAGGCCTAGAACTAAACAGAGACCAGGGGAGCATGGACGTATCATTAGCATGAGCTGGTCTCTCTTCCCGCTGTTTCCCTCCTGTTCCCCCCAAACCTCCATCCTTGTCTCTTCCTGGGCAGGGTTCCAAATCCCAAGAGTCTGATTGGCCAGGATGCCTTGACTGACAGCCCATCAGAACCACATGGATTTGGGGAGGGATCGTTCCCCAAAAGAAAGGAAGCTGAGTGGTCAGCAAATAATGATCACTTGCTCACACAGGTACAGAGATGCAGCCAGAATGGAGTGCAAGGCTGGGAGCTTTCTGAGAAGGACGGTGCCCCACTGTTCCATCCGTAAGGGCAGGTGCTTAGACATCCTTAGGGGACAATAGCCTCTCAGTGCCCATGGGCAAAGCCGACCTGGAGAACATGGACTTGAGCTTAGAACATGGACTCGAGAACACAGGCTTATTGGTCACTCCTTGACTGTCCACGTGGACGTGCTTTGCTACCTGCATTACATTCAGAAACAGTCCTACCCCAGGCCAGCTCATCCCGGTACAAACACCAGCATGAATCTCCTTTGTGGTGAGCTCCCAGACCCGTGGCATTGCTAGGACATTTCAGTGGCCAGAATTCATTTCAGTGGCTGCAATGTTCCCTCCCTTTCACATCTATGAAATATGCATCCTTCCTTCATGTGGGCCTGTCGTTGCTGGTGTTCCTCAAACTCTAATGTGTGTACTCCTGGCCTGGGCATCTCATTAAAATGCAGACGCCACCCTTCGGACAGGCTCCCAGGTGGTGCCCATGCTGCCAGCCCAAGGATAACACACTGAGTAAAGAATGAGACTGTAAAAGATCTGAGTTGCTAGGTCCACTCTCCTCCCAGGATGCCCTTTGACCTTGAGGCTTTGGGCACATGGGAGAATGATGGGCAGACCCACTTGCAAGTGTGTGTCCTGCTTGCTTGGTTCTGCCCCTGTGGGACATTCCTTTCCTTCTATATACCAACTAAACAGAAGTAGGAAGAAAAAAATGGCGGCTTAAAACAAAGCAAGAAGTGACTGCAGGGACTTCCTTGGTGGTCCTGTGTCTAAGACTCCATGCTCCCAATACAGGGGGCCTGGGTTTGATCCCTGGTCAGGGACCTAGATCCCGCATGCCACAACTAAAGATTCCATGTGCCACAATGAAGATCCCACATGCTGCAACTAAGACCCAGCACAGACAAATAAATAAATATATTGTTTTAAAAATGACTGCAAAATTAAGAATTTCTGCTCTTGGAAAAATGCAGTTAGAAGAATGAAAATATAAGTAAGCCACAGACTGGGAGAAAATATTTTCAAATCACATATCTGATAAAGGACTTATATCTAGAATATTTAAAGAACTCTTAAAACACAATAATAAGAAAATAAACCCACCCAGTTTTTAAAAGGCCAAGATATTTGAACAGACACTTCACCAAAGAAGATATGTGAATGGCCAAGAAGCACATGAAAAGATACTCAGCATCATTAGTCATTAGGGAAACACAAATTAAAACCACAGTGAGATAGCACCACACAACCTAATGGACCGGCACGCAAAACAAAAACGACAAAACTGACAACACCAAGTACTGGCCAAGACACAGAGCAGGATACCAACCAGAACTCTCATACATCGCTGGTGGGAATGCAAAATGGTACAGACACTTTGGAAAACAAACGGCCAGTTTCTAATTTTTCTTTTTTTAATGAATTTATTATTTATTTATTTATTTTTGGCCGCATTGGGTCTTTGTTGTTGCACACAGGCTTTCTCTAGTTGCGGCGAGCGGGGGCTACTCTTCGTTGTGGTGTGCGGGCTTCTCATTGCAGTGGCTTCTCTTGTTGCGGAGCACAGGCTCTAGGCGTGTGGGCTTCAGTAGCTGTGCCGTGCGGGCTCAGTAGTTGTGGCGCATGGGCTTAGTTGCTCCACGGCATGTGGGATCTTCCCCCACCAGGTATCGAACCACGGCTAAGGTTACAGACCTAATAAGTGGTAGAGCCAGCATTTGAATCTGGACAGTCTCACTCGAGAGTTTTGGGTATATTCAAAGCATCCTAGAAAAAAAATCAGCAATATTAGCTTTATGGAAAATCAGTCTCTGGTCCTGCTCCTGAATCCAAGGCCGCTTTGCCTTTGCAGGCCAGAATCTGACCCCTGCATTACTAAGCCCTCCCTCCTACGTTTCTTCTCTCTCTCTCTCTCTAACCCACTTTGTCTTCCTCTTTCTCCATTCCATCCTTCTTTTGACTTGGGCACTTAGCTGAGATTCAGGAAATGTTTATTGGTTTTAATTGACATTTCCCCAACACCTGTCAGCACTTCTCTCTGATTCTCACCTCTTCTCATCTTACTTTGTTTCTTTTCACCCTAAATATGAATAGAAAACAAATTTTCAGAAATGAATCAGTTTCCTCCCCAAGAGAAAATGCTTCTGAGCTCAGGGTAGTTCTGTGGCCTGGGCAATAAACTGAAGGACACAGACAGGCTGCCTCTATGCATTCTTAGTTTAGAGTCGGCTAAACTCAGGGTTGCCTCCCTTTGTGAATCTGGAAAAGCATCAAGGCAAGGCTGAGTTCCCAGTGACAGAGGTGCGTGCAGGGACCGATGGAAAATGCCAACCCGGCCTCCGATTATCGATGCTCGGGAGCTGAGCGCCCAGGTGACCAACAGGGTCCGAAGTTGATAATCTGCTAAACGCCTGCCCTGGGAAGGTGGGGCGACAGCAAGAGTTCGGCGGGTCAGCGCGGGGAGGGGGCGTCGGCGTGCGGTTGACTGCAGACGAAGAGCTTGCGCCTCAACTTCGTGAGGATTCCTCCGTGGGGGCGGAAGCAGGAGACCGAGCCTGGCCAGATGTCCTGCTAAGGCCGGGTGCGGGAAGCTCTCCTCGTCCAGTAGGTCTGGGTCCACCGCAGGGAGAGGGAGAGCTCAGCCTCACGGGGAGAGGCGGAGCTCGGCCTGGAGGCGGGGCCAATCCAGGGGGCGGGGCCGTGGAGGGTCCTGGCCACGCCCGGGGGTGAGGGGAGTACGGGTTGGGTCCCAGTGAATCCTCGGGGAGTTCTGCCCCTCTGCTTCCCTTGTTCTGGCCTGGGACGCTCTCGGGCCGCTGGAGGGTGCAGAGCGGGTAGTTTGGAGAGGGCGTACTGGGGAGCCAGGACGGGGCGGCCTCCGGGAGTTCTCTGGAGACGCTGTCGGAGGAGAGGTATTCCTGCACGGGGATGCTATGCCTGCCTGGGCGACTGGCCAACACGGAGGACAGGAACCAGCAGATACCACTGTAGCTGACGAGATGCGAGCCCTGCGAGGAAGGAGGGAGAGAGAAAAGCTTTCAGGGATGGACAGAGAGCCAGGTTGAAGGGCTGTGGAATGGATCGCAGGAAGTGGGCTGGAGGGGTCGGTGGGGCTAAAAGGAGAGGAGAGAACGCTAATGAGCAGGCTGTGGGGAGAAGCGGGCTCCTCTCAAACACCTGTTGCTTGAGGTCATGATTGCAACCAGCCTCACCTGCGACAATGGCCACAAGGATGTTGGCCCAGAGCCCATAGAAGGGCCAGTGCAAAGGGAGGTCGGAGCCCTATCCTATCTGCATTATCATCGACTCCCCAAATATGGAGGCCACAGATATGAGGAGCAGGGCTGTGAGTGCAGAGAGCACGTACTGATTCAGAGGAAGCCTCGCAACCAGAGCCCGGCTTCCCCAATCTGTCTCCCCAGTCACCTCCGCCACCTCACGTGAGCCTTTCCTAAGCCTGTGAAAATGTTTGTTTCTTCCACCTCCCCAGAATGATAGAATATGAAGGAATGGGGCAATGGCAGCTCCAGGATGCCCCAAGCCAGTCAGTGTACCTCTCTACCACCTGGGATGTTAGTAACACCACCGTGCCTGGAATGCCAGACAGGGCAGCACTGAGAGAGACTTCTCCCATGGGTCTTCATGCCACACCTACAAGGAAATTGCTGAAGGCAGCCAGAGGGGCAAGAAAGGGGAGGAGCAACACAGGATGGAGCGGATGATGGACATCAGGAGGAGGCTGTATACACAGAGAAGTTGATGCCTGGCAGAGGGTGTTCAGGAAAGGGAGCGAGAGAGCTTAGGGGAACTAATACTAAGTTACTTACTGCCACCTGTACCCCCTCCCTTTTTTTTTTTTTTTTTTTTGCCACGCTGCGAGGCGTGCTGGATCTTGGTTCCCCAACAGGGATCAGACCCACGGTCCCTGCAGTGGAAGCACGGACTCTTAACCTCTGACTGCCAGGGACATCCCAAACCTTCCCCCGCCCCCACCATCCATTATTCCATTTTCTCTGTCTTTCTTACCAGGGCCCCATTCCTTCTCCCATCCACTTTCTCCATGCTACTGGTGGTCCTCGCTCCCTCACATCTGCCTCTTTCATGCCCCTCTACCCTCTCCAACAGGCTTGCAGAATGCAGACCCCTCCAGGACCACACACACACACACTCAGGTCACCCCAAAATGGAAAGGGGCCTCTGAGATAACAGAAACATGACAGTCCCCTTCACTCCCTGTCTTTCCATCCCTTTGGAACAATGTGGTTATATTTTGTGTCTTTACTTCCCCCAAACAATTCTTAACTGGTTTCCATCTCCCCATCATCCCAATATTAGAACCTCTGACTTGGAGCCTGGAGGCTGCCTTAAGTGGCAGGACTCGGGGAGAGAGTGAGGAGTTGAGATGGAACATACATGGGGCACATGTGCAGCTTTGTGTCTGCCTCTGGATGTGTGTCTGTCTCTCTATGTCGGGGGAAGAGGGGAGTTTGTGTGGAGGGACTCCCGCACTAGGAAAGGAAGGAGCCTGTAGGCCAGCTCCCTCCCCATGCCCTCTGCCTTCTCTTCCTGGACTTCAATCCCCTTGAGACCACCCCTAGAGTGCCATTTGCCCAGATCTTCCCAGATGCTCCCTTCTTGTCTCAGCTCAGTGTTACCTCCTCCAGGGTCTTCCCCAAAGCCACACACACACACACACACACACACACACACACACACACACACACACACACGGCACTCTGTATCATAGCCTTTGCTATATTTTCTTCATAGCATTCACTGCTACCTGATCTTTTCTTATTTACTAACTTGTTTACTTAGTAACTTCCCCCCACCTGCTCCCCCAGAATGTAGGCTCCTTGAGGTCGAGGCCTTTGTCTGTTTCATCTCTGTGTCCCCAGGTCCTAGAAGAGTGCCTGGCACACAGAAGGCACTCAATAAATAGGTGTAGAATTGAAATAAATTAGACACAGAGATGCTTGGCTGGTCAGTAAAGGATCTTTATTGCTGACTGATTGCCCTTTGTGTCCTTCCTGCTGCATCTTCATCCCCTACCAGAGCCCCATCCATATCTGGCTCTGCCAGTCCTCTTCCCCAACCGGCAGCAGCTCTCTGCTTCGGCATCTGCAACCCTCCTCCCATCACACCGCCATAGATCCCTCAGGAGCTATGAGTGCGCCAACACACCTTGCACCTGGTCTCCAAGCCCCAGTTCCCAGCAGAGCTAACCCCTGCTCTCAAAGGATCCCTTTTCAACCAGCCCCTCCCCCCTAATAAAGTCACATTTGGAAGCCACTGCTCCTTTAAGCACATGCTCCCAGGAGAGCCTCAATGCAGCTCCACCATTTATTGAGGGTTTCTCATATGTCAGGCACTGTGCTAGGTGAATCCCCAAAGTCATGGACATGCCAAAATGCCAGTGCCTTTCTCCCTCTCAGTCTCCCAG
The DNA here is from genome assembly GCF_008692025.1 of Phocoena sinus. Taxonomy (NCBI): domain Eukaryota; kingdom Metazoa; phylum Chordata; class Mammalia; order Artiodactyla; family Phocoenidae; genus Phocoena; species Phocoena sinus. The sequence continues at coordinate 8,258,123 of NC_045782.1, forward strand.
AGTCCTTGCACCTCCAGTGGTCGGCGTGGCAGTTTCTGTCCTGGGCAAGTTGCCATGCATGAGCTGAAGGGAAGGTGTGATGGCTTAGCTCAGGGATGACCTTGTGCCAGGCCCGGGCCCCCACTTGCCAGCAACTGTCTGCTCCGCTCTGTCTCCATTCCTCACCTCCTTCTGGCATTGTGCGGGGGCAGTCTCTCATCTGGAAGCAGATGCTCTGGGTGGGATTAGGCAGTAATGCTGGTTCTCTGTTCTCTCCCCACTGCTTGGCCCAGTGTTTCTGTGAAAGGACCGGGATGAAGGCAAGAAAGCCCTAGAGGCTCAGCTGGCCCGAGATCCACGGCTCCCGTTTCTTCACTCAACCCTGGGACCCAGAGCCGGTCTGAAGCCCGAGGCTGAGCCTAATGGCTGGTTATAGTTCAGGTTGGAGGATCTGCAGGTAGGGATTATGGAGGCCGAACCCAGGCCTCTCATCCCCAGCTCTGGCCTCTGGCTGCCAACCACACCCAGCACATTCTCCTCTGGGGCTCAGACCTAGTGTCTTTCCTGAGGAGACTAATAGGAAAATGGGGAGTGAGGGAGAAATCGAGGATCCAATCATCTGGGAAGGGGGCAAGACCACACACACACCATGTTCGGCAGAATCACCTTCCTTGATACAGACATATGCACACACACACAGATTCTCTGAGACACACACTCTGGATTCTTCTAGAAGAGAGGCAGTGGCTTAAGAGGACACAGGAGGCACCCCAGGAATGGAATCTAATACTTCCCAGACTCAAAAGGCAAGGACGGTCGTTGCTATAGCACCAAGCAGGGTTCCTACTGGTCTCTTGGGCCCAGATCCCATCTTCTTTGGCTGGATGTGTCCCTGCTGTTGGCTATTTTATCCTAGGACTTTATCTCCAGTGCAGCCCTCTTTTAGCTGCACTGACCTAGCTTCCTCTTTCTTGGATGTGAGCATAGCAGGGATACTCATTGGCCAGAGGCTCAGCCAGCTCAGCACCCACTGGCCACTCTGCACTGAGCCTCTGTCTCCACTGGCAATCCACTCAAGCCATCTTCATTCTCCCTCATGCGTGGGCTCAGACGGCCCTGTTTTCATTGGCTGCCCAGTCCTGAAGCTCGGTCCCTATTGGTTGCCACTGAGGTAGCGTTTCCACTGACAGCAAATCCAATGGATGGATGGGCTCTGTCTCCTCTGTGCCAGGCTGCCAGCTGTCCCAACTTGTGCCGCCACCCCGTCCCCCCAGCCTGCATTAGGGCTGCGGGGCACTGGGGGAGCCTGAAGAGGACCCAACAGCCTCCAGGAGCCTCTGGTGCTGACGAAGGTGCTTCCTCCTTTCGTGTTCCCCCGTGACTTCACACACCAACTGGGCAGGGAAGGCCCCAGGAAGCCCCTTCAGCCAGCCTGGGGAAAGAGAGACAAGGGCCTAAGTGGGACCGGGGCAGGGGGCAGGTCAGGACGGAGAGGAGTCCCAGTGGGGTCTAATGCCTGAAGGTCATGGCGGGTGCGGGGATTAGTGGAGAAGCCTTGGAGAATTGGTAAAAAGGCCATTAGAGGTGGAGGAAACATCAACATCAAAGAGGGTCGGGGTCCTTCTGCTCAGTGTTATGTGGCAGCCTGGATGGGAGGGGAGTCTGGGGGAGAATGGATACATGGATATGTATGGCCGAGTCGCTTTGCTGTGTACCTGAAACTATCACAACATCGTTAATAGGCTCTACTCCAGTAACAAGTCAAAGAAAAAAAAGAAAAGAGGATCGGGCTCCCTCCTCTGTCAAGCCCTGCGTTGACTGCCCATCTCACGCAGTGTGAGAGCCAGACTCCTTACAGGAACCTACGAGGACCCACGTGATCTGGTCCCCGTTACCCCTATGATGTCATCTGCTTCTCCCCGTTTTCCTCACTCCCTCTAGCCACACTGGCTTCCTTACTGCTCCTCAAATACACCGGCCTGACTCCTGCCTCCCTCTGGGACACTCTTCCCCCAGACACCATGTGCCTAAATTCCTCACCTCCACCAAGTCACTGCTCACACGGTGCCTCCTCGACAAGGTCCCCCTTGACCTCTCTACTTAAACATGTAAGCCTACCCAACCCCGGGACTCCTGACTCCCCTTGACTCTGCTCCACTTTCGTTTTCCCACAGCACTTACCACCTTCAGACAGTATAATTTACTTACTTTTTTTTTTTTAACATCTTTATTGGAGTATAATTGCTTTACCATGTGGTGTTAGTTTCTGCTGTACAACAAAGTGAATCAGCTCTATGTATTCATATATCCCCATATCCCCTCCCTCTTGTGTCTCCCACCCTCCCTATCCCACCCCTCTAGGTGGTCCCAAAGCACCGAGCTGATCTCCCTGTGCTATGCGGCTGCTTCCCACTAGCTATCTATTTTACATTTGGTAGCGTATATATGTCAATGCTACTCTCTCACTTCATCCCAGCTTACCCTTCCCCCTCCCCTTGTCCTCAAGTCCATTCTCTATGTCTCTGTCTTTATTCCTGTCCTGCCCCTAGGTTCCTCAGAACCTTTTTTTTTTTTTTAGATTCCATATATATGCGTTAGCATACGGTATTTGTTTTCCTCTTTCTGACTTACTTCACTCTGTATGACAGACTCTAGGTCCATCCACCTCACTACAAATAACTCAATTTCGTTTGTTTTTATGGCTGAGTAATATTCCATTGTATATATGTTACTTATTTATCTTGTTTATTCTTTATTGTTTCTCCTCCACTAGAATGTGTAGTCCAGCAGGGCAGGAATATCTGCGTGTTTGGTTCACTGGTGCCGAGAACAGCGAGTGGCACCTCATAGGTGCTTAATAAATACTTATTGAATGAATAAGTAAAAGAATCTCTCACCTTCGGGGCTCTTGTATAGGTGCTTGTGGGGAGCCCTGGACTCCAGATTCCGTCCCTCAGTCTTGGCAGGTGTGGAAGTCTCTGAACAGAGTTCCTGGGAACAATCTGGTCAGGGTGGGTGACATTACAGTGGGATCCAGACTCTTTTTAGCTTTTCCCCATTTTCCCCTGAAGACTCACTTTTCCTTCCCTCCTCCCCTCTAGGGAACACTCACCACAGTCCTCATAGATGGTGCCTGGGGAGCAGGGAAGGGGGCCTGGGGTAGGGAAGGCTCCCAGCCAGCGCTGCATGTCTGATCTGGTGGGAATATAGGGAAGGGTCACAGTTGGCCCCGGAGATCCTCCTGGGGGTTAGTTAGGCACGGGCTTCGGAGAAGAGAGATTAGGGAGGAGGGTGGTGGACTCGGAGAGGTCAAGTGAGGGTCCCCAGGGTGTTTTCTGAAAGAGACACAACTCACAGGGATGAAGCTTGGAGTAGCCGGTGGGTGGGACGGCCCTGGTGGTTGCTGAGAAGGGAGAGGCGGAACGTAGGTGGTCCAGATGGGTCCGGGACCTGCTGGGCCTGGACCAGGGAGCGATGGGCATAGTCCAGAACCTGTAGCCGCTGCCCACTGCCCAGGGAAGAGGAAGTTCAGAGGGAGAGCAGGGGTCCAGCTGGAATCCTGCCTGGGCTGCCTCCCTCCCTGAGACCCACCTCTTGGGCTGAGTGATGAGCAGCAAGTCACTGAAGAGCAGCAGGCAGAGGGGGGTGAAGCGGGGGCGGGAGGCGAAGAGCACGCCCCCCCTTCTGCATCCTAACTCAGTCAGCTCCCCCTGCAGCTCCAGGCGCCTGGACCAGGAGACCAGGGGCAGGGCCTGTGAGGAAGCAGGGAAAAGGTTCTGACTTCCCTGCAGCACGAGCACCACCGCGGGGGAAAGGGAAGCAGGGAGCCCGGGCAGGATCCGACCTTGACTTTGTGGAAGCGCAGCCTCTGCGTGAGCCGGATCAGCTCCTCTGTCTGCTTCATGCGCCCCACCTCGGCGCTGCACCGCTCGATGATCTGGGTAAGGGGAGCCAAGTCACCCACCCCCACTCCCTTCCACCCCTTCCATCCCTCCCTACCGCCTCCTCACCACCTCCAGCCCCAGCATCCCCCTCCAACCTTGCTGACAGCACCCAGAGCCTTCTGGGCATTCTCCTGGCGGTTGGACCCCTCCTCTGTCTGGCGCAGGATATTCTGGGGATGAGGAAGAAGGGTAACTGGGCCCCTGCTCTGTGGCTCTGGGATTCAGAGGGGCTGCAGCTCAGAGGACCCTGCCTGGCTTGGCATTTGGGGGTTCACAGGGCTGGGGGACCAGCCTCACCACTCGCTGTCTGCATAACCCTGAGCAAGTCAGGTTACCCCTCTGAGTCTCAGTTACCCCATCTGTAAAATGGGGAGAACTCCCACCTTCCATACCATTAGCATTGTTGTGAGGATTCTGCAAGCAAATATACGTAAAGTACGTAGCATAGTCTTTGGGACATGGTAAATGCTGAAAAGAGGGTTGCTATTATTTTAATAATTATTGACCACAGCTATTAGTACAAACAATATAGCGTGGGGTTAAGAGTGCCTGGATTTAAAGTTTGTCTCCATCAATTATTATCTGTGTGACCTGTGGCAAGTTATTTAACCTCTCTGAGCCTCAGTTTCCTCATCTATAAAGTGGGGTCAATAATAGTTCCTACCCTCACATAGTCGTTGGTAAGGTTAAACGAGCGTATTGCACTTAGAACCATGTCTAGAACAGACACCCAACAGTTGTTTAGCTATTATGATTAATATCATCATCACTATTATGTTGTTGTTGTCTACACTGGGGATATATAAAGCTGAATAAGGCAAGCGCACTGATGATCTAGTTGGGGACTCTTCATATTGAGATCCCCACATCAGGAGACCTAGTTTAGGGAGAAGCTTCTACTCTGCAACAGAAGAGTGTTTCTCACCCCTTTTTTCAGTATCAACCCACTAAGGAATCTTTTTAGACATTTTTTCCCTAATCGTTCCCCCCGCCCCCATCAAATTTTAATACCACAAATATACTGTATATCTATTTATACACCCTGGCCCTTTGGAGTACCACAAACCATTGGAATATTTAAGATTTTTTCGCCCCCCAAAGAACGAGTTTTTGCCTCCTTGAGGGTGATATCACCCCACTGGGAAGTCGTACGGTCAAAGGCAGGACTGAGAGGACCTCAAAGACCACTCATCACATTCCCCCCGAGACCTGGAGAGAGAAAGGGACTTGCCCAAGGTCGCTCAGCCAGTTAGTGGCAGAGCTAAATCTAGAATTCAGGTCTCTAGCCAGAGGCTCTTTGCCTGCACCCAGACGGCTCCTTGAAACGTTTGGGTAGCTCCAGGTAGGGCTTGGTGGGTCCTGGATGGAGAGGCCCCGATTAGGAGTCCTGACTTAGGGGATTCTTGTGTTTGTGGTGGCGTGAGAAATGGTGATGGTGGGGCAGGAGGCCCCTGGGGTGAGCTCTCCAACGGGGTTGGTGGGGCCGAAAAGGGCCCAAGCCAGGACGGGTACCTGCAGCAGCATACGGAGCCGCGTGATGCGCTGAAAGGGCAGCAGCAGGAAGGACGGCAGCGGGAGCCGCTGGCACTTGGGGAGGCTCTGCAGCCGCCGCAGCTCCGCGGAGAAGCGCACGTTCGTGTCCCTGTAGAAGCAGGCGCAGGCTGGCATCTGCCTCGAGGCCCCGATCTCCCCGCAACCCGCCCTGGCCTGGACCCCAACCCTGCTCCCCATCTCCCGCCAGCACGGGTGACGTGGCCCCGCCCCTGGGACGCTCACATCAGGCGGCTGTACGTCTCCTCCTGATACTGCTGGTTCCGCACGTAATCCACGTACACGGAGAAAGGCCCCACGGCGTGGGCGTGCACCACGTCGCACAGGTCGCTGATGTGGGGGGAAGAGCGCACACGGGACAGTAACTTCCCTAGAAACCTGGGGGAGTGGGCGACAAGTAAGGGAGGGGGTCAGAGAGCCAGGTGTCCCGGCTTCTCGAGGGAAGAGCTGGGCACTAAGTGGGCCCTGGAGGGGAGGCCCGGGGACAGGAGAGCGCTGAGGAGTGCTTCCTCCCGAGGCCCGCTTGCGGAGAGGTGGCGGCCCCACTGACCGCTCACTGACTCCCTGGACGCGCTGCACGTTGGAGAAGAGGGTGTGGTGATCCCGGGGGGTGAGCGTGTCCCGGAGCGCCTGGCTCAGCACAAAGGTGTCGGTCAGCAGCCGCAGGGAGCGCAGGTACGAGGCCTCGGATGTCACCACCTCGAACAGGCTCTGAGGAGGAACAGCAGGGCCTTAGCGGAAAGCCCAGCTCCCAGGCAGCCCAGGCGCCGGGTGCCAGGCTCCTCCCCCACACCCCACCCCACCCCACCCCCGCCGCGCCCGACCCCAGGTGCATCCACCTCCTGCATGCGCCTCTCCTGGGGGCTGAGGGTGTCTAGGAGGCCGCTGGCTCGCACAGCCGGAAGCTCCTGCCACAGCGTGTTGCGAGGTCCGGGGGGCCGGGCGAAGGGGGGAGCTTCCCCAGGATTTGCTGAAGAGGGTCCCCCATCCTCACTGACCCCCCACAGCTCCTCTGACAGCACGGCTGCTCGATAGGTCTGGTACAGGGGTTCTGGAGAGCAGATGTCGCACATCAGCGAAGTCCAGTGCCCCGGAACCCTTGCCCACTGCTTGACGGTCTCAGCAGGGACGCCCCAGGTGCAGAGACCCTCACCGTCCTGCAGGGGCAGCTCCCAGTTCTGCCCCTTCAGCTCCTCCAGCTCCTCAGCCTCCCTGTGGAAAGAGAAAAGGATGGAATGCTCCTCACGTGACAGTGTAAGGGGGTACACGGCCTGCATGCAGGTTGTGTGCAGGGACTGTGACCAAAGCCCGGATCGTTTTATGTGCCTGTTGTATGTGAGGCCCTGTACTAAGTGGGCCCCATCCATTCCTGCAGTCTCAACTACTGTGTACCGGTGACTTCCAAGCCTCCATCTCCAGGGCTTTCATGGAATGACCATTGTCTGGAATGTCCTATGGGTGCCTCGGTACAACTCAACATGGGCAAACCCAGCTCTTATACCTCCCCGCTCTGTTCTGGTCATCGGCACCACCATGCACCCTTTCACCCAAAGTAAAAGCCCGGGAGAATAAACTCCAGTGAATGTATGTTGAATAAATGGATGGCCCAGATTAACTCTGATAATGGTGGTGAAATGATTAACAGGCCCAGATAACACAGGAGAGATGTTCCCGGTTGACACATGGATTCGCAGGCAATAATTTCGATAGAAGCTCAAAGTGGGGGAACTAAAATGGTTTCTTATGGCCCTGGCTCGTCACCGATATCAGACCCCAACAACTTTATGAAGTATTTGGTATGTTTACCCCCATTTCACAGGTGAGGAGGCTGAGACCCAGAAAGGTTAAGTGACTTGTATAAGGTCACACAGCTGATAAGGGACAGAGCTGGGATTAGAAACCGGCACTGCTTGTCCCTAGAGGCCTAGGCCTTCTTCACTCCACACTTGTGGGGGTGGGATTCAGGTGGACCCGAAGGTTAGTCTGCTCTCAGGTAGGAATAAGGGTGGGAGTGTTTAGTACCTGCCCTCCGTGGTGGCTGGAGGATCGTTCTGAGGGGCGCCATCGGGACTGTCCCCTAGAGAGAGAATCCAGAGAGGAGAGAGAAAGCCTCCAGGATCCCCAGCCCAGGACTCCTGACTCCCGCCCAGCAGAGACTGTTACTGTAAAAACTACAACTCCGGTCAGTCCCAGAGCAGCAGCTGGTGAAGGAACAAGAAGCCCAGGGCCTGCTGGGGGCTGTAGTGAGTTTGTGTTCAGAATGCTCCACCTCCACCCAGTGGAGCCCAGAGGCTCCTTCCCAGCCCAGAGGTCCACTCCCTGGGGGCCCTGTACCTGTCTGGATTCCATCTTCGGAGGGCAGATCGAGATCTGGCTGTGGGGTGTCCCCGGAGCTGGTGACGTCCTGTCTGACCCGAGTTGGTTTGGGGGGCTTGAGGGGTGGCAGGAGTTTGCGCTCGGCAGTGGAGCGGTAGGACGTGAGGACGACTGGGGGCTGGCTGAGGCTTGGAGGGCTGGGGCGGGAGCGGGAGGTCCGCAGTGGGGAGGCCCGGCAGGGGACCCTGGGGCCGTCCTCATAGCCCCCCAGTGGCACCCATCGGAGCTCCAGGCCGGGCCGGGCTACGTGGCAGACACAAGGGCAGCAGGGAGGGCAGGCCAGCGCAGCATCTGTGGGAGACAGGGGCGTCCTCCCTTAACCTGCCCAGCAGCAGGAACGTGGAGGTCAGCCCTAAGCATCTATCCCCTCTACCCTGATTCTCTTCAAACCCCCCGAAATCTGAAAACCAGATTTTCCAAACATGGAATCCAGTTTTTAAAAAGTAGCCCCTTCAAGTACCCAATCTTAAAGCCCTGAAAACAAAGAAGAGGAGCTGGATTGAGCCAGCCCGGGCTTACCTGGAGTGCCGTTCTCCTGGGACCCACTTCCAGCGAGGATGCCCTGCGTGGTCTCTCTCTCCCCATTCACATCCAGTCCCCCAGGAGGACCCGGCTCCAGGGCATCTGGAGCCTGGGCCTTGCCTTCAACCCCCCATTCGAACCTGCCAGCCAGTCTCCGCACGGTGCCTGCGGCCGAGGCAGAGCCATCCTGGCCAGGGGCCCGGTTCGAATGGAGCAGGGGCAGGGCCGTTCGGGGTGACCCGGAGGGTTTGGGTGGGGGCACTGGAGACCGGGGAGCGGGTTCTGGGGAGATGGAGCGCCGGGACACTGGGCTGGGGGTGCCGGAAGGCGAGTCTGGGGAAGTCTGGGAGTCGAGGCTGGCTTTAGAAGCTGACGGGGGCAGAAGGGCTGGGGGCTTGAGGGACGAGGCTGGGGGCTCCCAGAAGATGGGGGTGCACATCAGCGTTGGTGCCTCGTTGGCAGTGATGGGAGGTTCTTGTGGAGAGGAGCCGTTGTGGTGGGCCCCCGGGGACTGGGCAGCCCGGGGGCGAGAAGGGGGGCGGGGCCGGATGATCCGAGGGGGCTTCTGGGTAGGGGGTGTTGCTGCAGGAAGAGACTGAGCTGACATCTTCCTCTGAGCTCTTCCAAGGAGTGGGGTACACTGCTGGAGTCATCCCCTGAGGAAGAGGGGCAGAAAGAGAGACCCTTAGTGCCCACGAGGAGACTGAGGCCTGCGAGCAGAAATGTTTGCAAGTAAATGAGCCGAGATTTCAGAGTCAGGAGGGAAGGCGGGTGGGTACACTTCCTCTCTTCCCATTTCCACTGTCTTCTCCCTTTACCTCTCACCCCTCCTTATTCCATTCCCTGAGGACTCTGAACCCTCCCTGGCACCCCCAGCCTCCATTGCGCTCTGTCTTTCAGCCTCTGCTGCCCCAGTCAGGCCAGAGGAGACAGTGAGGCCAGAGTTGGGGCACCTGGGTAGAGACCCAGGCTGGGGGAGGGGCGCAAGAGAACTGGATCCGTAAGGGCAGTGGGGTGTGCCGGTAGAGCCGCTATGTGTCTACCTGATTTATTGTGTTTTGTGTCTGTAGTGTGTGCTGTGGAGGTTTGTGTGTGTGGTTTAAGCGTGAGTGGACATGGTGTGTTTCTAGTGCTACATGACCGGGGTGCTGGATGGTGTGTTTCAGAGTGTATCTGTTACACGCGAGTATGCAGTGGGAGAGTGGAGTACACAGTGTGTCTAGCGCGTTGTGTGAGACGGGGCTGCAAGGGTGTGTGTGTTCCGTGCTGTCGTGTGGGGCGTATGTGCGGTGTGCGTCTGCCTGCGCGCCCACCCGTGCCTGGGCCGTGAGGGATGCATCACTATTTCCCTGCTCCAACGGGCCCTCCGCCCCCATTTCCCAGTTCCTCTCTCTGGACTCTCCCTTTCCGGATTATTTTTAGTCTCCTTTTCCTGCCATGAAGGTTCCTGGAGCCTCTGACCCCAAGAGACCAGGAGGCCCCCCGCATGGTCTCTCCTGCCCCATCCTCACCCCTGCCTGTCTCCCAGCCCCCCACCTGGTCCCGGAGAGATGCCCCGGTGGAAGCCTGGGTCCCGCCAGGATGCCTAGAGGGTGGTCAGGAGGCCAGACTAAAGGTGAGGACCAATGGTGCCAAGACGCTGGGGCCTGGGCTCACTTCCTCCCGCCAGGAAGGCGCTGTAATCCTGAGAAGGCAGCAAGGTCCGGGCTGGGAGACCTGGCGCCCCCAAACTCCCCTGTGGAGTCAGCAGGAGAGTCAGATCCCTCCAGGCCCCAGATTGGTTTTTGAGAAATGATGCAGGGTGGGGCTGGGAGCTGTAGGCTGGGAGTCTTGCAGCTCAATGGCCTCTGTGTTCTGGCAGGAAGCTCCTTAGGTGACCCAGGGCAGTAGCCTCGCCAGCTGGCCAGCTCCTCCCCAGCCTTGCCCCCCTCAGAGATCCCTGCCCCCCTCAGGTACCTGCCCTAACTTCCTTCCCCCGCCCCCCACTCAGGCCTCTCGTAGGGATCCAGGTACTCGGCCCAAGCACTCACCCTCGAGGCCTCTCCACTCTCGGTCACCTCCCGGGGCGAGTGAGTAGGGGCAGGAAACAGGAATCGGATCCTCCTCCCAACCGGACACCCCCCCCTCAAACCACACCACACTCCACATGCGCACACTGGGGCTCTGGAAGATGTGAGGGACCCCGAATGCCGGGTTTCAGAGGATAACAGAGTCTGGGGAAAGGATGAAACTCAGCCGTGGAGAGTGGACTGTTTGTGTACGTTGTATGTGCACGTTCTGTCCTGGGTCCGCATGGCTGTGTGGACAGCGGCCGGGGGTGGACAGGGGTGGGGGTGAGGACAGGGTGGCAATGGCACTGGCTGGGCTGGCGGGAGGGCGTGGGCTCCAGACACCTCTGGATCGCTGAGGGATGGGGTGTGTGTCCCTCGACGGCGTGTCTGACCATCTCTTCCACACCTCGCATGACAGCCTGTCCCTTTCGCATCCAACCTGTCCCCGGGGGATGAGTCGGCCCGTTATCTCACACCAAGGGACCCCACCGCCCACCCCGGTTTCCCCCTCCCTAAATTTACCTTTATCTTTTTGGAAGCGGTTTCTGTTTTCAGCCCGTCCTGCCTGCCCCTTGGAACAAGGAACGCAGGGCCAGGTCTCTGATGGTCTGTTCCTGTGTTTCTGGGGCGGGAACTGAGGGCCCAGATTGAGATCTCCGCAGAGGAAGCCAGTTCCTCAGCCCCACCCGGCCATTGTGTCAGGCGAGTGTGTGTGTGTAGTGGACCAAGGGGTCGGTGTGAGATCTCAGTGCACCCCAGGTGGATATGCCCTTTGTTGAGCCCCCTGCCTGCTCCCCATTCTCAGTCCCTGTCTCTCAGGGTCCCAGCCCCTGACTCTCCCTGTCCCCCTGGGAGGCTTTGATGTTGATTGGCTGGGAGCCAGTACCCTGGGGGCGGGGGCAGTGGGCAGGGGTCCCTCTCACCTCTAATTTGCTCTGTGATTGAAGAGCTGAGTTCTCAGGGCTCAGAGTGTGTCATAAAAACAACTGAGGGGGCGGAATGAGCCACACCCCAGCCTGGGAAGTAGGGTAATGAGAGGAAGATGCAAGGGCAGTTAGGAACTCAGGGGGCCTTTGCCCACGCCCAGGTGCCTGCTTTTGCCAGACTTTCTCACACACACACACAAACACACACTCCAAACAAGACACTAAGAAGAAAAGCCAGAAAACTGGGTTAGAACATATATTTTAACTCATTTTTCCTCAGAGTAAAAGACAAAGTCCAGAGTAAAAGACAAGGTCCAACAATGAACCTAAACCTCTCCTCTGAGGCACATTCCTGCCGCAGGGCCTTTGCACTGGCTGTGTCTTCTGCCTGGAGACCCCCTTCCCAAGACATCCCCATGAAAGATTCCCTCACCTTATTTCTCAAATATCGCCTTCTCAGTGAGGCTGCCCTACCACTCTTTAAAATTGCGTCACATTCCTGACCTGCCTTTTTTCCCATAGCAATCATGCCTTATAGCATATAGTGTATTACTATTAAATTGACATAGTATGTTTATAGCTACATACACATTAGAAAGTAAGCTTCCTGTCAATAAATAAATGATGACATTTTAAAAAGAAGAAAGTAAGCTTCCTGGAGGCGTGATCTTTATCTTTTTTGTTCACTGATATACCCTAAAATTATGGAACAAATTCAGGCACATAATAAGAGGTGCTTAATATTTTTGTTTTTGTTTTTCAGTACGCGGGGCTCTTACTGCTGTGGCCTCTCCCGTTGTGGAGCAACAGGCTCCGGACGCGCAGGCTCAGCGGCCATGGCTCACGGGCCCAGCCGCCCCGCGGCATGTGGGATCTTCCCAGACCGGGGCACGAACCCACGTCCCCTGCATCGACAGGCGGACTCGCAACCACTGCGCCACCAGGAAAGCCCGGTGCTTAATATTTTGATGAATTGAACAAACTGAGTTGAATCCTCCCCACAGCACTACTCCCCTGGCTCTCCTTTCCTCTCTCTCTCTCTCTCTCTCTCTCTCTCTCTCTCTCTCTCTCTCACCCCCCCCCCCCCCAGATTCCAGGGAGACAAAATCTCTACAAGAGTGCCTCAGAGACCCTATCAAGAAAGCTACATACATGTGTGTAGCAAAACAAATCCTGTTTTTTGTTTTTACTAAAATAGGAGTGTCTTTATTCGTTTTACTACTTACAAAAATAACATTTAAAAAGATAACTGGGACTTCCCTGGCGGTTCAGTGGTTAGGACTCCACGCTTTCACTGCCTAGGGCACGGGTTCCATCTCTGGTTGGGGAAGGAAGATCCAGCAAGCTACACAGCACGGCCAAAAAAAAAAATAAAAAGATAACTAACCCCAAAATGCTGGTTGTCGGCTGCAGACATCTTGGCACTTGGTACTACATGAACCACCCCAGCTCTGCATGGGGGTATGGGCACAAAAAGGGGAATTAGGTGGGCTGGGCCGCCCATGCACCTTTACCTGTCCTTCCTGGCTCGTCTGAGCTTACTTCCTTGTCCTCTCTCTGTCCTTATCAGAGACCCACCTGAAGGCTTTTCACCTGCCTGCCTGGTGGGGAGAGACTTCCTCTGCTCCCAAAGGCAGGATAGCATGTTTTGGGGAACTAAAGTTCGCTGGAGCTACACTGAGAATGTTCTAACACTCCTGACAAAGAGGTTCCATTTGGCCCCCTGCTCAAAGCAACCACAAAGATGAAAAGCATGACATTTCAGATCTATACAAATCACCATCTATTTATGCCCCATCTCATTCCAAAAAGAAACTTAGCTCTGAAAATCGTATCATGTGATATGTGCCAGATTATTTTTGCACAAACACCTTTTATTTATTGTACAAATATTTTTGCAAAGGTACTGAAGATTTTTATTTTATTTATTTATTTATATAAATTTATTTATGGCTGCGTTGGGTCTTCGTTGCTGCGCACACTCTTTCTCTAGTTGTAGTGAGCGGGCACTACTCTTCATTGAGGTGTGCGGGCTTCTCACTGTGGTGGCTTCTCTTGTTGCAGAGCACGGGCTCGAGGTGCGCAGGCTTCAGTAGTTGTGGCACTCGGGCTCAGTAGTTGTGGTGCACGGGCTTAGTTGCTCCGTGGCATGTGGGATCTTCCCGGACCAGAGCTCGAACCACCCGTGTCCCCTGCATTGGCAGGTGGATTCTTAACCACTGCACCACCAGGGAAGTCCCAGAAGATTTTTAATATAATGATACATTCTTCCACCACCCCAACAAAGCAAAAGTTTTCTCTTTTTCTACCTTCCAAACGTGCCATCATAGTTTCAATTCTGTTTTCTGCTTCATAACTATTTGCCATGTCACTACATACATGGACTTTGTAATTATAATTTTTCCTGGAATGTAATATTGCATCAACTAGATTTTGTCACCCTGGTAACAGCAGTAAAAGTCTTCTGGGAAACTCTTCATCCACCACCCCACTCCATGTGGTTCCGGTGCAACCGTCAGTCACAGCAACCTCCTCCTGCCCCCCGGAACCAGATTCAGCCAATCACAGGATCCCATTCCTCTGGCCACAGAGACTGGCCCAGGAATGAGCAAATCACCCATGCCAGGATGTCCTGCCCTTGGTCTCTGGGAAAGGGCATCTTTCTCTTTCTTCCAAGGTCACAAAGCAGGAATAATATAAGTCTGGAGCAATCTGTGTCTTAGCCTCCCTTTCCCCACAATGGAGGAAACTAGTCAATAGTGAGAGAAAATGAGCCCCACACCGGAGGGAAGCAGAACCAAGAGATGGAGGGGGCCTGACATCATTTAAGCCCCTTGGACTGCTCGGTTTCCGGGGCCACTGAATTCCCTTTTGTGCTTAAGCTAGTTTGAGCTGAGCTTCTGTCACTTACTGTTGAAAGAATCTTAAACGCTATAATTCATTCATTGGCTATAATGCCAATTCTCTTTGGCATTACAATTAATGCTGCAGTAAACATCTTTGTGAAAAACAAAATACTTTCAATTTAAAAATGATTAAGGGGAGTTCCCTGGTGGCCTAGTGGTTAGGATTCCGGGCTTGCACTGCCGTGGCCTGGGTTCAATCCCTGGTTGGGGAACTGAGATCCTGCAAGCTGTGAGGTGCAGCCAAAAAATAAATAAACATCTTAAAAAATAAAAATGATTAACAAAGTAGCCCCAGAAGCTTCAAGGTGGTTGGTCTTGATTTTGCCCAAAGATTCTTTGCTGGAAGGTTGGAGGAGTCCTTAGGTCTTTCTATCTCACCCTTTTACCTCCACATCAGGTGGCTTCGACCCTCCTTCAGTCCTCCTTACGTCACTCACCTGGTTGTTAGGAAAATCAGGTAAAGTTTGGCCAGGCCAAGAGGCAAGGCATGGGTGACCATCTGGGGAGACCACAGAAGTGGAGAAGCAGTGAAGAGGAGAGTAGGCCCATCTGGAGAACTGTGAGAGGGTAGCTTAGCTGATATGAAAAGAGGGGTATGAGGCTGGAGGAACATGTAGAGGCCACCCCACAGGCAACCGGACAGGGCAGTAGAGGCACTGAGGTTTCTGAGCAGGCGGAGGAGTGGATGGCAGGAGTTTTAACCAGTTCCCCACCCATTCCCCCTCTTCTGGTACCAGCACCCAGTTTTCTTTTGGGAACCCGCCCTTCCATCATTCTAGGTCCACATGGCCCATTCTGGGGGGAATGTATGGCCCAGAAGCAGCCAGTCCGCGCATTTCTTCTTCCCTAGCTACCGAGATTGGTTCAGGGGTGAGCATGTGACCCAAGCAGGGACAAAGCTTAATTCATGCAAAAAAAATCCCTTCCAATGGGAGAGGAGCTCATGATGAAAGAAGTGCTGAGTCCCACTGGCCTCTGATAGGGCCAGGACATTGAACTCCAACAGAATCCTTCATGGAGTACAAAACACCTAGGCCCTCTTTTCTGTCTAGAAAGCTATTAGGGGTAGGTAGCCTGCCTGTGGTGTGGGATAAATCAGGAAGCGGGCAGTGAGGAAACGCTGGCCTGCTCTGGGAATCCATGCAGGTTCTAATCTGTGCGAGGATAGAGGATGCTGTCCAACTGCCACCAGGTGGAGGATGAGCACATCAGGTATGGGGCCTGGCAGCCAATATGAAGCTATGGGTGTCTAGGCCGCCCCAGGTAGAGGTGCAGAAGAGGCACAGCTCCGTGCCTTCCAGGCCTCTGCATCGTTCACTCTCCCCTCTCTGTGGTTTCACCCCTTCTCTCAGACCTGGGGCCATCTTTGTGCTTCCCCTCCACTCCTCTCACACGTGTCTCAGGACATTCATACCCAGGGGGAAAAAAATGATAACAGCCTATGATAATCAACACAGCATGGTATTGGTGAAAAAACAGACACATAGATCAATGGAAATGGGCCAACACAAATATAGTCAACCGATATTTTTAAAAAATTGAGGTATAGTTGATTTACCATATTATATTAGTTTTGGGTGTACAACATAGTGATTCAAAATTTTTATAGATTATATTCCGTTTATAGTTATGATAAAATATTGGCTCTATTCCCTGAGTCAACTGATTTTTGACAAAGGAGCAAAAGCAATTCAATGGAGAAAGGATAGAATTTTCAACAAAACTTCCTGGAACAACTGATATCCATATGTAAAAAAGACACAGACCGGGCTTCCCTGGTGGCACAGTGGCTGAGAGTCCGCCTGTCGATGCAGGGGACACGGGTTTGTGCCCCGGTCTGGGAAGATCCCACATCTCGCAGAGCGGCTGGGCCCGTGAGCCATGGCCGCTGAGCCTGCACGTCCAGGCTCTCTGTGCTCCACAGCGGAAGAGGCCACAACACTGAGAGGCCCGCGTACCGCAAAAAAAAGAAAAAAAAGACACAGACCTTACATCATTCACACTCAAAAAAGATCATGGACCTAAATGTAAAATACAAAACTATGAAATTTCTAAAAGAAAGTATAGGAGATAATCTAGGTGACCTTGGGTTTGGCAATAAGTTTTTAGATACAACACCAAAAACATGATCCATGAAAGAAAAAAAAATTGATGTTAGACTTTATTATAATTTAAAACTTCTGCTCTGTAAAAGACACTATTAAGAGAACGAAAAGACAAGTCATAGACTGGGAGTAAATATTTGCAAAACACTTATCTGATAAAGGACTCTTATCCAAAATACACAAATAACTCAAACTCAACAACAAACAACCCAGTTAAAAGAAAAAACAGGGAAAAGGACTTCCCTGGTGGTGCAGTGGTTAAGAATCCGCCTGCCAATGCAGGGGACACGGGTTCAACCCCTGGCCCGGGAAGATCCCACATGCCACGGAGCAACTAGGCCCGTGAGCCACAACTACTGAGCCTGTGCTCTAGAGCCCAAGAGCCATAACTACTGAGCCCACATGCCACAGCTACTGGATCCCGCACGCCTAGTGCCCGTGCTCCACAACAAGAGAAGCCACCGAAACAACAGAGTAGCCCCTGCTCGCCACAACTAGAGAAAGCCCGCGCACAGCAACGAAGACCCAACACAGCCAAAAATAAATAAAATTTTTAAGAAATAAAAATTAAGCTTAAGCTTATTTTTAAAAAAAAATAACACTTTAAAAGTTGTCTATCTGGGGCTTCCCTGGTGGCGCAGTGGTTGGGAGTCCGCCTGCCGATGCAGGGGACACGGGTTCCTGCCCCGGTCCGGGAGGATCCCACATGCCGCGGAGCGGCTGGGCCCGTGAGCCATGGCCGCTGAGCCTGAGCGTCTGGAGCCTGTGCTCCGCAACGGGAGGGGCCGCAACGGTGAGAGGCCCGCGTACCGCAAAAAAAAAAAAAAAAAGTTGTCTATCTGTAGGACATCTGGATATTAAAAATGAGAGACTTCAGCAGTGGTTCTAAAACTTTAGCACATATCAGAATAACCTAGACGGTTTGTTAAGCCCCTGTCAGGCCCCCGCCTTCAGTGCAGGAGGTCTAGGATGGGCCTAGAGAATCTGCATTTCTAGTAAGTCCGCAGGTGCTGCTGCTGTTGCTCCAGGGACTGCACTTGGAGAATCACTGGTATAAACTCAAAGATTAAAACAATGATGAACTCTCATCCTATAAGCAGATAGGGTAGGGGGTCCCGGAGAAAGAGAACCTCGCATGGCTTTCTTGACGTAAGAGAAGCCATTTTAGGTCTAAGCCATTTTGTGATCTCAGCCTGGCCACAATGCTTGCCCTAGAGCAGGTCTCAGTAATTAATGATCTTAGGGGAACAAAAGAATGCAGGAACAAAGGCAAAGCATTCAAGAAGCAACAATTCAGCGATAAAACAGTCCTAGGTCCTCCTCAAGGGATATGCATAACAATCTGATCTTTTCAGTTGTTCTACCGGAACCAAGGTCCCCCATGCAGGTGGAGGATGGTAAGTAACTAGGGCCTAAAACCGCAGACTGGTGGGAACTTAATGATGTTAACCTTCTTCAGATGCTTTAGACTTCAATCAACTAAAGCTTGGACTCCAGCAACCTTCGCCCCTATTCTATGTTGATTCCTCTTCTGCTCAAGCCCCTTCCCGAATAAGCATACACCACCCAAACCCATTCACCAATATGCATGTATCCTTAGCTTAAAATGTCTCCAATTTTGCTGTTCGGGAGACACTGCTTTGGGAAAGATCCCCTGTGTTCTCCTTACTTATAAATCCTTCCTCCTCCCGCTCTTTGGCTTGGTTGAGTCTTTTGACTCGACACTCACCAAGAGATGAATTCAGTTTTCTGAGTGTCAATCCCAGCCAGCAGGTGGAGGCATTTGGGAAGCATTCCTTGGAAATTTTCAGGGGACCCTTTCAGAGCCTCTCCTGAGAAGCCCCGTTATCTGCTCCACCCCTCGTGCCTAGCCCAGAGGCTCAATGATTTAGCAGTACACTGGGGAGATAAGACCCAGACTCAGCCCCTCAGCCCCGGGCGGGGGTGGGGGGGCATCCAAGAACTCCCAGAGTACTGGAGGACTCAGAGTAAACAACTGCTAATCAAATGAGAAACAAGGGTAAATGCCTGAGGAGCAAAGCAGGATGGAAGTGGCTAAAAAGCTTCAAGGATCAGGAGATGAAGTTCAAGATGAAGAGTGATTTGGAGGTCACCAAAATAAGGGTGCAAGGACTTTCACCGGCAGTGGGAACAGGATACACACGGGCACAGGGCGACTGATAATTGAGCATCTAGAGAAAATGCAACACTTTCACTCAGGTTTGTGCAATAAATAATTATCATTCCCATTTTACAAAGGAGGCTCTGAGATGTTAAGTAGCTTGCCCAAGGCTACCCAGCTGGTAAGCAGGAAGACCCAAACTGGAACTCCAAAGGCCTCTGAGTCTATGGTGGCTGCCTCACACACAGCTGTGCCCCCTTGCCTCCTCCTCCCGCCCCAGAAGACATCCCCTATCCTCCTGCCACCTTTCTCCAAGCCTTCCCCCCTCAACCCCTTCCCAGCTAGCTTCCCTAGTCTCTTTTCTCAGAAGTTCCTGCGTAATTAACCATTACCAGGCTCAGGAACTAGGACAGGAAGGAGTCCAGAGTCTCAGGACCTCTCCCACCACTTGCTGGCCCTGTGTAACCTAAGCCCAGGGATCAAAATCCCGCCTTACTTAGCCTGTCTGGCCTTCTCCCTGGGTTGCTATGAGGATCAAAAGAACGTAGGGATGTGACTATGTTCCCTCGCCACCCTTCGGGACCCCTTCCTCCGCGCCCGCAGCCACCACACCCCCGCGCTGGAACCTACAAATATTTTACCAAGCCTAAGGAGATCTGTCCCGTCCAGTAGGTGTGTCCCACCTGCCTCGCTGGAGGAGCCGCAGTTTCCGGGCTCTCCTGGCGCCTGAACCGAGAGGGAGTGGACCTACAGTTTGGCAACCGCACCCAGCGATGACCCGGGATACAAGGCGAAGGAGGGGAGCCCTCCGCCCGCAAGAGCAGCAGCCCAAAACATGCAGGTGAGGGACTGCTGCCTCCGTACTCGGCCTCTGCGCCCGTCCAGTAACCCAGGGTCCAATCTCTCCTCCCCGCCAGTGATAAAACCTCTGCTCCCCGGGGACCCTTCCCAGCACTCCGAGTCCGCAGCCCAGGCACTGGTACCGGGGTGGGGAGAGTTAATTCCAATCGCCTCTCTGGGGATTCCGGAGGCCTTGTCGCCGAGAGTACCTCACATTGGCCGCAGAGCCGGCTCGGCGCTGATTGGCTGAGGCTCTCGGCTACGGCTCCCCGTTGGGCGTCGCTCTCCAGTGATTGGAGTGTGGCGGCCCGGCCTCCGCAGGCTCCCTGGGGTGAAGCTGCTGCGGGCTCCGGCAGCTGCCTGAGGGCGCTCATACCCGGCCGGAGCCTCGACTTCCTTCCCCGATCCAGACCTCGTTGCTGTCCGGGGACGCCACTGGATCTTCTCCTGGATCCTTTCCCTCCTTAACCTGCAGATTTTCTTTCTCCTTCCTCCCTGGCTCCGGTCTCCCAGCTCCGCGTTTCCCTCACCTACTCCCGGCCCCCATAGCCGGCCATCCTCAGCATCCCACCTTACGCCCTCCTGGCTTCTGCCCCTCCTTGACCTCAAATCCCTTGATTAACAAGTCCCCGTCATAACCCTCTCGCCAGACTCTCCTAAACTCATACTTCTTCTCTCTTTGCCATCTCCTGACTCCCAAATTCCAGCTAATCCTTGACCTCTTGACATTTGACCCTGACACTCTTGACTCCAGACTTCTGCATTTCTACCTCCTGCAGCCTGGACTGCTGGAACTGAGGCTTTCCCCTGATTTTCTGACTCCGTTTCTGAAGCTCATTTTAACTTTCTTACCCCTGGGCCAGTTCCTGCTACTGCTGTCCCACCATGGACTTCTTGATGAGCGGCCTGGCAGCCTGTGGGGCCTGTTTGTTCACCAATCCCCTGGAGGTGGTGAAGACCAGAATGCAGCTGCAGGGAGAACTGCAGGCCCCCGGGACCTACCGACGACACTACCGAAACGTCTTCCATGCCTTCATCACCATCGGCAAGGTGGACGGCCTGGCAGCCCTGCAGAAGGGCCTGGCCCCTGCCCTCTTATACCAGTTCCTGATGAATGGCATCCGGCTGGGCACCTACGGGCTGGCTGAAGCTGGGGGCTGCCTGCACACAGCTGAAGGCACCCTGAGCCCTGTCCGCAGCGCAGCAGCTGGGGCCCTGGCTGGGGTCATGGGAGCCTACTTGGGGAGCCCCATCTACATGGTGAGAAGAACGGTCTTGCTTGGGGCCTTCAGGGCAGACTTTTGGTGTAGGGTGGGTGCCTGGGCCTTCACGACCTGATACTGAGGTTGGAAATGGATTTGTGTAGGGGAGGGTGAGGAATTTGATTAACATACATCGACGGGTGTGGGGATCAGGGGAAGTCCTGGGCGTTACAGAATTACTACCCCACAGTCTGCCCCTTTGAGTTAATCTGGTATCGGTGAAGGGTCAGGAACCTGAGCCCAGAAAGGGGAAGCGACTAGCTCAAGGTCACCACAGCTGCTTGTTGCTAGGACTTGGCCCTGCTTAGCGCTCTTTCTAGAACGTTGGGAGGCAATGAGTTCTGTAGAAGGAGAGGCAGTCTGGTCTCACTCCCAGGGTATGAGATTCGGGGACAGTGACTTCTCCAAAGTCAGCTGGACACGTGCCCCCCACAGGGCTTGGGGGCCAGAGAGCAAGTTTTGCCGATGACCCCTCACAACCTGCCCCAGAGTCTGATGGGGAGCCTGGTCATGATGGTGGCTGAAGATCCTGTCTGCCGGTGTGGGAGTAGGAGCTGGCATGAGAGGCTGAACACCAGGTCTTGCCTAACATGAACAGTCTTAGGAATTGTTGCCATTCTCCAACCTCTCCATCCCCGCCCCTTCCCCCAAGGGAAGAAGGATGTAGAGGGGGTGGGGTGTCTTGCAGTGCTAGGAGAGCCATCCCCCAGGACTGGAGCCAAGGGACACAGTCTCATGACCAATTTATTAGGTGGGAACGACAATAATTATCAGATTAGAAGGATATTCATTGCCGAACACCCAGAGGAAGTGTGAAGGGGTCAGGCATTTGGCTGTCTGAGGTGGGGGGCTGGCCGCTGGGCCACAGGCTGTGATACTCTCTCGTCTCCAGGTGAAGACACACCTACAGGCACAGGCAGCCACAGAAATTGCTGTGGGGCACCAGTATAACCATCAGGTGAGGGTTTTCCAACCCGCTGGCGTCCCTGCCCATTCTCTTCCATTTTCCCCAGGTTTCTGCCTGCACCCAACAGCCGCAACCCAGCCACGGCTCTGCCCAGCCCATCAGTTCGGCCCTACTCTGCCCCTGGAGTCCACCCAGACCCTCTTATCCCCATGTTCCCTGTTCCTCTAGCTTCTGCACCTATTTCTCTTGCCCCATTCTCCTGACCTGCTAATGTCCTCACGTGCACATACCCTGCCCTGTTCTGGGGTGGCGAGGGAGGGAAGGTGGGTTGGCAGACAAGTGAGGGCCACATTCATGCTCAAAGCCCACATGGCACTGGTTGTCTAGACATCGGGTGCCTTTTTTGGACCCATCCTTGGCACTGTTAGGGGGTGGCAGCCCCTGATGCCTGGGTGACTGAACCCCGCCCCCATGGTTTTTTCTCTGCCCTCCCCCTCCCCCAACCAGGGCATGTTTCAGGCGCTAATCAAGATTGGCCAGAAATATGGTCTGGTGGGGTTGTGGCGTGGGGCCCTGGGTGGCCTGCCCCGAGTTATCGTCGGTTCCGCCACCCAGCTGTGCACCTTCTCGTCCACCAAGGACCTCCTGACCCAGCGGGAGGTACTGCCTGGGAAGTGGGTGGGGCCACCCTGGGAATGTGGGCAGGGGGAGGGCAAGCTGAAGTGGGCTCAGCTTGAAGAGGGACAGTGCCAACATTCAATGTGAGGGAGCGGCAGGAGGGCTTGGGGGGATCACTGTCTCTTTACAACCTTCCCACAGTTCTCTTGTCACTTCCTCCCAGGTGTACCTGAGTCCTCAGGGCCTTCCGCTCTTCCTCCTTCAGAGTGTTATCACCGGTGGGGTGGAAGCTCCCTGGGTTACCAGCTCTCCACTGTACCCGCAGCACAGGGCCTGGGCTTTCCGAGGGGTTGAATGATTGGCTGACTGACAGAGCTCTTCCTCCCTCCCCCCCTTAGATATTTCCACCCCAGAGCTGGAAGGTGGCTCTGGTGGCCGCCATGGTGAGTGGCATTGCGGTGGTCCTGGCCATGACACCCTTTGACGTGGTCAGCACAAGGCTCTACAACCAGCCCACAGATGCTCAGGGCAAGGTAAGGGAGTGCTCTGGGGTACAGGACAGCAGGGAAAGCCAGGGGGTGAGGGAAGCAGATTGTGGGTGCAGGTAGGAAGCCTAAAATGCAGCCTGCTGCGGTGAGGCCCCTGGCGGGCTCTGACAAACTCTGCTCTTCCTCTTCAACCTTTCAGGGCCTCATGTACCGGGGCTTGCTGGATGCTCTGCTGCAGACAGCTCGGATAGAGGGCATCTGGGGCATGTACAAGGGCATAGGTGCCTCCTACTTCCGCCTCGGCCCCCACACCATCCTCTCCCTCTTCTTCTGGGACCAGCTGCGCACACTCTACTACGTGTATACCAAATAACAACAGCCACTCTTCCAACACTCCACCAAGTCGGCACTCCTTGGACTCTTCTGACTCCATTGTTATGACCTGGTGACTTCTGACCAGATGATCTTTCATCCATCAGAGGGGGACCACCAACCCCACTCCCCATCTGTTTTCTCAGGGTTGAATCACTACAAGGCATCGTTTCCCTCCCTTCCTTGGGTGTTGCTTTAAACCTTCCCTACCCGTACCCCTGTGAATTTCATACCCCTCTCTCAGGGCTGAACCAGTCACTGCAAAGTGTATTTCCTCCCTTCCTCCACTGCCGGCCTTGGGTCCCTTCTGATCCCATGCACAATTTTAAACTCCACCGTCCAAGACCAAAGGGAATTGGGGGGACCCAGGTGTTCTGTTGGATTCAAAGGCGCAGAGATTATATTGGTTATAAAGCAAGTTTATTTCTGCAGAGAGGAGGTGTCTTATGTTTATGCCCTGGGAAGGAATTAAGGGAATATATCTAACCCTTTGATCCCCTTGCAGAACAGAGGCCCCAAGTCTTCAGAAGCAGCATGCAGCATCTCAGCGTCCTTACTGGGGACCAAAGATGTTGGGATCGTGAAGGGTCAGACTGGTCACCAACTGTTCAAAGTCACCCAGGCTCCAGGGCGGAAGCGACAGATTTTCAGGGCCAAGAGATGACCTATTCTCAGGGCTTGGGGTGAGGAACAGATAGAGAGAGAACATCATCTGGGCCTTGGGCTTGTAAATTCCCATTTCCTGTTTCCCAGAGGACCTGGTTATCTGTGACCCCAAACCCCTGGCCCACTCCCACTTCCTTGGAGGACCCCACCAGCCAGTCTCCCTACTCTGCCCCTCCAAGCCAGTTCTCCTGGGGACCCAGTCATGAGCGAGGTGCCCTTTCCGTTCTCCTTACGGGGGTTGATTGAAGGTGAGCAGGAAATCAGTCTGGTACTGGGGCAGCCGCAGCAAGGCCTGGTACAGTGTCACATACTTTGCTACCTAAAGTGATCAGAGTCAGGATGCTTACCTGATTCCCTAGAGCCACCCCCTTCACCCCTCGAAGACGTCTCACACTCCCCTGGCCCTCACCTGCTGGTTTTCTTTAGCTACCTGCTGCTTGCCAGAGAGGATCCAGGCTTCTTGACAGCAGCCCCTCAGGGCCAGGTTCTCCAAAAGGAGGGGCTGCACAGCCTCCACTTGCACAACCATAGCCTCCTGCACCCCGCCAACGTCCTCAAAATGGTACCTGGAGTTGGGGGAGCAGGGTCAGGGAGGGGCATTTCTCACTGCCCCTTACAAGCACCTCATCCTAAACTTCGCTCATTTCTGGTGACGTGGTGTTACCCTTGGAGTTCTCATTGTCCAGATTAACCGTCCCGCCACAGGCCCCGCCCACTCTTTCGGTTCTGGTCCTCCCATTGGCCAGCCGCGGGCCCGCCTCCCTCACCGCGCTGCCTCTTCGCCCTGCACGTGGGCCTGCAGCTCCAGAAGTTCCACGATCAGGCTCTGGTCTGTTACGCGATGACAGAAAACTTCTTGATTGTCCGGGACCGGTCGAAGGTCGCTGAAGAGAGGCGAGGCAGGCCCTGGTTGACCCCAGCTACTTCCCGCAACCCACCTGGTCAGCCTCCTTT
This sequence comes from Phocoena sinus, assembly GCF_008692025.1. NCBI lineage: Eukaryota > Metazoa > Chordata > Mammalia > Artiodactyla > Phocoenidae > Phocoena > Phocoena sinus. The sequence continues at coordinate 8,282,712 of NC_045782.1, forward strand.
GGTGCCCGGGCCTTCTTACCTTACGTCGATGGCCCCCGGAGGGAGAGTGGCGGAGAAGGCGCCCCCGAACAGTGGGTAGTCTCGCGTGGGCTCCATGGGCCTGAGACTAGGTTATAGGCATTAAAGATTTAAAAGAAACCCACATGGGGCCACTTGGCATCACCTCCGTTTCGCAGCAGCCCCGGCCCCCTTCAGGTCTTCCTCGGCTCCTGACTCTTTAGGATTTGGTCCCGCCCCGCGATCACGCTGGCCAATTGGCGCCCGCGCCTTGGGGGGGCGGTGCCCCAGCGGAGCTCCTCCCGGAAGTCAAGCTCTTAGAAGGGCGCGCGGCGGGACTGAGGGGTCCGCCAGGAGCTGAGACTTCGGTTTAGGTTTTGTGACACTCTCGTGGTCACTAGACCGCGCCCGCCGGTCTCCTCCTTCTAAAGGGGTCGCACTTTATAAGAGTGTTGCCTGAGACCCACCTTAGGGGCCGTTGCTCGTCCAAGGGACCGATGTCTTGTGGGGTCTCCTGAGTTGGTGGGGATAGTTTCAGGGTCTCCCGTATCACTCTCTCCCGGGCCTCTTGACAGGGAGTGAGCTGCCAGCCAGTTAGCTAATTCCCGGATGCATGGAATTAGGGGAACAGTGGGGCAAGGTGTCCGGGGCCGGGTTAGGATTCAGGCCTCACGCCTTCCTGAAAGCAAGACCCAAACCGGTGATTATACATCTAATCCCCCTCAAATCTTCACCTTGGGAACTGAGGTGAGGCGAGGGGATGGAGGGGTGGGGAGGGAGGCGTTGCCCACCCCTTACACACACGCCTGGACGAAAGCACAGAATAAACTTTTTCTTTTATAGATTTTTAGAGTGTTCTTAAAGTTTCAGCTCAAGTGTATCCTCACAGCTAATTGCGCCATTCATCTTTGATCCCCAGCACCTGGCAGAGCGTTTAGAGCATAACAGACCCATGATGTACTGTTGAGTGACTGAATAAACCCAACAGGGTGAATTTTGGAACCCAGGGGACCACCCGTACCCTCAGGGGTTCTAGATGTCATCTACTTCACAGCCAAAATCTGAGCAAGAGGATTTTCATCCTGAGGCCATCCTGTTACTGACCAGGGTTCTTGGCCTCCTTAATTAATAGAAATTGATCAGAGGCCAGACAAGAAATTCAGGCAAGGCTTTATTGGGGCCCCTGCTGCAGCAGGGGGAAGTGAGAGCAAACAACAGTTTCCCTTGCTTGCTGGCTCCCTGAGGGTGTTCTTTATGTGGGTGAGGGTAGGGGTGTGTCCAGGGGTCAAGCCGGAGGAAGGCTTTGGTGGTTTTCCCACCCCATAGGTGGTGTGTGCAGGAGGCACGCGCAGTACCCTGCTTTGGCTCCGGGCTCTTCAAGAGTGGCAGTTGGGTTTTTTGGTCTCTTTGTATCTTTTATCCAGGATTTGCCCCGACTGCGCATGCGTGCAGTTATTTTTAGTCCCATACAATTTCTTTGTATTTTGTTGCTGGAGGAGAGGTGTGTCCAGGTGCAAGCACTGCAGCAAAAGGTCCCATGTTGCAGCCTGTATCACTAGAGCTGGCTATTTCTGAATGGGAAAAGAATACGGGACAAAGTATGGGCTCAGAAGGCTTGCGGAACAGGAACAGTGAGAAAAGAATTTTGTATGAGATCAGGATTTTCTAAGGTTGAATTGACTTTAATTAGGGAAATAGACTTTATGAAGATCAAGCTGATGCAAGACTGGATTTGGTTTCTGTCTCTCATAAGAGAACAAAGTTGTCCTGGAATGCTGCTTTTGATAACAGATCGTGTGAGTTCCTGTGCCTTTAAATGATCTATATTTACTTTTGACTTTTTTTCCCTACCTTGGCTCAAGGCATCAATATTGTTTGACAGCAACCTATCATCCTGTCCAACCGGGTGTTTTAAAACCTTTTAAAATTTTTGACAGACTTGCCAAATACATCATGGCTATTCTAACCCACTGTTGTACCCTGGATGAAAAGGAGCGTATACTGAGGAAGTCCGGGGAACACGCAGATGGCCTGCTGGCCACCAATCCACACCACCAGATTTTTCAGGTAGATGGGGATGCAATCCCAGAACATGATCCACACTGGGACTATGAATACCGTGTAGGCCAGGCTAGGATGAGACATTCTATTACTCATTTATCAGAAGGAATGAAAAGGTGTATGGTGAAGCCTGTAAATTATGATAAGGTCTGAGAGGTTACACAGGAAAAAGATGAAAACCTGGCAGTCTTCCTGAGCCGGTTGACAGAAGCATTCAGGAAGGACACCAATACAGATCCTGAGTCTGCAGAAGGGAGGACACTGTCGGCCATGCATTTTATCACCCAGGCTACTCCTGATATCTGGAGAAAATTACAAAAGCTTGAGGTTGGGCCCCAAATCCCATTGTCAACCCTGGCAGAGGAGGCCTTCAAGGTCAAGAACAACCGAGACTTAACGGAGGAGGGCCAATAGGATGAGAGGCTAATAAAGAAAACGCAGCTTTCGGCTGCTCGGATCCACCCACCACCTCGAGGGGACACTGGAGGGCCGAGAAGGCGGGACAGACCACCAAGAAACCACCTGGGCCCAAACCAGTGTGCCTTTTGTCTGAAGGAGGGGCACTGGAAAGGGGAATGCCCTGAGCGCCCTCCTGTGGGATGCCCGAGGGGCAAACCCGACTGGCCCCAGTTCCTTGTGAATCTCTCAGATGAGAAATTCCCACACACTGACTGACAGCCTGGATCGATCGCCTGCCCAGCTCCAGATCCAACTCGATCCATCCTCGTTTCTCCAATGGAGCCTCGGGTCACCCTCCATGTGGCAGGTAGGAGAACTGAATTTCTTGTAGACACTGGAGCTGCCTGCTCTGTTCTGACTTGGCCAGCCGGCCCCTTCTCCAGCCATGATTGTACTGTGACACAAGTTGATGGACAGCTAAAGGTAAGGCGATTTACGTCTCCCCTTGCCTGCGGAATCGGGTCTGTTATTATTACTCATTTTTGTACATGCCAGAATGCCCTGTCCCTCTCCTCAGGAGAGATTTGCTAATTAAGTTAGAAGCTAGTGTATTCTTAGGACAGGGTGAAGTCCAAGGAGGTAAAGAATTCAAACAGAGAGTGCATCTATTAGTAGCCCCAGATGACCCACCTGTTGGGCATCAAAATATTCCCCAAGACATCCCTCAAGAAATTAAAGAACAAGTAGATCCTGCAGTTTGGGATACCTCGGTGCCAGGAAGGGCAAAATGTGTTCCCCAAACACAAATAAGGTTAAGGCCTAGGGAAAAATACCCCTGGAAGAGATAATATCCTTTAAAGCCTGAGGCCCTGAGGGGAATCCAACCTAAAACACAAACTCATTAGGCCCTGCCAATTGCCTTGCACCACCCTGATATCCGCCCCCCTGCCCCGGCTCAGAAGCATCGTGAATGTGGGAGTCATCCCTATTCACCCTCTGGTGCCAAACCCATACATACACCCTCCTCACCCAGGTGTCAGGGAGCGCCCAGTATTTCTCTGTTATGGACCTCAAATATGCATTTTTCTGTATTCCCCTACACCCAGACTCTCAATACCTTTTTGCCTTTGTTTTTTTTTTTTTTTTTTTTTTTTTGCGTTACGTGGGCCTCTCACTGTGTGGCCTCTCCCGTTGCGGACCACAGGCTCTGGATGCGCAGGCTCAGCGGCCATGGCTCACGGGCCTAGCCGCTCTGCGGCATGTGGGATCCTCCTGGACTGGGGCACGAACCCATGTCCCCTGCATCGGCAGGCGGACTCTCAACCACTGCGCCACCAGGAAAGCCCCCCTTTTTGCCTTTGAATGGAGGGACCCTGACCCCCTGGAAGTTACCCAATATACGTGGATGGTGCGTCCGCAGGGTTTTCGGGACAGCCCGCATCTTTTTGGAAATGCGTTGCAAGGGAACTGGAGGAACTGAGCTTTGAGAAGGGAACTCTGTTACAATATGTTGATGAGTTTTTGATAAGTAGTGAGGCCAAAGAAGATTCAGATCAAAATACTGTTAGGGTCCTAAATTTTCTGGCGAAAAGGGGATATAAAGTCTCTCCAACCAAGGCTCAGATCTCATAGCAAGGGGTTCAATGTTTAGGATTTGTTTTGACCCCAGGGGCATGAGTCCTGGCCATAGATCGAAAAATAGCAATTAGTACATTACCGTCTCCAACCACAAAGAGGCAACTGGGAGGCTTTCTCCTGATGGCTTGGGTTCCGACGTATCTGGATTCCAAATTATGGCCTTGTAGCAAAACCTCTATATGACGCTCTAAAGGGAGGAGAAAGGGAATGCCTTCAATGGAATAAGGACCGCCAGCAGGCCTTTGAGACTCTAAAGCCTGAGTTTATCAGAGTACCAGCACGGGGGCTTCCACATTTGGACAAGCCCTTCACCCTATACGTTCACGACAGGTCAGGGAGAGCACCAGGAGTCCTGACCCAAAAGCTGGGACCAGATCACAGACCAGTGGCTTTCTTTTCAAAACAACTGGACTCAGTGGGCCTGGGATGGCCACGCTGCCTGCGGGCAGTAGCAGCTGCAGCCCTGTTGGCTAATGAGGCTTCCAAGCTTACCCTGGAACAACACTTAGATGTGTTGACCCCTCATCAGGTACAGTCTGTGCTGGAGGTCAAAGGACATCATTGGTTGACTAGAGGAGGGTTAACAAGATATCTGTCCCTCCTAATGGACACCCCCAACATTACCTTAAAGGTGTGCCAAACCCTGAACCCAGCAACTCTGCTTCCAGCATTGGAGAGTGGAGACTTACTGCACCAGTGTATAGAGATCAGAGAACAAACTTACTTACTCCAGCAGGCCTGATCTTCTAGATGAGCCTCTTGACAGCCCTAAGGTCGAATGGTTTACTGATGGGAGCAGTTTTCTAGAAATAGGAGACCGAAAGGCAGGGTATGCCACAGTTAGTCTAGATGAAGTCATAGAAGCCAAGGCCCTGCCACTCCCTGCTTTTGCTCCAGGCTCCTCAAAAGTGGCAGTTGGGTTTTTTGGTCTCTTTGTATCTTTTATCCAGGATTTGCCCCAACTGCGCATGCGTGCAGTTATTTTTAGTCCCATACCATTTCTTTGTATTTGGTTGCTGGAGGAGAGGTGTGCCCAGGTGCAAGCATTGCAGCACTGCAGCAAAAGGTCCCAGGTCCCAGCCTGTCTACCCACTGGGTTCCAAGTGCCGATCATACCTCTGGACCGTAATCATTTTGTGACCCTGGGGCCAAGGGGCACATATTCTTTGGTCCCTCACCTTACCAGGCCTTAAGCAAAAGGCTGGAGATATAAAGGCTATTAGGACAGAGCCCCTGCCTCACCAGGAGTATACAAAGAACAGTAGAGGACACTCTGAGTCTTAAAGGTTGACTCAGAATTCACCAGGGCAACCTAGGGGTATTCTAGCCAAGGGGAACATCGGGAGCAAAGACTGGGAAATGAGAGGGCCCTGTTTTGGGGAGTGTAAGTATATCAGTTTGGCGAGGGTGCCCTGGGGAATGGATGGTAGGGAGCTGTGAGGCTGGAGGGTTGGCCACGGTCAGGCTGTGCTGAGAAGCGTGGACCTCTCACTTCTGACAGCCAGCATCAGACTTCTCTCGGAGCTTCATTTCCTCAACTCTAAAACATTGTTAGGAGTAAAGGAAGTACGGATGTAGTTGAATTGAATCTGTTTCGGGGCAAAGAGAGTGGACTAAGTTTGATCCATAAGCAATTAGAAAGAAGAGGGGTGTGTTATAGACCCCCAAGGGAGAGAAGGCGCCTGGACGTGGGGAACCAAGGGAGCCAGGTCACAGGGGTCAACCCCATGCTGCAATCCCTCACCTAGGGGGTGATGTACCTCTCTATCCCTCCCTCCCCATTTCTGCTGGCTTGCATTCTGCTCCCACCTGGCCCCCTCTGGCAATACTGGCTCTGGCTGCTTGGTGAGCAAACAGGTAGGGAACCCTTGGAAAGGGACCTGCAAGGACATAGAAATTAACAGGGCCCTGGCACCGGGCACAAGTGGTGGGGGCCTATTCGTGGGCCAGGAGGAGGTTGGACTAGATTAGGGACACTGAAGAGAATCCCCCCAGCTTCCTCGTTTTGGGTCTCTGGCACATTAGGCGTCATGCTCTGCTGTGAGCCTCTTGTGCATCTCGCGATGCCTGGCCCTCCACCGCTCTGGAGCTCTTGGGGCACAGGTTAGGTGGGCTCTTCCAGATAGTAGGAAGCAGACCTCCAGGAAGTGACAGAGGTGCAGGGCGGGACCTCCTCTGGGAGAGTGGGATGGAAGGAAACCCTAACTTGGCAAGTTCCTGCTCTTGACTCCACTTTCGTCTCCCTCACCTTTCACCTTTTTCTCCGTGTCTGTCACTTCTTCTGGCCTTCCCAACCGCTGACTCCCCCTGCGTGTTCAAGTTCAAACTTCCCAAGAGACAGGATCAAATTGGGTCAGTTAGTCACCATCCAATCTGAAAGTGCCTATTTGGCCAGCTCTCCTGCCTGTGCACTTGCCAGACACGGATAAGATCCCTTCCTTGTCCAGCTGGCTGTGGCTAGGATGACCAGTGTCATGGGAGAGATCTCAGAAGGCTGAGATGGCCCGAAGCTACGTTTCTCAAGAGGGTGTGAGGGTGTGTCCAGCTCTCAACTCACTGGTTTGAAGTAGGCCTGCAACTGATTGATTCTGTACCCCTGGGACTTGCCCCTCTTCCAATGCCCTGCATGCAGTTGATGCACTTTTTTTGCTTTGGGGACAGTTTTCTCAGAGCCCCCACCTCCCTCACCCCATCACCTTTGAGGGCACCAAGGGGTGAAGTGATGGACTTGGACCAGAGAGGTAACTCAGTGCACAAAGTCAAGCATCCCTTTGGGAAGAGTAAGGACAATATATATTTCTACCAAGCAGGGTTTTTAGCTTTTTTGCTTCCATACACCCGCTTGGCAGTATGGTGAAGCCCATGGACCGCCCCCCTACTCAGAATAATGTTCTTAAATTCATAAGATAAAATATATAGGGGACTTCCCTGGCGGTCCAGTAGTTAAGACTCCACGCTTCCACTGCAGGGGGTGTGGGTTCAATCCCTGGTCTGGGAATTAAGATCCCACATGCTGTGTGGCCAAAAATAAATAAATTAATTTAATTAGATGGATAAGCAACAAGGATAATATGTACAGGGAAATATAACCATTATAAAAAGATAAAATATATAGGAATACAAAGAAAATTAAACTATTTAAATACAGTTATCAAAATTAAAAAACAAAATTGTAAATGGAGTGTAACCTTAAAAAACTCTGTGTGTGTGTAAATTGATACACATATATATATATATACACATATACTGGACTAAATGTAGATGTCTTCAGTATACTTTGTATGTTTTTAATATTTGAAGAGAATATTTTGAATCTGTGCATTTTATTTTTTCAATCTTATTTTACAAATTCCTGTTCTATAAATAATACGGTATTTCAGATAGAGAAACTGAAGGCACTTTGCCATTTGGTGATGAAGTGAAGCAGAAGATTTAGAAAAGTACATGTACCCAAACCCACAACAAACCAAAGTTATAAACTCATGTCTAATGTGTCCAGTGGTCAAAGGCTTTATACGGCTGCCAGAATTGCCAAATAATTTTAATAAAAGTGGATTTGAACATAAAAAATTGGTATATATGTATATACATGTGTTGGTGTGTATATATATATATATGTATGTGTGTGTTGTGTGTGTGTATATATATGTCTGTATATATATATATATATATATATATATATATACACACACACATATACACAATTGGTAATTGTGTGTGTGGGTATATATATATATATATATATATATATATATATATACCAGAATTGTATTATAGTACATCCAGTTGGTGTTAGACCAGTTAGGGGTGAAATAGAAGAGGTCATTGTAATATCCCAAGTTTGGGGTGATGAGGGTCTGCACTAAGCTGGCAGAGGTGGGAGAGGAGGAGATGAAGCCAGATACGCAGAAAGCAGGGGCAGTAATAATGTGGATGATCCACAAAGTATGGAGCAGAAAGAGCAGGTTCAAAGGTGGAGACTTTGCCAAGAGGAATGGAGACACCAATGACGGAAATAGGGCTTCTGATGAAGGGTTTGATGGTGGACAGGGCAAAGAGGAGAGAGGGCTTCCGTTCTTGCCCCCAGGTCACAATTTGGGCACTTTACCCTCTGTCCCCCACTCGCCAACAGTGGAATTCTGCGATGCATTGCTTTTCACTATGGGATTGTCATTGGCCAGCAAAGCAGGGATGCCTGCGCCGTATGTCAGTGCTCTGTACCATTTCTTCATAAGGCCCCTGTGTCTGGAGGTAGTGAGCTACACACGTCCCCACCACCCTCAGAATGAGTTACGTATTCTTCCGACTAAGTTCTGGCAACTCCCAGTGTTGACTCCTTAACCTGCCCTCCTGCATCTCACACCTGTTTCTCAGCATTTATTCCAGAAGAGGGAGGAGGAGGCAACTTGGACGTGGTCAGATGGGACAGGTGGTGTGTGGTGGTGGACATCCCCCTGGTGACCTGCTTAGAGTCTGAGGGAGGTGGGGGTGAGGGGCTTGGGGGTTGGTCCCATCACTGCGTTTCATAATCTGGTGGGTCCTCATGGAGAGGGGGATGCCCATCACATCCTCAAGGGTAAGGAGAGGTTTCCTCGGGCTGTGGCCCAGGCCAGGATCCTTGTGTCCTTAACCCAGTGGGGATGCCCCCTGTTCCTTCCCTTGGAACCTCCTATAAGGTGCCATTGGGAGTCCACGGGGCTGCAGCCTCCAAAGTGCCACATAACTTAGCTCTTTTCACCTGCTTTGCTTAGCCAAGCCATTTCCTTGTAACCTTCTGCAGGGGAGGTGTTTGGGAGTGGGGAGGGCTGTCTGTACTACGTTGGGAAAGGACCTAGGGGAGAGAAGGGTTTGCCTCGCTGTGAAGGTGGGGTCAGCAGAGCTAGGACTCAGTGGTGAGGAGAACAGGCTGACTCCCTAGTCCCTTCTGTTGCCCTGGATACCTTCCCAGGGGCATCCCAGGATGCTCCAGTGACTTGGGCAGTGGGAAGCCACTCAGCCTGTTAGACTGTAAGGTTAGTGGTGCCATTCCTTCTCAGCCTCCTCTTTTGCTGCTGACCCCTTCAATGTAGGGTTACCGGGCTCTACTCAGTCCTCCCAGATCACCTTCCCCACGCATAGGCCAGTGCCTCCCAAACCTTCATCTCCATCCCAGATCTCTTCTGACTACCTGGGGGACACCTCCATTTTTGTGTCCCACCGACACCTCAAACTCAACACGTCCTAAGCAGAGCACATCATCTTCCTCCCATATATGTGCCATCTCCCGTGTTCCTATCACAGTTAATGAAATTATCACCTACCCAGTGGTCCAAGCAAACAGTCTGGGCTTCATCATCAGCTCATCTCTCTCCTCCCTTCACATCCAGTGCCTGGTGATTCTACCTCCTGATGTCTCTTTTTTATATATATATAAATTTATTTATTTTTGGCTGCATTGGGTCTTCGTTGCTGCACGTGGGCTTTCTTTAGTTGCAGCGAGCAGGAGCTACTCTTTGTTGCGGTGCGCGGGCTTCTCATTGCTGTGGCTTCTCTTGTTGTGGAGCACGGGCTCTAGGCGCGTGGGCTTCAGGAGTTGTGGCTCGAGGGCTCTAGAGCGCAGGCTCAGCAGTTGTGGTGCACGGGCTCAGTTTCTCCGCGGCATGTGGGATCTTCCCGGACCAGGGCTCGAACCCGTGTCCCCTGCATTGGCAGGCAGGTTCTGAACCACTGCACCACCAGGGAAGTCCCTCCTGACATCTCTTGAGTCCTTTCATCCCTGTCCATCTCCACCGCCGCCACCCTAGTCCTGGCCAGCACTATTTCTGTCTGGAGCGTGCAAAGCCCTCTTATGGGACTCCCCACATCCTCTCCTGTCTTCCTCCTCTGCAGCTGAAGTGATCATGTCTCTCCCTAATATAAACCCATTTGGGTGGTTTCCCATTGCTCTTAGGATAAGAGCACATATCTTCGGCTTTCCCTCCCTCCCCTCTCCTGTGACCAGCCGCTAGTCATCCCTCAGGTGTCAGCGAATCCTTCCCTGATCCAGAGAGTCTGGGCTGCATCCCCTGCTGTGAGCTCCCACCTGTACCCTGAGCTTCCTCTCAAAGATGTTTCATTGAAATTGTCTGCTTCACGGCCCTCTCCCACTGTGTGTGCACCTGCCCAGGGAGGAGGCCCTTGACAGTTTTCTTACCTGAGTGACAGATGGGGCGGGGCTCCCTGTTTCACACCCTTTGTCCCATTCTCTAGCCAAGGGCTTCTCCTCTAGCCTGAGCAGACAGAGGAAGCTGCACAAAGCCACCCGTCCTGGGGGAAAACGGCCCACAGTCGCTGGCACTCCTAGTGGACTGCTCACATAGGAAGGTCTTTCCTGAAGCCCAAGAGAGGTCTCTAACCCAGGCCCCACCGCAGCAGTGCCCGAGGCTCCACCATCTGGCTGTTTGCTTCTCCCAAATGTCTAATGACAGGCTGAGGATTTCTTTGATTTCCGCCCCAGGGTCTTGCATGCAGAAGGTGCTGGGGAAATAAATACAGCTTGTGGGACCCCGGGGCCTCTGAAGGCTCAGCTGCTTTGGGGGACACCCTCCTCCCACAGGCTCACAACTGTCTGGCGTCCACCTCCTTTTTTCCTTTCTACCCCTGTTGTCCACACCTGGGTTTGGGCGGTGTGTCCCAGGTGCTATTTGGAGGGACGCCCAGGGGTGCGCTGGCCTGTTAGAGAGGCTGGGAGCCTCTCTGGAGAAAGCGGCCTTCTCCAGGGGTCCCATCCAGACCCCTGCACACACGTCCCCCACTCTGTGCCTGGCCCTCCTGGAGCCCTCCTTCAGCACATATCAGGCTGAAAGGGATGAACGCATGCTCGGTTCAGTGCCGTGTCTTTTTCCGTGAAATTGAAGGCCCTGTTGGCTGCCAGGCAGGTGTTAAGACAGAGACAAGACTTACTGGTTCTCCCTGTCTCTCCACGCCGCCCCCACCCGCCCCAACACATGCATACACTGTCCTTCATTTGACATGAGGACAAGAGCTTGCAACTTTGAATGACTGGAGGAATGAAGTCAAAAAGGAAAATGCTTGAGGACTTGCAAAGCAAAGCCACCCATAAGCCCAATTCACTAAGTTCACTCTTCTATTAAGGAAAAAAATGTGTATCAACCTTTACTAACTTTAACATTCACATTTATTCCTTTGTTCAACATATATTTATTGAGCACCTCGTAGGTGACAGGCATCGTGCTAGGTGGTAGGATACAGTGGAGGGCAGAAATGGAGTTCCTGCTCTCGTGGAGTTTACGCTTTACTGGGGAGACGACTCGTTGAGCAAAGAAACACATCGTTCAACGTAAGATCGCAGTGGTAAAAAAAAAAAACAAAACCCAAAACAAAACAACAACAACGAAAGATTGCAATGCTGAAAAAGAAATTACAACAGTGACTTGGGCTAGAAAAGGAGGTGTGTGATGCTACCGTAGGAGCCTCCAGTATCTAACGAAGAATTTGGTCAGAGAGCTGTTGACTGATGAGACCCCAAAAAAAGACAAGACTTAGGTTTGGACATTATCGTTAACAGTCTTGTTTCAGACCTCGGGTGTAGTGAGCTGAGGTCACCATACTCCTTCTGTTCACGGTACATTATTATCATTGCTCCACTTGGGAGCCCGCTCTTATTACCTTTGGTCTCTGTTTCTCATTCTGATTCCCCATTTCCCTCATAGGTGGGTAATGCTGAATTTCCAATGGGACAATCTGCCCTGTTGTCTGGCTTTCTCTGGGAAAGCTGATGGGTTGGGATTTTGTCAAATGGGAATGATGAAAAGATACTGGGTCAAGTTGAAGGACACTGGAAAAGCTGTTACTGGAAGTTGGATAAGGAGGGGAAAAGAGGGAAGAAATGGATTGGGGGAAAGATGTGATTGAGCCGGAGGTCCTGATGACTTTGAGATCCGAGTACTGAAGAGGAAAATGCATGATGGAGGGAAGGGAGGTTATGGTCAGAGGTAGGGTGCTTGAGTGAGTGTGGAAATGAAGCACATCTGAGTGATGACAAAATTCCATGGCCGAGGTAGAATGGAGGAAGTCATTGGAAAAAAGTTCAGGTTGCACCCCTGCCTTTAAGAACACGTAGAAGTTGTATACATCATTTTCTCTTCTACCAATCAGAATTTAGTCACAGGGAATTCCCTGGTGGTCCAGTGGTTAGGACTCCATGCTTCTACTGCAGGGGTCACAGGTTCAATCCCTGGTCAGGGAACTAAGATCTCACATGCCACGTGGCATGGCCAAAAACAAAACAGAATTTAGTCACAGCTGTAAGGGACACTGGGAGATGTCATCTTTATTTTGGGCAGCCACAACCCCTGCTAGAATACTGGAGGGTCCTATTTCTAGAAAGCGGAATCAGATATCAGGGAACAGCTGGCATCCCCTTCTACAGGGAGTGATGGGGAAGTCAGCAGAACACAAAGTAGGGGGTGAAGGTGATATAGAATGGCATGAACCTAAAATGGGCAAGATTTTCTTCGAAGGGGGTGGAGAATTATCTGGGAGTGGTACAGAGAGGACCCAAACCCCAACTCCCTGGCCGGAGGAAGGTGAGATGAGGTTTGAGAATAAACGCCACCACATGGAGGGGCTGTGGAGTGGCTTTCAGAGCAGTTGGTTTCCCAGGAAGGCAAAGAGAGGCAGAAAAGAGCTAGCCGGTAGTTTGCTAGACGGCCTTTGGGAGAGGTGGGGAGATAGAAGCTGGGTTGGGACCAGCAAGGACAGGGTTGTGAGGCTTCTGGATAAAAACAGAAGCTGAGCTGACTTGGTTTTGGTAGTGTCCGAGGGTGCGTCTTGCTTGGCCAGGGTAATCTAAACCAGAAACCTCTCCAACTCCAAAATGCATGAATTTACCTATCACAGCCAATCAGCAGGGTACCTCACATACCATCCTTCTGCTTTTGCGTCAAGCGCTTGTAAACCTGACATCCAAGACTTGGTATCAGCCCTCAAAATTGTGCATTTGAGATTACACACACACACACACACACACACACACACACACACACACGGCTTCCTAGCATCAGGGAGAAATACTGAAATGCCAAAAATGATCCCTACTCCCACAGACTGCTCAGGGTAGGTCAGTTTGCAAAGCAATGAGAAAAAGACCTGAAACAGTTATTTTCTCCATAGCCGTGATTCAACACTGTTTCATCAGTCTCTCCTTAGGCTACTCTACTAGGAGTGCACTGCTCAGCCTGCCCTCAGGGATCTGAGAGTCCAGTCTCCATTCTCAGGGAAATTTCTTTAACCAAGATGTTGAGCTATTCAGGGGGAAAAATGACTTGAGCTGTACGACAGGACAGTCACAGCGGTCACAAGGAAGTGGCCTTTACACACACTCCTGTGAGCAAAGGGAGCAAGGACAGCTGTCAGCAAGAAGTCCTGACAGTGCTGCCTCCGGAAATGTGATTGCAGGGCAGTAGGAAGCAAATGCTGCAATTTGTTTAACCTTAATTCTTCCTTTGTTTTCAAAAGGGAGGGTGGCTATCAAGTACTTTGCTGAACTCTTATGAAAAATAATTTAGTTACATATAAAATGCCTAGCATATGCTTGGTTCATGGTAGGTGCCATATACAGATACTATTTTTTTTCAGCTTTATTGAGATATAGTTGACATATAACATTATGTGAGTTTAAGGTGTACAAAGTGTTGATCTGATACACTAGCAAGTGATCACCACCATACCGTACACCTGCATCACACCTTACACCTGCATCACATCGCATAATTCCTACTTCTTTTTCCTGGTAAGAACATTTCAGATCTACTCTGGTAGCAACTTTCAAGTATATGATACAGTATCATTAGCTATAATCACCATGCTGTACCTTAGATCCCCAGAGCTTGTTCATCTAATATCTGGAAGTTTGTACCCTTTGACCAACATCCCCCTTTCCCCCATCCACCATTCTAGTCTCTGTTTCTGAGTTCAGCTTTTTTTAGATTCTACATATAAGTGAGATCATATTGTACTTGTCTATCTCTGTCTGACTTACTTCACTGAGCATAATGCCTTCAAGGTCCATCCATGTTGTCGCACACAGCAGGATTTCCTTCTTTCTTGTGGCTGAATATTATTCTGTTGTGTATATATATATATATATATATATATATATATATATACACATCGCATACAGGTATTATTTTATTTATTATTATTTATCTATTTATGGCTGCGTTGCGTTGGGTCTTCGTTGTTGCGCACAGGCTTTCTCTAGTTGTGGAGAGCAGGGGCTACTCTTCGTTGTGGTGTGTGGGCTTCTCGTTGCGGTGGCTTCTCGTTGCGTAGCACAGGCTCTAGGCACATGGGCTTCAGTAGTCGTGGCTCATGGGCTCAGTAATTGTGGCTCACGGGCTCTAGAGCACAGGCTCAGTAGTTGTGGTGCACGGGCTTAGCTGCTCCGCGGCATGTGGGATCTTCCTGGACCAGGGCTCAAACCCGTGTCCCCTGCATTGGCAGGCGGATTTTTAATTTTTATTTATTTATTTTTGGCTGTGTTGGGTCTTTGTTGCGGAGCACGGGCTCTAGGTGCGTTGGCTTCAGTAGTTGTGGCACACAGGCTCAGTAGTTGTGGCTTGTGGGCTCTAGAGCACAGGCTCAGTAGTTGTGGCACACGGGCTTAGTTGCTCCACGGCGTATGGGATCTTCCCGGACTAGGGCTCGAACCCGTGTCCCCTGCATTGGCAGGCGGATTCTTAACCACTGCGCCACCAGGAAGTCCCACAGATATTATTTTAAAGCCTATTAGACCATAAACTCCCTGGTGGCAGCGACAGTGCTTGGCACTGTAGCAAACCATCGAAAATTAATGGAATGAATGAATGAACGACTGAAAGAATAAATGCATACTAAAGGCTCAGTGCTAGGGATAAGGAAGGGAGCTGCTAAACTAGGAGAAGCAAAGATCAGGAATATTGAGTTCAGAGGCCAGCACCAGGGCAGTCCTATGACTCAGCTGGAGACACTGTCACAGAAGCTGCCAACGACTGCTTACACTTAGCACAGCACTGCATTTAAAAAGAAGAACCAAGGGCTCCCCTGGTGGCGCAGTGGTTGAGAGTCTGCCTGCTGATGCAGGAGACACGGGTTCGTGCCCCGGTCCGGGAAGATCCCACATGCTGCGGAGCGGCTAGGCCCGTGAGCCACGGCCGCTGAACGTGCGCATCCAGAGCCTGTGCTCCGCAACGGGAGAGGCCACAACAGTGAGAGGCCCACGTACCACAAAAGAAAAAAAAGAAGGGAGAAAGGGCAAACTTGATAGCTTATCTCAAAAAAGCTACTAATGAGTAATAGTTGGCCACTGCCTTTTTATTATGAAACAAATGTCTCATGACTTCTTATGTGTACCATATTTAAATTGATCTCATATAGCAGAATTCAGATCATGAACGGATGATGTAGTATTTCTGTCCTGATTTGAATAAGATTGGCTTGTGGCTAAATGAATATGGTCAGCTTTTTGAATTTTGATAGTAATTCTGGCTCAACGAGTACTATCACTGTTTTCCCCTTCTAAAGAGATGATTAAACTTGAATAAGGAATGTTAAACTTTTCAGGGATATGGTGAATGCCTTCTCAAACCCTATAGGAGATTGGTTTTAGATTTAGATTTCTGTAACTGGTTATATTAATATATTTAAATACTGAGAAGCTCCCTTCACTGTCTCATAGATGAGCAAAATTCACCTGTGTTTCAAGTCGTGTTCATTTGCCTGTTAAAGTAAGGGCTGAAGATACACTGACAATGTCCATTTTATCTTTTTGGTCTTAACTATGCCAATTTAATTAAAATTCTCTATCTAAAGTTTAAAAAATAAAATAAAAATAGAAAGAAGAATCCAGAAAGCTTCTGCTGTTTTCCAGATGAGCACGCTGAGTTCCTGAGTTGCTTTGCTTTTGTCCGCCCCCATCCCCTTAAACCCCGACGAGGAAGGGGGGCATAGGACATCCCTCCGAGCTCAGGTAAGTGACATAAGTGATGTGGGGCAATGGAACCCCTCCCCCCATGCATCCTAACTTCCCACCGCAGGCTCTTTTCTCTGAACCGCATGTTGCTTCCCAGGCCCACAAAGGATAAAACGTGTTAGAACAGAACTGAAAACAAATCCAACAGCGTAAGGCATAGACAGATTCATAAAATTAGCCAAGGTTTCTTGGGGCATTTTGGTCCTTGTCTGTCCAAGACACACAGAAATAATATGAGGTACTTCTAAAGACACCGTGGGTGAAAACCACGGGGCCCAGGGGAGTCTCCCCGGCCTGCTCAGCAGCCTCCTTCCCGGGTCCAGTTTCGGGCATTGATGAAGAGCTGGAGCCAGGGGGAGGTGGTCATAGTGTCAAACGGAGGGGGTCGCCACGCCCACTGCCAAGGCCTCACAGACCGCTCAGGGTGAGGCATGAGAGCCAGGTGGCGGCCATCGGGGGAGCAGATGCCAGCCATGCCCCCTGGGGACCCGTTGGGATTCAGGGGGTACTGTTCCGTGGGGTTGCCGTCATCGTCTGCCCAGTGCAGCGGAGCCAAGCCCCTGGCCTCAATCTGGGCTTGGAGTTCCGGGGAAGAAAATGCCATGTAACCTGGGGCAGAAGGAGGGAAGGAGAGACGTGAGAGCAGAGCTCCCTGGCGTCCTCCCTGACCCTTGCCCTCAGGCCCTCCCCGACTCCCCGGAGCCTGACCTTCCCCGTGGGCGCTCCAGACGGGCAGCACGGCACCCTCCATCCCTCGCAGCATCAGGGCCGGCCCGGGCCCCACTCGCACGCTGGCCCAGCGCGACTCGAAGCGCCCAGACCGGTTGTGGCGCAGCAGGAGGCCGGGCCGGGCCGGCCAGGACTCGTGGCCCATCTCTGCCGCCTCGTCACCAGGACTGCCTCCCACCCAGCCCAGCAGGGCCAGCAGCTGGCAGCCGTTACACACGCCCAGGCTGAAGGTGTCTGGCCGCTGCCGGAAGCGCCTCAGCTCAGCCCCGGCCTGGGGGTTAAAGGTCACAGCGGCTGCCCACCCTAGGAGGGAACAGGAGGCTGGGGTGAGCCCCGGAATGAGGGGGGCCCGTCGCCTTTCCATCCCAGCGTGCCCCATTACACTCGCCCAGGACCTCCCTCCTTTGCAGAGCTCAGGGCAAACGCCGGGGAAAGAAATCAGGTTTAACTGATTGAAACAGATGTTGCCAACTCCTGGGCCTGAGACGGCCCATGACGAGTTTTCTGCTTAGGCCGCAGAGCATTTTCAAAATTTTTTATTCAGTTGCCTAATATTTAATCAGGATTTCTGGCTTGTCTTGAGAAACAGAAAGATCTGGCTGTGCCAAGCCTGCTTTCCGACAGGACAGCCTGCTGGAGCTGAGTAGCAGCTGCCGCTTCTGACAGGGCACAGGCCTCCGGGCTTGGCACAGTGCCACCCAGCCCACCTGCCTCACAAGCTACCTGCAGAGGGCTTCCCTGGTGGTGCAGTGGTTAAGAATCCACCTGCCAATGCAGGGGACACGGGTTCGAGCCCTGGTCTGGGAAGATCCCACATGCCACGGAGCAACTAAGCCCGTGTGCCACAACTACTGACCCTGCGCTCTAGAGCCCGCGAGCCACAAATACTGAGCCCGTGTGCCACAACTACTGAAGCCCGCGTGCCTAGAGCCCGTGCTCCGCAACAAGAGAAGCCACCACAACAAGAAGCCTGCGCAATGCAATGAAAGGTGGCCCCCGTTCGCTTCAACTGGAGAAAGCCCGCGTGCAGCAACGAAGACTCAATGCAGTCAATGAATGAATGAATGAAAAAAAAAAAGGCTACCTGCAGGCCTGCTGGCGGCTGGCCCAGAATGAATGCGCTCACGCTCCCCCAGCCAGCCTTATGGAGGCGAGAGGCCAGTTCTCAGTCAAGGTAGAAGGGGGCTAAGGCAGCTCTTCAGGAACGTGCGGGGAGCGAGTGGGCAGGGCCGCACACCCACCTTTGGCAGAGCCCAGGACGTCCGCGTAGCTGAAGCCGCCCACGAAGGCCATGCCTTGGAACGTGTCCAGCCTGACGGCTCCAGAGCAGAGGTCCTGCATGGTCACGTCCCAAACCTGGCAGGAGGGGGAGGGCAAGTGTCAGACGGCCCATGGCCCAAAGCCCAGCCCCGGCTCTGCCGGGCAAGCTGCTCACCTCAAACCCAGCCAAGTGGAAGGCATCGGCCATCTCCCGGTCTCCGTTACTGCCTTCTTCTCGAAAGATGGCAACGCGGGGGGCGGGGCCACCTGGGGGGAGGAGTGTCCTTGTGCCAGAGGGTTACTTCCGCACCCCAGCGCCCCAGACACCTTGTCCAGGGCAGGTCCCGCATCCAAGCCTTGGGCTCCTCCCCAAAGTGCCCAGGCAGCCAAGCCACTACACACATTTCCTCACCAGGCTCATGAGGCACGGAAGCTGTGGGAAAGGTGGGGGGCAGGCAGTAGGTGGGCCCCGTCCGCTCCCTCAGCCCCCCTTCTTCCTGGGCCACACAGTGGGGCTCTGCCTGCAGCCGATCCAGCTGGAAACTGGTCTCCTCCCAGAGGGCTCGTAGCTGCCCAACGGGCTCCTCCAGAACGACAGCCCCGTTCACTGATACCCGGACCTAGAGAGGGGGGCAGATCTTTCAGGGGCTGAGAGCAAAGATGTCCACGTTGGGCCCCCTCCAAGCCTGGCAAACCACGACCTTCCCTCTGCAGGCCTGCCATTCCTCACTTCCTCACCATGGCGTGGGGCCCGGTGCTGCCCGTGCGGCCCAGCTCCAGGCAGTGGAGGCCAGCCTCCCGGTAACGTGTCAGCACTTGGGCCAGGTCTGGCTCTTGCACCTCCAGCACCAAGCCTGGCTCCTCAGCGAACAGTACAGGCAGCGCTGGGAGAGTAACAGAGGGGTCAAGGTGACTAGGGTATTGCCAGGGACTCAAGAGGTGGAGTCAGGTGGCTATGGCTAAAGGAACGAAGGCAGGGGTCAGGGATGGGGTGAGGCCTGGGAAAGCAGGACCAAGGATGTGGCCTCAGGGTCTGCAGGAGGTTTCAGAGGTGCCACCTGGCTCAGTGGTCAGAAAAGACAGCAAGGGACTCAGGGGAAAAGGAGTTGGAGATACTCTACTCTTTAATAGGACATGGGGTCCGCAGGATGGGGCAGGCAGCCCAGGCTGGAACCTAGACCTCAGGCTCCTCACCATTGACCCCAGTGGCAGGGACGGCCACCTCTATCCCACAATTCCCAGCAAAGGCCATCTCTAGCAGGCAGGTGATGAGACCTCCATCACTGACATCGTGGCCTGAGCAGAGGAGGCGGTCTGGAGGAAGGAATAAAATGCTCGGCAGCCTTGGGACCCAAACCTGGCGGCCCCGCCTCCCTTCTGACAGTCGGGAGGGGGCGGGGGCGAGAGTGTGGGCTCGCTCAGAGAACCAGAGAGAAGGGCGTCAGACCCCTCTTGGCCCCCCCGCACACGCTCAGCTGGTCAGTGCCTGCCCCATGTCAGCCACAGGCACCGTCTCCTTCAGGGCCTCACTCACCTTTCAGCAGCCCCTGGGTGATGCCGAAGGCTCGCACCAAGTTCTCGGGAAGGTCCAGATCGGGAGGCTGCTCGCCGAGCTGGGAGAAGCACTGGGCCAGAGCTGTGCCCCCGAGCCGATGGCGCCCAGGACTCAGAGGCACGTAGAGCAGGTGGCCTGGGGAGACAGGGGCGCGGTGAGGGGAGATGGCTGGCTCAGGAGAAGCCCTCCCGCCGTGCTCACTGAAGTTCCCAGGACGTGGTGAGGCACCCAGACCACCAGCCCCAGAAGGCACCATGCCCCAGTGCTGAACGAGGGGGCCCAGCACTCACGAAGCAGACCCCAAACAAAGGACCAGGCTGTGAATCCACAGTGCACCGAGGAGAGGGAAGAACCCATACCTCTCCCTCCGGGACACTTGAGGTCTGGGGTCACAGTGGCTGTAATGTCTGGACAGACAGCATAGGCTGAGATGACCAGCGACCCTGCAGAGCAAGGAGTGGAGAGTGAGGCGCAGCCTGGCCCACAGACCCGCCCCTCGCCCTTGGGCGCCCAGAGCTCACCAGGAGCCCGCACGGTCTCAGCGCCAACCCGGGCGGCCATGCTGAGGGAGTCCTTGCCACCATCCACTGCCACACCCAGGGCCGCCATCACGGCTGCCACAGCCCCACAGGCGTCGGCCAGAGCCGCGCCCTCCCCCGGGAGCTTGGCCGCCCACATCCAGTTCCCGCTGCATTTCACGTCCTGGGAAGTGGCAGAGACTCGTGTTCGGGAGGGAGGGCGGTGTGGCGAGGCTGCGGGCAGAGGGTGAGCAGGCGGAGGTCGCGCCTGCGTCCCAGAGGCCGAGGGCTCCAGGGCAGAGGCTGCAGGGGACTCACCCGGAGGTCGGTGACCAGAGCAAACACCAGGTTGGTGAGGGCTTCGGCCACAGCCAGCCGGGCAGCAACCTTGGGGTCCAGCAGGCTCTTGACGGGCTGCTCTCCCAGGGCTGTGGCAGCCCCTACAAGCTCCTGGTGACTCAGTGCCACCACCGCCACGTCTGCCAGAGGGGTCTGCAGGGGTCCCACACACTGCTGCTGTGCCACCAGGCCGCCCACGGAGCGGTCCACCTGCGGAACCAGGTGGAGTTAGCAAGAGGCCAAGGGACAGGGACAAGGGGGTGGAAGGAGGCCTGGCTCACCCTGGACACAACAAGGCTCGGGGTGGACAGCAGGGGCTCAGGCCATCGGGGTAGCTGCCCTACCCCTGCCACGTCCCCCTCGGGCCCGGTGGGCTCCCACAGCCGTCCCCTGGGCTGGGCGAGCACAGGGAAGGGCGCAGAGGGCTGAGAGGGCAGAGCAAGGGTGCGGGGCAGACCTTGCTGGTGAGGTAGCGCTTGCTGGCCACCGCAGGCAGCCTGAGGACCCGCGCCAGGGCCTGGCGCACGCTCAGCCCTGGGGGCAAGGCCAGGGGCCGCAGCACGGGGAGACTCCTCTGGAGGAAGAACTCCTGCAACACAGGTGGCAACAGTGGTGTGAGCACCTGGGGAGGCGCTGGGCACACAGGTGACAGAGCACGTGTAGGGCAGATGATGGTCTGAAGGGCTGGGCCAGAGAAGGAGAAACCTCCCGCCCCCCACATACCTTCCGGGGCATCTTGCCCAGCACCCAGTCCAGATCCAGGTCCACAGGGGTCGGGGGAGGTGTTGGGGGGGCATCCCCCTGGCCATCTCTTCCCATAGGACACTCCCGATCATCCACCAGCACTATCTGTAGACCACAGGGACACCGCCCAGAGAGAACGAGACAATGACCACCAGCAGGGAATAAACACTTCTGGAAAGCCGGGCAGAGGTGCTCTGTCCACCCCACTTGGCTTCTCCTGTTGAGCCCCCCGGCCCCACGCTGGTCCCCATGGCGCCCATGCTCTCGTCTCTTTCCTGAGACACTCTCCCTCCTGGGCAAGCCCACGCACAGCATCTGTTACCAACTCCCTGAGCCAACTCACCCTCCTGTCTCCCGTGATGGTGCCCACAAAGCAAACTGGGCAGCGTTCCCGGGCGCTGACACGACTCAGGAAGTCCCGGTCGGGGAGCCTCAGCAGAAGTGCATTTGACTCCTGGTACTCTGCCCCCCAGATTTCCAGGGCATTCAGGGTCGGGTCCCCGAGCTGCACATCCATGGGGGAGGACGAAAGGGAAGGGTCAGCGGGTGCTCCCAAGTCTCATGTTCTTGCTGGGAGTGGGGGACAGATGGGTGGGGCCGGCTGGGACTGACAGGGGCAGGGAGACAATCAGACTTCAGGGAGGAGACCCACCTGGAAGCGGCTGGTATAAATGATGGCTCCGGCTGGGTCACTCAGCTCCTTCAGGACGTTGCCTGGTGAGAGGGTTTCCGGGAGAGGCTCTCATCTGGCCCTGGTCAGTACCGGGCAAACAAAAGGCCGTTCCCAGCCTCCAAAGGAGCCCCTAATTCTGTGCATCCCTGTTTGAACCGCTACTGCACCCTCTCCAGCGACTACCCTGAGCCTGTCCAAAACGTGTAGTGGGTGCAGAGTGGGGCCCAGAGCTAGCTGGTTGGTTGCAGATCCGCGATACCTCTCCCCAGACTGAACCTGGCAGGAGACCAGGTAGGCCTGGTCCTCCGTCCCAACCCCTCCTCTCACCGTTGCCGCCGGCGCCCTGGTCATGAAGGCTGCAGATGGGGTTTCCTCCGGGGGCCTCCACACAAGCCCGGATCACACGGTTCATCTTCTGTTCCATCTCCGGGTCTCCCCGCTGCACAGCCCCAAAGTCCAGGTCGCTGGCATTGTCTCCCTGCACCTGGGAGGACAGATGGCACATCTCAGCTCAGGGGGGCTGGGAGCTCACACCCCACCCATGCATGGGGCCCAGAGATGTCATGGAGTTGGCACCTGAGCTATTTGCACTTGCCTGCACGGACGAAGCAGCTCCGCCCCCGACTCCAATCCTGTAGACAGGACCCCCAACCTTCACAACATCCATGCCTGCGAGGAAGGAGGGCTGAATCAGAACACCCGGGAAGTGACCAGACGTGTGAGAACGAAGCAGTGTGAGGATAAAGGGAAGCTGGTATTAGAGGACAGCAATCAAAATTCTTTGATTGGGTAAATACACTTTGAGGAATTTACCCTCCAGATTTATTCACACAGGTACAAAGCACCTACGTACAAAATTAAATACTGCAGCATTATTTGTATTACCAAACACAAGAAATAATCTAAATGCTAACAACAGAGAACTGGTTAAATAAATTATGGTATAAGCCATATAATGAAAAACTAAGCCACCGAAACAGAATTTTTTTTTTTGGCTATGCCACACGGCTTGCAGGATCTTAGTTCCTCAGCCAGAGATTGAATCCAAGCCCTCAGCAGTGAAAGCACAGAGCCCTAACCGCTAGAACGCCAGGGACTACCCCCGAAAAAGAGAGTTACATATGAATATAATGAAGTAATCTGATCTCATCAGTATGAAATGATCTCCAAGTACATTGCTAAGCTGAAATAAAGCAAGGTGCAGAAGTACGCCTACCCACTTGGAACAGCATCAACAAGAATAAAATACTTAAGACTTACACACTGAAAATTATGAAATATCTTAGGAGGCCTAAACAGATTGAAAGAGATCTCATGCTTATAGATCGGAAGACTTCATATTGTTACAATGGCAATACTCCCCGAAGCGAACTGCAGAGTTAACACAATCAGCCACCTTTTTCAAAGAAACTGACCGGCTGATCCGAAAATTTATATGGAAATTCGAGGGACCTAGAACAAAGCCAAAACAATCTTGAAAACGAAGAACAAAATTGAAGGACTCATACTTTCTGCTTTTAAACTTACTGCAAAGCTACAGTAATCAAGACAGTGTGTTACTAGCAGAAGGAGACAGGTCGATAGATAGATAGGTCATTGGAATAGAACTGTGAGTCCATAAATGAGCCCAAACATTTATAGCCAACTGATTTTTGGCAAGAGTCCCAAGACAATTCAATGGGGGTAAGAACAGTTTTTTTCAAAAAGGATTTTGTTAGAACAACTGGATATCCACATGTGAAAGAAGGAAGTTGGATCCCTACTTCATACCATATACAAAAAATTCAAAATGTATCAGAGACCTAAACGTGAAAGCTAAAAGCTATAAAAGTATTACAAGAGAATATATGAGTCAATCTCGGTGACCTTGGCTTAGGCAGTGGTTTCTTAGTCATGACACTATAAGCCAGAAGCCACAAAGAAAAAATATACAGATAAATTATACTTTACCAAAATTAAAAACATTTGTGCTTCAGGGGACACCATGAAGAAAGTAAAAAGACAACCCACAGAATGGAAGAAAATATTTGCAAATCATTTACCTATCAGATAAGGGGCTAGTACCCAGAATATGCAAAGAACTCTAACTTACACTCCAAAAAAAAAAAAGACAAACCAATTTAAAATTGGCCAAGGACACGAACAGATATTTCTCCAAGGAAGCTATACAGATAGCCAAGAAACAGGAAAAGATGCTTAACATCCTGAGTCATTAGGGAAATGCAAACCCAAACCACCATAAGATACTACTTCACATCCACTATGATGGCTATAATCAAAGAGACAGATAAGCGTTGGCAAGGATCTGGAGAAATCGGAACCTTCACGCACTGCTGAGGGGAATGTAAAATGGTGCAGCTGCTTCAAAGACTGAGTACAGTTATCATGTGACCTAGCAAGTCCACTCCTAGTTACCTACCCAAAAGAATTCAGAACGTAAGTACATAGGAAAACTGGTACACAAATGTTTATAGCAGGGCTTCCCTGGTGGCACAGTGGTTAAGAATCCGCCTGCCAATGCAGGAGCCCTGGTCCGGGAAGATCCCACATGCCTCGGAGCAACCAAGCCCGTGCACCGCAACTACTGAGCCTGGGCTCTAGAGCCGGCGAGCCACAGCTACTGAAGCCCGTGCGCTTAGAGCCCGTGCTCCGCAACAAGAGAAGCCACTGCGATGAGAAGCCGGCGCACCACAATGAAGAGTAGCCCCCGCTCGCCACAACTAGAGAAAGCCTGCGCGCAGCAACGAAGACCCAGCGCGGGCAAAATTAAATAAATAAATAAAATGTTTATAGCAGCATGATTCATAATAGCCAAAAAGCAGAAACAACCCAAATGTCTACCAACCGATGAATGGAGAGACAAAATGATATAGCAACACGATGGAATATTATTCAGCCATAAAAAGCAATGAAGTACTGATATGTACTATAATATGGATGAACCCTTAAGACACCATGCAAAGTGAAAGAAGCCAAACACAACATTTATAACAGGGAAATTCATCGAGACAGAAAGTAGATTATTGGTTTCCAGAGGCCGAGGAAGGGGGCATGGGGAGTGACTGCTCATGGGTGCAGGGTTTCTTTCTGGGATGATGAAAATGTTCTGGAATTAGTGGTGATTGATGTACAACTTTGTGAATATGCTAAAACCACTGATTTGTACACTTTACAAGGGTAAACTTTATGTTACGTGAATTACATCTTAATAAAATGGTTATTAAAAAAATGGGTGGGGAATTCCCTGGCGGTCCAGTGGTTAGGACTCAGCGCTCTCACTGCTGGGGCCCCGGGTTCGATCCCTGGTCGGGGAACTAAAATCCCATAAGCTGCGCAGCGAGGCCAAAAAGAAAAAAAAAGGTGTGCACACGTGCTATTTGTTTAAACAAGGGGGGGCAAATATACACATGGGTCTGTTTATGTATGCAGGAAAAACCTCTGGTAGCATACAAAAGTAACCAATTAACATTGGTTATCTCTAGGGAGGGAAACTGGGTGGCTGAAGGTCAGGGGAAGGAGAGTTTCCACTGTATAACCTTTCTTTGCTTTTTAAATTCTGAGCCATGTGACAGGTCACCCATTCAATAAATGGTACCTGGCCTTTATCTTGATTCCACCACAGGTCCTAGCACGGTGCCCACCGATGGGTGCTCAGTAAATGTCGACCGATTGAACTGAGCTTGCAGATAAAAACAGGCCCTGGATAAACACTGGCTGCCTTGACTTAGCAGGGTGGGCCTCTGCCATGCAGAAGTCAACCCAGGAAGAAACAGGCCACACAGACTGAGCCTGCCCCACTGGCATAAAGCCCTGCCCTGCCTTGAAAGCCTGTACCGGGGAGAGGAGACATGAGCTGGGAGATAAAGAACAAACCACTGAAGTTCCTCTAAATTCCACTCCTGCGGCTGCCACGTGCTGGGGAGAAAGCTGGCTGGACCTGGTAGAGAGGTGGTGGGCTCTTACCTGGCTCTGGGGGCTCCTTGCTCACATGCTCAGCTTCCATGGACCCAATGCCTCCACTAAACATGATGGGCTTGATCCACTCACGCCGCTGGCCATCTGGGAGCTGGAGGCCCAAGGAACGGGCAAAGCCTGGAGCGTGGACGGCACAGGGACAGGGGACAGGGTCTAGTCGGCCAGGCTCCTCAGCGCTCACTGGGTCACACAACTCACCCCACCCCGCCTCTGGGACTGTTATCCCCCACGCCCCGGCAAGCCTCACCAGCCAGAACTGGTTCTCCAAACTTGTTGCCGTAGTCAGAAGCCCCATTACTGGCCTCTATGGCAATCTCCAGGGGTCGGGCAAAGTTCCCAGGATACTGGAAGCTTGGATCCTCCCAGGGCATACTGTAACCTGGGCAGGAAGGAGAAAGATGGGTGGACTGTAAAGACGGAAGATGGAGGAGTCACGGCCCTTCAGGAAGAGTCTGACTCTTGGGACCAGAGTTCTTAACACTTTCCAAGCAACTGGACTTTGGGACTTCCCTGGCTGTCCAGTGGTTAAGACTTCCCCTTCCAGTTCGGGGGGTGGGGGACGGAGGGTGTGGATTCGATCCCTGGTCGGGGAGCTAGGATCCCGCGTGCCTCGCAGTCAGAAAACCAAAGCATAAAAGCAGAAGCAATAAACAAATTCAACAGAGACTTTAAAAACAGTCCACATCAAAACAAAACAAAACAAAACAATTGGATTTGGGGGGCAGTTGATGGCCGTAAGTCCAACCCAGTACCACAATTGTTTTTGGCTAAGTAGATACTGGTTTATAAAGAAAATTGTGGTTCTGCAAAGCCAGATCTGGGTCTTCCTTGGCCTACTGTCCTCACAACCATTGTTGGCGAAAGGCCAGCTATTCTAGAGCCCTCCCTCCCAAGAAAAGGTACCCATGATGACCCTTTGGCCTAAGAGATAACAGTGTCCAGTGCCTGCCAGGACAAGGGATCTGGAAGGGGAGATGGGTAGAGAGGAAAGAGACGGGACCTGGGATGTGCAGGTTTCCAAAGCAATAGCCAGCCGTGCCAGCCACCACGTGGGCCCCGCGGCCTGTGCACTGGACATCTCGGATCCGGCCCCCTGTGCCAGTGGTCGCACCGCTGAAGGGGGCTACTCCTGTACAGAGAGAGGGAGGGTACGGGTACTGAAAAGGCAAACTCCACCTCTGACCACCGCACTGAGAGTAAGGACATGCAGCCAACCTGCTGGTCCCCAGGTGGGCCTGGGGCCTTTGCCCCACCCTATACTTTGACCCTGCCTATCCCTCCTGGGGACCCATCTCACCCGTGGGGAAGTTGTGGGTCTCTGCCGTGAAGACGACATGTCTCAGCCCCTGACGTTGCCGGAAGCAGCTTGGCCGTGAGGGGTCCTCGGGACGCAGGAATTGGACTTCCTTCCCCTGGATTGCACTGTGGACACATCCGTTCTGAGTCTCACTTCCTTCCTGGTGTATGCACCTACGCCACCAGAGCCTGGGGCCTCCCATTCCCTGGGTCTGAGGTCACCCCAGCTGAGGGCACAGCCCACCTGCTGTTGTCACAGAACTTGAGGACGTTGTTGGGGTGCGAGGATGCCTGGGTGCTCATGATGGACTCAAACAGCGAGTGTGCCAGCTCCTGCCCATCCACGTGGAGTCGGCCTTTGAAGAACCAGTGTCGGCTGTGCTCACTGCAGGGGGTGACGTGGGGAGGGAAAGGCAGGGTGGAAACATGGGTCATTTCTCAGGCCTCGCCATGTCTTCTCATCAGCATAAACGGCAGAATTACGGCCACAGGTCAAAACAGATTCCAGAAGTCATAAGCTTCCAACAGTCTGTCATTGTGGATGGTCCAGATCCAGCGTGAAGATAAAACCAAGATGTGAATGCAGACTACGGGATGGATGGGGAACCCAGGTACTCAGACAGACTCAGGGAGGCCCCTAGGCCAAGAGAGAGCCATGCAGAGTCCCTGCGGTCTTCCCTTCCAACCTCCCCGGGCTCAGACATCAGAATGTCCCCATTCCTCCCCACCTATTGGACTGAGCCAAGTCGAAGGCCTCCACAGTGCTGGGGTTCCGCTGCAGCTCCTGGAAGCGCTTGGTGTAGAAATCCAGGTCCCAGGAGTCTAGGGCCAGACCTAGGAGACAACCACCAGAAGAGCTGACTGTGGGACTCAGCACCCCTACTAGCCTGGCCTGGGCCTTCCTCCAGGGACCCCTGCGCACCTAGCTCCTGGTTGGCTTTCTCCAGGGCAGACCGGCCCTCGGCCAGTATGTCAATTGGGCCGCCGAGGGGTGCTGGGGTGCACCCCAGGGAGAAGCTCTGGATGGGACAGGGGAAGTGCTGCTCCATCATCCGGTCATGCAGGGTAGCCAGGGCGACGGCCTCCAGCTCAGCCGAAGGCGGGTGGGCAAACTAGGGGTGGAGACACACACAGAAGGCGAGGGGTGCAGGGTTGAAGAATGGACAAGATGGTCCACCCTCGTCCTCCAAGCCACACAGGACCAGCCCACTGCTAGCCTCTCTGGCACCTTTGTTCAGATTAGAAAAAGACGCTCCTTCCAGGCATGAGTCCCTGTCAGCACGCACAGATTAGTAAGGGGAGCACAGGCTGGGTTTCTGTCCTATTCACTCCTTGACCAGGTGGCCTCAGGCAGTGAACAACCTGCAAACAGGGCAGGCGTCAAAGCAGGAACGCCTCCCCCCGCTTCCTTAGAGTTTAGGACCCAAAATCTCTTCCGCTTCCTCCTCCTGATGCCCACCTGGCTGCCTACAAGCTCACCGAGAGCAGGTAGCGCCGGGTCGGCTCCACGCGGTCCACGGCCCCCAGCCCCGCAGCCTGGCACACTGACACGATGTTGCTGGATGTTGGCGTGGAGAAGTTCAGCCTGTGGATTGGTTAGGACCAGATGGTTAGAGCCCCAGCTGAGAAGGTGGATCCTGCCCACTGCTGTCCAGGCAATCTCCCACCTCTACCTACCACCCCCCCCGCACCTGCCCACACCGCTGGCCTCCAGCCTCAGACCTGGGCACCAAGAAACCTGCTTTCAAAGGTCATTCAAATCAAACCGTAACTGTTCCTGTAGCAACAAAATGCTTCAATTTCAACTTCTCAGGATACAACGTGTCATATTTCCAGAACATGCCTGGCAGCTGGCTCAGTCTTCAAAGGTATCTTCCCACATGGGGAAAGCATGTGCCCAGCTTTCTAGGCGGGGAGTAGGATGAAGGGAAATCAAGTCTCCCAAGGACCGCAAAAGGAGGAAGAGGAATGAAAGTGGAAGGGGTGGCAGTGTGTCTGGAAAGGCTGACGGGCTCTGGACCAGGGAACGAGCTACCCGAGGCTGAGACACGTGCCTGGGCCCGACCTCCAGCAGCAGGTCAGTGGGGCCGGGAAGGAGCCAGGACACCTGAGCGACATCG
This sequence comes from Phocoena sinus, assembly GCF_008692025.1. NCBI lineage: Eukaryota > Metazoa > Chordata > Mammalia > Artiodactyla > Phocoenidae > Phocoena > Phocoena sinus. The sequence goes on from NC_045782.1 coordinate 8,312,008, forward strand.
TCCAGTAACAAGGGGCAGCCAAACAGCCACGTCAGCTTCTTCATCTCCTCGGCGCTCGGGGAGGACTCAGCTGCAGGGAGACAGGGCAAGGACACCTTGAGACACTGCCCCTGGCACTTGGCACCTCTCCCAAAGAATCCAGTAAGTGGCCCAACCTGTCCAGTTCACATTGTAGCACAGCTCGGTCTTGACACCCTGCAGCTCTGGCAGTTCCCCTTGCAGCTTCCTTTGAGTATATTCAGAGGCTGCCCTCTCGTGGCCAGAGGGACGGACATAGAAGTGAAGGACTGAGGACATCTCTGTAGGTGTCCTCTGCTGGCGAGATGAGTTAGAAAAAATAACATTCACTAGAGCCTATCTGTTGAACTGATTTCAAGTTTCAAGGACAGCTGAGGCTGTGGAAGCATTAGGGATGTGGTGGGGGAAAGCAGTGGGGGCACTGAGGCATAAATGTATCCAGACATTTCCCGTAGTCAAGGCCACAGGACTGTGGGTACCAACCTAGCACTTTAGGAGTGGGAAAGCCTTCCTAAGGGAAATGGCATCTAAGCGTGAAGGATGAGCTGGACGGGGCTGGCCAGTGAAGTCAAGTGATAGTTCCTCTACTTCACTGTTTCAAAAGATTATCTCCCTGCTCAAGGTAAATCCAAAGCCTTTAGCCTGACAGTCAAAGGCTCTCCACATCTATTCCCCAACTACTTTTCAACTTCTGATCCCACTGCTTCTCGATAGGACCCTGGCTTTACTCACTAAACCCTGCCTAGCCTCCTCGCCATTCCTTTGCCCCATCCTAGAATGCCTATGCCTATCCCTATCCTGTCCAAAGCTTTCCCATTTTGTCAAGGTGAGTACAGGTCTCACCAACTCTGGGAGGCCTTCTTCACTGCTCCAGTGCTCAGGGACATCTCCCTCCTAGCAGAGCTGAGGGCTTCTGATCTGCACCATTTATTCATCTCTGATCTCTCTCTCTCTCTCTCCCTCTCTCCCCCTCCCCCCTCTCTCTCACACTCACACACACACACACACACACACACACACACACACACACAGGTCTCCCAGGTGTACACGCCCTCTTCCCAAGGAAGTGGGAGGAAAGGAAGCTCATTGCCTCGCTTCTTCACTTGGACAACTCATAGGCATCTCAAATCTAACTTACTCAAGGCTGACTTTGACTATTCTGTCAAGGTCACCAAAGACCGCAACGTTGCCAATCTAGAGGTCACTTAACTTCTTGCCTTATTCGACCTCTCAGCAGCATTTGACTTATGCATTCTCTACTTCCTGAAGCGTCCTCCTCTCTTGGCTTCTCGACACCACTCTCCTGATAGTCCTCTTCCTTCTGGTTGCTCCTTCTCGGTCACCTGTGCTGGCTCCTACTCTTCTGCTCCACCTCTAAATGGTGGGTGCCCAAGACTGTGCCCTTTGTTCTCTTCCCTCTAAATGTTCCTCCTAAGAGACTTCATCCGGACCTGTGGCTTTAAATACAATCTATTAGACTGAACCAATGAGACTGCCAGCATTCAAACATGTTTGGCTCAAAATGGCAATTTCACATGACTCGAGTTACTATCTGCCAACAGATTCCATAACTTTATCCAACTCTGACTCTCCCTGAAACTCCAGACTAGTACATTCAAATGCTTAGGTGACACTGCCATATAGATGTCTCATAAACACAGATAGCCTGTTCTGGCCAAAACAGAAATTTTGATTTATCGTTTCTCCAGACCTGTGGTTTCCCCCCATTTTCCCCACCTCGGTTAACACCACCATCATCCAATCTGTTGCTCAAGTCAAAAACACAGGAGTCGATCTTAATTTTTCTTTCCCTGAGCCCTCTCTATACCCAATCTGCCAGCGAATCCATTTCCAAACATATCCCAAATCTGTCCATGTCCTTTCCTCTCTGCTACCGTCACTCCAGTTCAAGTCAGTACCAGGACTCACTTGGACTAATGCACCAGTAGCCCTCCTGACCAGGACCCCTGATCCCACCGCTGCCCCAACCACAATCCACTCGCCACAAGTTAGCATAAATGAGATCATAGCTTATCACACACGGTATAACATTCCAACTCAGTACCCTGCTTTATGTTGTCTGGCCATTGCCTACCTCTCCAACCCTCTCTCACACCACTCTCCTTCTCGCCAACAGTGCACCAATCACACTGGCTTCTTTTCTATTACTGTTTTCTAACTTGCCAAGCTCAGTTCCGAAAGGCATTTTTCTCACCCTGCTATTTGCATGGCTAGCTTTCTTGTTATTTAAATTTCAGGTAAAATTCACCTCCTTGAAAAGGCCTTCCTTGACCAACTGCTCTGAAGTAGCCATTATGAGATGGTCTTATATTAATCTCCTATATGGTATTTATCACTATCTGACATTTTATTTTTAGCTCTGCCTTCCCCACTAGAACAAAATCTCGATGAGGGCATGAACTGTAGCTATTTTACCTCCATCGGATTACCAAGGCTTAGAATACCTGGGGCTTAAAAACCAAAAAATCTCAAACTTGTAGACTGACAAGTTGCTAACCAGGTCTCATTTCAGCAACCAATGTTCCTGCCAGATCGTGATTCCTCCCATTCTCAGCGCCCCCACCCAATGCTTATGACCCCCTTTATTTGTTTTTATTTTATTTTTTCCTTTGGCCACACTTCGTGGCTTGTGGGATCCTAGTTCCCGGACCAGGGATTGAACCCGGCCCTCGGTAGTGAGAGCACTGAGTCCTAACCACTAGACTGCCAGGGAATTCCCCTTATGACCCTTTTTAAAGTTAGGCGCCTCAGTTGTCCTCCATACCATAATTCCTTCACAGGAATTATCACAACCCGAAATCATTTTGTTTATTATACCAGTTGATTTTCGTCTATCATTCCCAGTGAAACAAAAGCTCCAAGAGCAAAGACAGGATTGTCTACATCAGAACTGTCTCCCCAAAGACCAGCATGGTACTTGACATAAAACAGGCTGTCAACGGATTTTTTCTTGGTTGAATGAATGGTCATAGAGTTGATGAGTTTACGTGGGGTCTCCCCTGCCAGGCGTCCAACAAACGCGAACGGACACCTGCACTAACGCGGGCACCCAGGCGCCCGCTGGGCGCAGCTCGGCCTGGTGGGGATCCTGCAGCGGCTTGGATCAGGTTTTGGGTGGGTGGCTACGGGGTGAAGCATATAGGGGTATCCGGGTTTGCGCGCGGTAACCATACGCACGTGGCAGCCGTTCTCGCAGTCCCTGAGCTCCTGGAATCCTGGCGCGCCCATTTACGTCATCCGCGTGCGCCTCAGGAAGAGGCGAAGCATGAGAATGCCCCCGCCCCCTCCTGCCCGCCGGGGTCTTTTAACTTTTGTGGAAATACAGTCAGATCCGTGCAGCCAGCTTGAGCTCTGACGGAGAGAGCACCTTACCTGTCCAGGACTCGGTTTCCCTCCCCCTACTCCCTTGGCTTTCTTTCACTTTTATTTTTTCTGAATGAATTCATTTATTTAATTCTTAGCAGGGTGGGAGGCATATATTTTTTTTTTAATTTTTTTTTTTTGTAGGGGGCAGGGCGCACCCCGATCGCTATGTGGAACCTCCCCGACCAGGGATCGAACCCATGACCCTTGCATTGGAAGCACTAAGGCTTAACCACTGGACCACCAGGGAAGTCGGGGAGGGATATGTTTTTAACTTCTGTATTCTGGCTAGTTACGGTGACAATAATAATGATCGGAAGAATTTATTGAGCACCCATTAAGGTACTTTACATGATCTCGTCCATCCTCACAAAAACCCTGCTTTACAGATGTGGAAGCTGAGGCTCATTGCCATGCTCTCGTTCCTTAGTTTTGTAACTCCAACACTTAGCAGCTTTGTACTGTTTTTTGGCACATTTTTTTAAACTCTCATACTATATACATATACGATTGTGATAGGGACAGAGTAAAGGGACAAATTAGGTAATTAAATAGTTAATCCCACTAGGGGATTGCAAGTAAAGAAAAAAGTATGGGAGACCCCTGTAAGTTAATGATCACTCAAGAAAACAGGTTTGCTTAACCACAAAACCAAGCAGGCCTGCTTAGCAACAAACCATGCAACAGAAGCATGAGACATGCCCTCCCAAAATAAAACCCTGGTGGCATGAGACCCACATCCTGCCCAGTGAACTCAGTAAGTTAATGACCCCTAGGACATGCTCTCTGCACACATAAAAAACAATAATTTATGGAAAGATGACATATCAAAGTAAAAGACCCTCATTGTACTGAGACCTGAAATAATTTTTCCATAGTGCCATGACAGTCATGGCTTGACCATGTAGGGACAAGAAAAGTGACTTCCAGATTCATCAGTTTGGCCCTGATCCTTCTCCTGACTTGGGTCCTATATCTCCCACTGCCCACTGAACAAGTGTAGCTTATTCAAAATCACTGGATCTGAGACAGCTCCCAATCCTCCATACTTACCCCACACTTTGACAGACCCTGTGGCCCTCTCATTTGATCCTGCATGCTGCCACCAGATTAAGCTACTAACCTGACATTTAAATCACACCAACGAGGGTGCTTGTGGATCCAGTTCAACTTACAGTCTGATCACTGTAGCCTAAACTCAACTCTCCTTCCTATGAACTAGCAGAGGTAAATCCCAGGATATAGGGCACACTTTCATGGACTTGGTAAACTAGAGCTAATCAATGAATTTGGTAAAGTAGCAGGATACAAAATAAATGCACAGAAATCTCTTGCATTCATATACACTAATGATGAAAAATCTGAAAGAGAAATTAAGGAAACACTCCCATTTACCACTGCAACAAAAAGAATTAAATACCTAGGAATAAACCTATGTAGGGGGCTTCCCTGGTGGCGCGGTGGTTAAGAATCTGCCTGCCAGTGCAGGAGCCCTGGTCCGGGAGGATCCCACATGCTGCGGAGCAACTAGGCCCGTGTGCCACAACTGCTTAGCCTGCGCTGTAGAGCCCATGAGCCACAACTACTGAGCCCACGTGCCACAACTACTAAAGCCCGTGCCTGTGCTCCGCAACAAGAGAGGCCACCGCAATAAGAAGCCCGTGCACCGCAACGAAGAGCAGCCCCTGCTCGCTGCAACTAGAGGAAGCCCGCGGGCAGCAACGAAGACCCAACGCAGCCAAAAATAAATAAATAAATAAATCTATTTAAAAACAACAACAACAACAAAAAACCTACCTAGGGAGACAAAAGACCTGTATGCAGAAAACTATAAGACAATGATGAAAGAAATTAAAGATGATACCAACAGATGGAGAGATATACCATGTTCTTGGATTGGAAGAATCAATATTGTGAAAATGACTATACTACTCAAAGCAATCTACAGATTCAATGCAATCCCTATCAAATTACCAATGACATTTTTTACAGAACTAGAACAAAAAATCTTAAAATTTGTATGGAGACACAAAAGACCCTGAATAGCCAAAGCAGTCTTGAGGGAAAAACCAGAGCTGGAGGAAACAGACTCCCTGACTTCAGACTATACTACAAAGCTACAGTAATCAAGAAAATATGGTATTGGCACAAAAACAGAAATATAGATCAATGGAACAGGATAGAAAGCCCAGAGATAAACCCACCCACCTATGGTCAACTAATCTATGACAAAGGAGGCAAGGATATACAATGGAGAAAAGACAGTCTCTTCAATAAGAGGTGCTGGGAAAACTGGACAGCTACATGTAAAAGAATGAAATTAGAACACTCCCTAACACCATACACAAAAATAAACTCAAAATGGATTAGAGACCTAAATGTAAGAGCGGACACTATAAAACTCTTAGAGGAAAACATAGAAAGAACACTCTTTGACATAAATCACAGGAAGATCTTTTTTGATCCACCTCCTAGAGTAATGGAAATAAAAACAAAAGTAAACAAATGGGACCTAATGAAACTTAAAGGCCTTTACAAAGCAAAGGAAACTACAAACAAGACGAAAAGACAACCCTCAGAATGGGAGAAAATATTTGCAAACGAATCAATGGACAAAGGATTAATCTCCAAAATATATAAACAGTTCATGCAGCTCAATATTAAAAAAACAAACAACCCCATCCAAAAATGGGCAGAAGACCTAAACAGACATTTCTCCAAAGAAGACATACGGATGGCCAAGAAGCACATGAAAAGCTGCTCAGCATCACTAATTATTAGAGAACTGCAAATCGAAACTACAATGAGGTATCACCTCACACCAGTTAGAATGGACATCATCAGAAAATCTACAAACAACAAATGCTGGAGAGGGTGTGGAGAAAAGGGAACCCTCTTTCACTGTTGGTGGGAATGTTAATTGATACTGCCACTATGGAGAACAGTGTGAAGGTTCCTTAAAAAACTAAAAATAGAATTACCATATGACCCAGCAATCCCACTACTGGGCATATACCCAGAGAAAACCATAATTCAAAAAGACACATGCACCCCAATGTTCACTGCAGCACTATTTACAATAGCCAGGACATGGAAGCAACCTAAATGCCCATCGACAGACAAATGGATGAAGAAGATGTGGTACATATATACAATGGAATACTACTCAGCCATAAAAAGGAACGAAATTGAGTCATTTGTAGAAACGTGGATGGATCTAGAGACTGTCATACAGAGTGAAGTAAGTCAGAAAGAGGAAAACAAATATCGTATATTAAAGCATATATATGGAACCTAGAAAAATGGTACAGATGAACTGGTTTGCAGGGCAGAAATTGAGACACGATGTGGAGAACAAACGTATGGACACCAAGAGGGGAAAGTGGCGGGGGCGGGTGGTGGTGGTGGTGTGATGAATTGGGAGATTGGGATTGACATATGTACACTAATATGTATAAAATGGATAACGAATCAGAACCTGCTGTTTTAAAAAATAAATAAAATAAAATTCAAACAAAACAAAACAAAACGGTGGCGGGGGGGTCTTCCAGAGTTGAGAAATATTGAATGCAAAAGGAATGATTAGGTTTGGGATTTTGACTAGGCTCTGACTGGTGTTCTAATTAGGGAGCCAGTGTGGCTGGAGGGGAGTAGGAGAGAGGTTTCAGCTTCTCTGGGGGAATCTCTCATTGCTGTTGTTTTGGTGAAAAGGGAAGGAACACATCTCTGATGTAATAATGGGAAATAACTGCAAACAAAGGTTTGCCTTATAAATAACTTAGCACCACAGTGCATAACTAGTTCATGCAATAAGGAATAGAGAGCTTGCATTGAATGAAGTTGAATTAGCGGATACCATAACTTGTAGAATTAAAGTCTTTATTCTCCCGTTATGACTAGAGCATTCTTATTGTCTAAAGTGTTTATACTTACTATATTATAGTCAATGTTTATTCTATCTTGCTCCAAAAACAATTTGAATCTCCTATAAGTGTACAATGGCGTTAAATGCCTCTCTTTTACTTTATGTCTTTAATTTCCCCTCCTTCCCTCCAGCCTCACTGACTTCTTGCATTTCTTTCCACCGCTGGGCCTTTGTGTTTGTTGTTTCACCTGTCCATTCTTTCTCTTTGATCCCCATCATATGAATTCTTCATCTCTTTCAATTCTTTAATATAAAGTCACCTTTTCAGTAAGGCCTTCTTTATATAAAAGGGACACACCACACCACCCCCTGCATTCCATAGCACCTATTACTAACAGTCTACACATTTTACTTTTTTTTTTAACTGTCAGTCTCCATGTTCTAGAATGTAACCTCCATGGGAGCAGGGATTTTTATCTGCTTTGTTCACTGCTGTATTCCCAAAGCCTAGAACAGTGCCTGACACATTGTTGCATGAATTCTGTGCACTCCACTGCCTATTAAGACATGGATTGATTGGTTGGTTGACTAAATTAGGGAGAGCAGAGGCTTTTATTAGTAGATCCACAAAAATTTATCAAGTTCTTATTTAACAACAAGCACTGTTCTAGGCACCAAATACAAAGAATAGAATAAAGCTTCTAGGTACTCACAGTCAAGTGGGGAAAATAGTTAAACAATTACAGCAATGAGTTAAGGCCATAAAGCAAGTATGAATGATGTGCTGCATTAAGGAGGAAACACCTCTCTGCTTGGCAGAATCAGGGAGATGAAAGATGCATAGGAATTACCAGCTAGAATGGCTGTGTTTGAGCTCCTGAGCTCCGCCACCCCACGGATACCAGACAGGATATCACTGGGGAAGAGGTTGGGGGGTGCCAGAGTCGGGGTGCCAGAGTCGGAGACAGAGGTGGCAGTGGAGCAGAGAGGCCCTGACGCTGAATGGGGAGAAGTCGGAAGTGGAGCCAGGGGGAGCGCCCGCCGATGACGTCACGGACCAGCCTGCCTTCGAGCCTCGGCGCGCTTTCCAGGGGGTGGAGTCGCCGGAGCATTATGGCTGCCTGCCGGGCTGAGGCTCCTGGCTCCGTGAGTGCTGTTCTCTGCCCCTCGTCCCTTTTTTCTTGCCTGTCCCGTATTTTCTTTCTGCTCCTGTAAGCTCCACCTTGCCTCTTTGCCTCCCTGACTTAGCTGGCCGCCCCCAGGCGAGGGGGGACGGTGAGGCTTTTCGTCCCGCCCCTCTCACTGGTTCTGCGATTACATTTATTCCACTATGACTGTGGCGCCGGCTGTGAACCATAAATACACCTCTGTCCACTCTTTAGGCTTCAAGCCCAATGGGAAGCCAGGAGCAGACGAACGGCTAACTGTGGGGGTGTGGATTCCTGGGGGAGACCTCTGACGCAGCTGTATGGGAAAGGGGTAACCGATAATCTGGAAAAGCTTCTGAGACCCGAAGTACGTGCAGGAGTTAGCAAGGAAAAAAAAAAAGCGCTAAAAGAGGTTTCAAGACGGAGGCAAAAAACATGTTCAAAGGCAAGAGACAGAGCAGGTGTCTTTGAAAAACTCAAAAAGTTCAGCTGGGTGGTGGTGGAGAGGTCAAAGGTGACAGCCTCGTAAGTCTTGGTAGGCAGTGATTTCAACCGGAGGATAATTGGGAGTTATTGAAGGGTTTTAAGCAAAAGAGTGGATAAGTTTTGTTTTCGTTTCCTGAGGTAGCAGCGTAGAGAGTGGACTGCGGTGGTCTCCAACCTTTTTGGCACCTGGGACCGGTTTCGTGGAAGACAGTTTCTTTTTGGGGGGGGATGGTTTCGGGATGATTCAAGCACATTGATTTATTATGGTCTCTATGCAGTCAAACCTCTCTGCTAATGATAATGTGTTTTTGCAGCTGCTACCCAGCGCTAGCGTCACACTGGCTCAGCTCCACCTCAGATCATCAGGCGTTAGATTCTCATAAGGAGTGCACAGCCTAGATCCCTCACATGCGCAGGTCACAGTAGGGTTCTTGCTTGTATGAGAATCTAATGCCGTCGCTGCTCTGAAAGGAGGCGGAGCTCAGCCGATAATGCGAGCAATGGGGAGTGGCTGTAAATACAGATGAAGCTTCGCTTGCTCACCACCCGCTGCTCACCTCCTCCTATGCTGCCTAGTTCCTAACAGGCCACCGACCGGTTCCGGTCCATGGCCCAGGAGTTGGGGACCCCTGGACTAGAGAGTATCAGTTAGAACGCTGTGGTTTAAGTGTAGTAAGAGATGGTAGTGACCCCGACCATGGCAGCAATGTTGAGGTTCCAGAGGTGAAAACAGAGTAAAAAGATACTGAGGAGATAGAATCTAAATTAAGTAAGCTCCCCAGATTAATACTGATATAGGCTGAAGTTTGAGAACACTGTACCCTTTCTTCTCGACCTCATCCACTGACTGCATGGCTTTAATAGCCAGTGATAGATGCTGATTTTTCCTAAATCTCTGCTTTGGCTGTGATCTCTCTCCTGAGCTCTAGTTATATCCATCTGCCTGCCAGATTCTCCATCTGGCCAACCTACAGGCACCACATATGCCCAACACTGAGCTTTTCAGAAAATCCACCCCTCTTCCAATGTTCACTAACTTGGCAAATAGCACCCTCAACCGAATAGTTCTGCCATGACATGTGGATGTCCTCTTTCACTTCTTCCTTTCCCTACACAAGACCCAAGTTCAAAACACACTCTGGAGCTAACTCCCCCCACCCCACCCACTCCTGGCGTCTGAGTCGATAGACGGGATCACCTAAATATCAGTTGCATTTTAAACAGAACTTTGGTGATTCTGAGGCATTGGTACCACTTTGAGAAACAGTAGTATTCAGTGTGCCAATGGACAGGTCCTCAGGAATAGGAGCTGAAAGAGAAGATCAAGAGAGGAAGGCAAAAAGTGGGAGTCTGATGTTGGTGGGCAGTTCTGAGTGATAACCTGGTCCAATTTTGACAACACTGACCATGAACAAGAGTGTTTGACTGAGATGGGGTGAAGGTGAAAGTCAATGATAGGGCCATCCACAAGGACACTGAAGTCATCTAGAACTTGAACACTGGTTTTTCAAGCTGTTTTCAAGCTGCTAAAGGTTAACTGGATGTGGAGGAGTGACTGGAGGAGCAGGGATAGAGCTATAATGGTTTTGAATTATCACTGGGGATCAAGAAGGGTAAAGGTCATTAAGTATTGTTGAACTCTGTCGGAATTTTAAAATAAATCTGCTTAGCACTAGGAGTAGGCTAAACTGGCCCCCTCCCCTAGAGTTATCTATATATAAAGGCTACTGTGTCCCCAGAATCTGGTACATATACAGAGATCGTTCCTGTCCTCCTTAGGAAGCCCACATCTTAGCTACAAAGACAGAACAGGAAACAATTCCAGTGGGATTGTATCTCATATATATTTAGCTTATAGGCACTCAAATGTATACACTCCACTAAAAAAAGAGGGGATGCTTAAAAATTATACCCTGCTTATGTCCTTTTTTTGCGGTACGCGGGCCTCTCACTGCTGTGGCCTCTCCCGTTGCGGAGCAGAGGCTCTGGACGCGCAGGCTCGGTGGCCATGGCTCACGGGCCCAGCCGCTCCGCGGCATGTGGGATCCTCCCGGACCGGGGTATGAGGGATCCTCCCGGACCGGGGTATGAACCCATGTCCCCTGCATCGGCAGGCAGACTCCCAACCGCTGCGCCACCAAGGAAGCCCCTCTGCTTATGTCCTTTTATGGAATGTCTATTATTAGGCACATTTCCACTTCCATATACATATTACTGTACAGTGTTATGTACTATTCCTTTTGAGCAATTTAAAGGATTTTTTTTGAGGGTGACCTTAGACCAGTCTTGTTTTTCAACTTGCTGGCTTTAGAATCAGACCCCATAGAAGGTGGGCTGCCACTGTATCTGGTGGTCATTGCTCCACGTGCAAGGTACTGTGGGAGCTCCAAGGAGGGAGCAGCATTCTGCCGGGGATGCTCAAAGAAGAGTTCACAAGGAATATTTATTCTAATTGAGCACTTTAAGGATTGGTACAGGTTTGTTAAAGAAAGAGGCAAGACCAAAGCTGGATGGCCAGTTTTCTAAGTTGATTGGCTAAACTAAGACTTCTAAGGTTTCTTCAAGCTCTAAACTACTTTACTTTACATCTTCATTTTTTTCCCGGTTGACTTTTTTTTGCTGTGTTGGGTTTTTGTTGTTGCACGCAGGCTTTCTCTAGTTGCTGCAAGCGGGGGCTACTCTTCGTTGCAGTGCGGGGGCTTCTCTTATTGCAGAGCATAGGCTCTAGGCACCCGGGCTTCAGTAGTTGTGGTGTGCGGGCTCAGTAGTTGTAGCACACAGGCTTAGTTGCTTCGCGGCATGTGGGATCTTCCAGGACCAGGGATCGAACCCATGTCACCTGCATCTGTGGGTGGATTCTTAACCACCGTGCCACCAGGGAAGTCCTCCCTCTTGATTTTAAAAAAAAATCTATTCCTTTATTATTCCCCAGTTTCCTTGGTGGGCAAGATGGTCAGGAAGGTGTTTGAACTCGCTTCACTTTCCTCAGGAGCAAGCCTGGCTTGAGGCTGCCCAGGCCTTCATCGAAGAGACCCTGTGTCCACCTGGCAAGGAGCCTGATGTCCAGTTGACTCAGTTGGTAATTGACTGTGTGAAGACTGTCTGGTTGCCCCAGGGAAGGAACCAGGGTTTAACACTGCCCCTCAGCTACAGGTAAGGAGAAGTGGGATTCCCAGGAAAGTTAAATTTGGGATTGAAAAGGAAGGACTTATCATTTGAGTTGACTAAGGGGAAACTTAAGGGGAGGAAAAGGTGGTCTAAAGAAAACCCCTTCTGCCAGTCTTTCTCATTCTCCATCAAGCTGCTTTCCTTTTCTTGTAGTTCTCCTTAATTGGCTCAAGTTTAGAGACAAGGAGAGGGGCGTGAGAAGACAGAAAGAAAATACGGAAAAAGAACCCTCAAAGTGGGGAGAGAGGCTGATACTATTTCGTTTTGTGCATTAGGAAACTAAGATACGGACTGTGACTTCAGCAAGTGTAGATCGTTGATTTTGAAAGACCTGAGTTTGAGGTCTTCTGAAGGTGCTTTTTTGTTTTTGTCCTTTTTAACACTGTACTACCATTCCTAAACCGTTCTAGGCAATGTTAATAAAGTACTACAGGAAAAGGGTTCCATGGCCAAATAAGTTTGAGAGACATTGCGTAAGATAAACTTCTCTAGGAGAATGATGGGGCTCATTGACATGTTAAAGGCTCCGAAAAGCTCTGCAAAAAGAAACCTGCTTGCCTCCTCGTAGAAGTAACTAGTATCTGGAGTATGAGGGTATATCATTCTTGTGAATATCTTTATATTTTTTTCTATCCATGCATCTATCCCTAAGCAATATTCAGTAGTTTCGCATACCTTTAGACTTTGTATAAGCGGCACCATACCTTGTGTATCATCTGCGGTTTGCTTTTTTGTGCTTAACATTATACTTGTGAGATTTAGTCACATTGATAGCTCTAGGTCATTTATTTTAACTGCCGTAAGGTATTCTGTTACGTGAATAAACGTATCACAGTTTTTTCCTTTTTAAAAAAAGGTAGAAATGTGTTTAGCTTTGTTTATTTTGTTATTTCCCAATAATAACTGAAAATCCAAAAAGGATAATTGAAAAGTGGTAAGTCAGCAATTTTTAGAAAACTTGCAACCTGTTTAAGTTTCTTGTTATTCTTCAGGATAAATGTAGACTAGATAGCACAATATGTAGAAGATGGTGGATGAGGATAGAGTAAAATTTATTTGACAGGTATAAATATTCATTCATTTTTCCATTTCCCTTCACTGAGTGCCTGCTGTGTGCCAGGTACTGTGGTGGCCTTGAAAGTTGGAGGGCAGTGGCCCATGCAAAAGGTCTGCGGTTATCACCTTCAGTTTCCTGACCCAAACCCTGAAGAATCTGAGAAAAGTGACCCCTATCCTTACTGTTTTCTGTCCTGAAGATGCCTAGGGTAAAGGCACGGTTCCCTCCGGTTGTTTTTTCCTAGGCTTTTACAGAAGTAGGGAAAGACAAAGAGACTTTTGAGTGAGACATACCTGGCTTTGCCACCTACACCACTGTGTACCTGAACCTCTGTAAATTTCCTCATTGGTGTGTTTCCAGGGGTTTTTGGTGAAGATTCAATGCAGTATTGAGCATGAATGGACCCAGTACAGTATGTGTATAGCAGGCGTGCAACGATGTTAGTTTCTGACTTTGCCTTTTATCTGCTCTGAAGTCATTGGGGAGGAATGAGGCAGACGTGGAAGGGGAGTGGGCCATCTAGAGCAGCATTTCTAATCTTTAGCACTCACATGTGGCTTATGTTCATGAGTGCAACAAGGAGGATAAATTGTCGTGTTTTGTAACCTTATCCTGTTTCTTTTCCGCTGAAAAAACGATGGGAGTGGAAATGAGTGAAAAAACCGTGGGAATGTAATAATGGTATTACAAAAATGTGAATCTATCACAACTTTGATAATTTAACTCGTATCACATTCTCTGTGATATACCTCACAATTGGTAGTGACTCAGCAGTGTTGCGGCACTTTGCTTAAGATTGGTTGATCTCAAACATCTCTTGAGATTTGGGAGCTTGTGATATCAACTCCCACCTCAGCCTCAGCTTCCCAGCCAGTCTCTAGTACTGTGATACTCCAGACTAGGAAGGAAACCTGGCCGGGGCCAATGAGGTTGAGCCATTAGGCAGATGCCTTAGTGCCCCCACTGAAGTTCTCTGTGGAGCTGAGAGCTGAGATGCTGTCAGGGGAGCAGTTTGTGTTGTCTCTAAAATGTTCTCCCCGCCTGCTCATCTCCTCAGGCTGCTCTTACATTCCCACTCCATTTCTCTGGGTCCTCTCTGTGGCACTGTCTTGTTCAAGATATGATTCAGCACAGACTTTCTTCCTGCCTTCCCTAGGTACTACCCAGTGTTTGGACCCAGACCCCATCCTCATTTTCTTAGGCCCTCACTCCCAGTTTTTTCAACCAATCAAACTTCCTTAGTCCAGGTTCCCCATTGATCTTTCCTTGGGCTCTTGGGGGATTTGTTGGGGTTGAGGATAAAATTCCTAGACTTGAACATAGCTTTACGAAACCTCTGTTCCCTTCACTCTGCAGCTTTGTCTCAGTAAAGGACCTCAGGACCCACCAACGTCTCCCATGCTGCAGCCACTTGTCCTGGAGCAGTACTGCGTACCAGGCTTGGGCCAAAGAGGCCGGACCACGTGGCGTCCCCCTGCCCCGGGAACGGCTGTTACTTTTAGGGACACTAACAGACCTATCAGGGGACTTGGAACAAGAGTGCAGGAATGGAAGCCTCTATATAAGAGATAACACTGGTACCCTGGGCTGTGAGGTGAGTAGGAAGGGGGCAGTCAGATCCCTCAGATACTAATAAGAATGGTGTCTAGGGAGCAAGACAATTAAGTCTCTGAGGGAACAAAGATGGAGGGGGGTGGACTGGATGCCAGGGTCCTGATTAATCCTTGCCCTTGGTCTTTTCTAGCTCATAGATCTGGACCTTTCTTGGTTGGGCCATCTCTTTCTGTTTCCCAGCTGGAGTTACCTCCCTCCTGCAATGAAGTCCTCAGGAGAAGGGCACTTGGAGCTCTGGGGTGCCCCTGTGCCAGTGTTTCCCTTGACCATCAGTCCTGGCCCCCTCACCCCCATCCCTGTTCTCTACCCAGAGATGGCTTCCCACCTGCTCAGGCACAGGTAATTCTTCCGTGTAGCGGAGAAGGCAGCAGTGTAAAACTGGGACGATGACGGTGGGTCAGTGGAAGGAGGGAGAGAAAGGCATTGAGAGTAATATAGATGGAATGTTCCCAACCGGGGACAGTGGGGCCTCTCAGAAAGTTCAGAGCCAGATTCTTCCAGGGAAGTGTGCCTTATCTAAGGGCAGGTAGACTTTGAAGGAGGTTTTTAGAACAATGGCTTTGGGCTATGGAAATTTTACATCACTACTAGGTCATAGTGGAAAGGAAGGCATTTATAGGGGAAAAAAAAAAGAGAGAAATAAAAATGACTTCTGTCTCTACCTTTTTTAGAAGCAAGCACAGAAATGTGCAGCCAAACCTTGCTGGGGAGCTGGTTCGATTGAGCGCTCTGGTGAAAAGTCGAAAGAAAGCCTACTTCATCCTGTCTCTTGGTGGGTCATCCTCAGTTGGCAGCCATGTGTCTGTCATCGTGCAGGTGAGGATTAGGGTCAATTCAGGGGTGTGGAGGTATGGGAGTGGGGTACGAGCTCCTAATAGGAAAGATAACATCATAGGAGGAACCAGGTGGGAAAGGAGGACGGCTGGGGAGAGTTATTTCTGGAACAGTGCTGTTGAGGGAACAGTGTGAGTGACGCCTTCCCTACATACAGGAGGTGGGGAGTAGACTTCCCTGCTGTGCAGCTCATTCGAGGAGACAACTTTCGTATCATGTGTCCCATTTTGAAAACCTGCCAGAATCACTTGTTTTTCCCCTGCATTAGAAGAATGAGCAAGGAGAGTATTTATCTTAACACCATTAAAACATGAAATACATGTACTTTTAGTAAAACTTGGTACTTATTGTTGAGTCTTTTTACATCAACTGGTACGATTTTATTTTTTTTATTATTATTTTTTAAATATTTATTTATTTGGTTGTGCCGGGTCTTAGTTGCAGCAGGGTGGGCTCTTTAGTTGCGGCTTGCCAGCTCCTTAGTTGTAGCACATGGGCTCCTTAGTTGTGGCATGCAAACTCTTAGTTGCGGCATGCACGTCGGATCTAGTTCCCTGACCAGGGATCGAACCTGAGCTCCCTACATTGGGAGTGCGGAGTCTTATCCACTGCGCCACCAGGGAAGTCCCTGGTATGATTTTAAAGTCATTCATTTTTATACTGATTATTGTTATATGATTTATACAATTATCTGAATAACGTTTCAGAAGCATTCAGAACAATTAAAGGATGAACGGGCTCTTTAACATGCATATCGAAAAAGGAAACTATGAAATTTACTAGCACTCTAAGAATTCTTACCTGTATCTGTGTGTGTCATGAGCTGGAGTAACAGTGATTAGAGTATAAAGAAACTGAAAACGCTTACAAGCCACCCAAATTTCTAATCTTGTTTTTTCCTCTTGGGTTAAAGAGGAGCTTATGTATATTGTTTACATTAGAATGTTTTAAGTCTCCTAGAGCATTCAAAAATTCTGGGCATGGTAGGATTGGCTTATTCGAGGGGGAAAGCTCTGAAATGCACTTGAATTTCTGCAGGGCAACTAAAGTAGGCCAAGCCCTTTGGGTAGTTTATAATCTTATTGTAGATTCTATATCATATTGATTTGTAAAGCAAGCAGAGAATAATACAGAACAGTGTGTAAGTTCCAAGGTGTGTGGTATAGTTGTAACTGCTATAGCAGGTTAGCTAGAGTTTATTATGTGGAGAGAAGCCTAAGGAGGGAGAGTTTAGACTCGATCTGGTTCTTGAAGGTGGCTAGGATTTGAATCCCTAGAAGAGAGGGAGGGCTGTCTGGGACTGGAGTATCACCTGTACCAAGACTGGCCCTTTATTGAGTATATGCTGTATGCTAGGGGCTTTGGTCATTTCAGAGGCACAAAATTGAGTAAGTTGATGGCTCTTGTCCTCTGGAAGCTCTCAGCCAGATAAGTGAGTCAGTGATTACTGTTCAGGGTCATAAGTGCTGGGGTAGAGACATGCACATGCACAAGGCACTGTGAGGGTGCAGAGGTGGGCCTTTGGAATAAGTCTGGGTGGTCAGGGGAGGAGTGATCTTGGTTTGTTTACAGGCTGCTGAAGAGACACATTGGCGAAATACTGTCACTCTAGATGATCCCAGTGAATCACCTCCATGATAGAGGAGTGAGGTCATGTCTAGAAAGACTGAACTCTGAAGAGAGGAGTAAAGGTTCAGGGTAAACTGCTGTACCAGGCAGTTGAGGATAAGAGATCGCTAAGCAGTGACGGAGGCGCAACTGGAGAGGGTTAGCGTCAGTGTTTTGCCCTGGGGTGGTGTGGGTCTGTCTTCCTCAGCAGGGTTTTTGTCTTAGAAGAAGAGTTGAGGAAAGAGGGCTGTGATGCTGTAAACTCAAGGGTGAAGTGTGGGTAAAACGGGCAGGATTCAGGGGATAGGTATTCAGATCCTGGCATTCGGACAGAGGAAGGGAAGGACCTCAACGTCTGAATAAAGGAGAAGTGGCTGCAATATTGGGAGGTCCTAGTAAGAGGTTAGGGGAAGTCTGGTGAGCCCAGGGGGAGCAGGGGAGAGCAGAAGCAATAGTATTCAGTCATTCATTCGTGTGTTCAGTCAAACCGTCATTAGCTACTTGTTTTGCATAAGCAGTAAGCTTAAGCGAAATCTTAGCAATACCTTATCATGAGCTGTGACGTCCAAGGTCTGACTGGTGGTACTCAGCTGGTTTAGAGAGAAATGGGGGCCTGTGAAGCCGAGCATAGGGGACTGTGAGTTCAGGTATCCAGAGTCATCAGTGTGTTTTGAAGCCCCTGAGAATGGCAGCCGTGCTCTGGGAGGGACATGCCCTAGAAGACTGTTATATTTATTAACGGTCTCATCTATGTAACTTTTTTCCTTTTGCTTAAATTTCTTCAACAGCCACCTTGCTCCATTCCATAGGAGACCCTCTGCCGTTCATTTTTATTTTCCTACTTGGATGTCTCTCCCTTTCCGAAAGACTGAAAGTCTTCAGCATGTTATTTCTGGGTTTTTTCTTCATCTCGGCCCTTCCATCCTGTCTCTGGCAACTGCCAAGGCCATTCCTCCTCCGTCCCGGCCAGGGTTTTCACGGCCTTGCTCATTCTGGATTCTGAACATTTCTGTGTTGTTGCCTGTGCTTGAGTCCCGCTTCTCTCTCCTCTCTACGTCAGCAAAGCAGAGATGGCCTTCAGGACCTTGGCAAGTTCAGCTTCTTTGACTTGGCCTTCCTGATCATTCCAGCCCATCCCGACCTCTTTCTTTCTCTGAAACCTTACCGGATGTGTATTGTTTTTGCCACTTGATCATACATGGCTCCATGTTATTACTTGGGTTTGTGTCTGTGTTTCCCCGTGGTTTGAAATATGTTGGAGTTGAGAGAAGTCTATGATATTTCCCTTAACATCTATCCCAATACTGGATACTTACATACCGTGTGCGTACTGATTAAATAAGTGAACGTTGTTTGTATGGCTGGTTTGTATGTTGGAGTGGGATGGGGAAAGGGCAGAATTTTCTGAAAGGAATATTTATGTATTTTGGAGAAAGTTGTAGGGCTGGTTTGTGCCTTGGGGGAGGGATTAGGAAATATTTGCCATTTCCGTGAGAGGGGAGAGAGCCTGAGAGTTCTGTGGCTTAAGATGTAATTGCGGAACAGGGAAGATGAAGAGGCAAGAAAAGGCTCTCGAGGAGTAGGTCTTTGAGGGTCACATTGTGATGGGAAGGGACCCTGGCAGAGGGGCAGCATCATGGGAGGCCTCTCACGTACCGTGTTGCCTGCTTCCGCACAAGCCAGATCCCTGCCCAGCTGGTGTGGCACCGAGCCCTTTGGCCTCATAAGGCCTATGTGCTGACGGAGCTGCGAGCGTCCAAGCTCCCTGGTCACCGTTACCGGATTTGGATGACCAGTCCCTCCTCCCGGCTTTTGCCACTGAAACCAGAATGTGTGCGAGAGCTGGAACTGGAGCTGGAAGGAGCCCCCTTGGAGACCAACCCCCAGCCACTCCCCATACTCAGCAATCCTCAAGACAACAAGGGTCCAGACGGTCTCGTCCGGGACTCCAGGCTCTTATCATACACGGTGAGCATAAGTGAGAGATCCTTGAGCCCGAAGGGCAGGAAACGTGGCGGTCTCCAAAGGGGATGGGAACAGGGATCACCTGGCCCTTTGGCTTCTTTGCAGGGAACGGTCACTGGCACGCTGAATCAGCCTGCGGGCCTCTACGAGCTGGACGGGCAGCTGGGGCTCTGCCTCGCCTACCAGCAGTTCCATGGTCTCAGGCGGGTAGTGCGACCAGGAGTCCGTCTGGAGGTATGTGAGGGGCCAGGGCTGGTGACAGAAGGAGGCCCTTTCAGTAGCTTGTCTTACCTTTATGGGCTGGTCCTTCTTTGCAGCAGGTCGACGCCTCTACAGCAAGATTATAAAAATAATAAATGTGTGTTGGGGCGCGGGGGTGCTTTTGTTAAGAATGATTTGGACGAGAGCTCAGGTCAGAAGGGAGTAGAGAGTGGGGCTCTGGGAGGAGCAGTTAGGTCCAGAGCCTCTCCTTTCCAGAAGGGCCTTCCAACTGGAGCTGAAGCCCAGGTGAGCAGCCAGGGCCCCGCTGGCCAGGAGCCCCCGGGCCCACAGAAAGGCTGAGTGAGGCCCCTGGGAGATGAAGCCTTACCGCAGGGGAGCAGCTTGTGATGGAAGGCGAGGCATAAGAGGCTGGAGGGAAATGACCTGTAAAGGAGAAATTGTATTTCTCCTGGGACCCAGGCAGTGGAAAACTGCATTTAACTCTGCCTGGGATCACTGAGTTGCTTTTTCCCTTCTGCCTCCCCAGCTCCAGGATGTTCATCTCCTGCAGTCAATGGGTGGGGGGACAAGAAGGCCCATGTTAGCCCCCTGCCTCCGTGGCGCCGTTCTACTTCAGGGCTTCTCTCGTCTGATGCCTGAGACTCAGTCTTCCCACCGAGCCCCCGGGGCCTCCCTGTATGAGCAGCTGGTGTGGGAACATCAGTTAGGACTTCCCCTCTACCTGTGGGCCTCCAAGGCCCTGGAGGAGCTGGCCTGCAAGTGAGGAGGACTAGGGTCTGGGCTGGGGAGGCGGTGGGAGTGGGACACTTCCTCTGTCAGCGAAGCCAGATTCTGGGAGAGACAGGGTCTTTGGGGGAAGTGACTCCACTTCTTTCCGTGGTCAAGGCTGTGTCCCCATGTGCTGAGACACCACCAGTTCCTGCAGCATTCCTCGCCTGGGAACCCCAGCCTGGGACTACAAATCCTGGCCCCTACCTTAGAGGTTCTCGTTCCACCTGGCTGCCCCGGTCGGAATACACACAGCGAGATCCTTGAAGAGCCACATCACTGTCCGCTGCAGAAGGTCTGAGGATGTGGGCATGGAGTTGGCAGAGCTGACGCCCTGGGGCACACCCCGGGCACAGGGGGCACATAATCTGATGTCTCCTCTCTGACAGTACGCTCGACTGCAGACCCCCTGCTCTTTCCCTACACTGGCCGCCCTGAAAGAGGAAGGGAAGTGCAGGGCCTGGGCCTCCTTTGACCCTAAGACCCTTCTGCCACTCCCAGAGGCTTCTCACCTGCCCAGTTGCCAACTCAATCAGCGCCTGGCCTGGTCCTGGCTCTGTCTGCTGCCCTCTGCCTTCCACCCGGCCCCGGTAAGCGCGTTTCCAGCGGGGCTCAGGGGACTTCCTCTTTTTGCCATTTTCACTACGACTGCCGTAGTCCTTTCTTGTCATTTTGACTACACTAGCCTTCTAACTAGAATACTCCACCTCTTCTTGGCCCCCTCTAATCCGTTCTCTTGCAGCAACTAGAAAGGGGTGGGGTACAATTGAACATCGATTATAAAACTCTCTTAATTTAACTGCTTCTTTTGTTTCTACCAGTGTGTATAAAATCAAACCCAAACTCCTTATTATGTCTTGGGAGGTCCTCCATGGTCTCCTAGCTCCAACCTCGATTTGTATACTTCCTCTCTAGCTCCAACCTCGATTTGTATACTTCCTCTCTGGCTACTAAATGTGTGAATGCAGGTGCATTTTTTCCACATCTGTCTACCTCACTTCATTATAAATTCTTCGAGGTCACAAACCATGTTTTTGTGGTTCACTTTGTAGCTCTAACAGTTAACACAGTGCCTGGCACGTGGTAGATGCTCAGTATATCTGTTTAATAAGACTTGATGCCTCGGCCTTCATCTCCTTGTAGGTTCTGCTTGGGATTCTGGTGGCTTCATCTCGTAAAGGTTGTCTGCGACTTCAGGACCAAAGCGGTTCCCTCCCCTGCCTACTCCTGGCCAAGCCCTCGCAGCCCCTCACTGACCCCGGGCTCATAGGTTTGGAGTTCAGAGGTGGAGAGAGATGGTGGTGGGGTAGAGGTTCTCTGAACTGGGGGCTTGGCAGAAAGCACTGCTGGGATTTACTAGAGATGCTGGAGTGGCTTCTGTTGATCAACCAGTCTGGCGGGAGGTGTAGGAGGCTGGTATCGGCCGGTGGTGTAGAGGAGCAAGGGGTTCCCGGCCAGAACTACAATTCCCAACATTCACTTCTCCCTCCCTAGGCACACCAGGATGACAACTTCCATTTCTTACCTTCTTAGTGTGGAAGAGTAATGGGGCTTATTTGGGCTTATTGAGGTTTGTAGGCAGGGAAACCCTGGAGAGGAAAGCTTTTCAGATCTCGGAACAGGCGTTTTAGGGATTTATGAGAAAGTAGAATCAAGGCCTCTCTGCCTAGGTGGCCAGGGGTGGGACTGGCCATGCAGATGGAATGGTTTCTCCCTTGGAGGTATGACTCCTCCAAGATGGGGCTCAGGCCCAGGTCTCCACGTTGTGTTAGGGGAGCAGCTCTGGCCTGAGTCAGGCGGTGAGACCTGCAGGGCGGTCGGCTCTACTGCCCATCCCACAATCCTCTCCTCTTGCCAAAATAGAAAACTTTCTTCCTCCAGGCTGCCTGGTGCGGGCGGAGAGGTTCCAGTTGATCGTAGAAAGGAATGTCAGAAGCAGCTTCCCTTCCTGGAAGGAGCTGAGCATGACAGGCTTCATGCAGAAGAAGCAGGCCAGGTTGGTCCTTAGGGTGGTGGCTGTCCTCTGAGACCCTGAAGGGAAGGGGAAGGGGAAGGGCCCGGTGCAGGTGGTAGAACTCTGGGGCCCACAACATCCAGTACCTGCATCGCTAAGAAACCTATTCCTTGTCTCTCCCGACAGAGTCTATGTCCAGATTTTTCTGGCTGATGCCCTGATCCTGTCTGTGCCCAGACCCGTCCTTCACTCGGCCACCTCCTCAAGCCCTCCTCAGACAGAGCCCTCCCTGCCAGAGGGTCCCCACATAGGACAGAGCCGGCTGTTCTTGCTGTCCCACAAGGAGGCACTGATGAAGAGGAACTTCTGTGTCCCCCCAGGAGCCAGTTCGGAGGTGCCCAAGCCCACCCTCAGCTTCCTCGTGTTAGGGAGCTGGCTTGGGGGCACCCAGAGGAAGGAGGGAACTGGATGGGGCCCACCCGAGCCCAGGGAAGGTGAAAACTCGGATCAGAAGGTAAACTGGGGCCTGGGACCTGGGACCTGACGTCCTGTGCCCCAGCTCCTGTCTGAGGGACCCTGCTCTCCCCCTCAGGTTCTCCTCATCTTCCTCAGCTCCTCAGTCCGCTGGTTTGAGTTGTTGCACCCAGGGCAAGTGTACCGACTCGTGGTCCCTGGCCCTCCCGTGAGTGCCCTAGTTCACCATGCCCTTCCCCAGAAAGCATTGTTTGGCTTGGGGTCTGGAGAGGAACTTCTAGGTCTCCTAGAAGAAGAGTGGATTTAGGTCAAATAGAAGGCCTGTCTGTGTCTGGATCACTTCCTTCACTAGGCTCCAGAGAGGCAACAAAACTGGATCGTAGTATGTTAGGAACCTGTCTCCGGACCAGGACACACTCAGAGACAATCATCTCCCCATTTCCTGGCAGACACCAACGTTGTTCAAGGAGGGTGGTTCATCCTGCGTATCACTGCGTCCTCCAGAGCTGGCTGGCTGTGCGTCCTGCCTCACTGTCCAGGATGAGTGGACCCTGGAACTTGCGAGCTCCCAGGACATCCCAGAGGTGCTGGGTATCAGCAGGGCACTGCCTGAATCCTCGCTGACTGACCTGCTCAGTGGCAAGTAAATGTCCAGCAGCTTCTCCAGCTAGTTTGGCTGCTCTCTCTTCCTCTGCCATCATTGGGTGGGATGAACAGCCCGTTCTCTGCTACAGTGTGTGTTTCTTGCTTGTGATTTAGCTCTAGAGGAATGATGTCACTCTAAGATGCAAGTTGTGTTCCACACTTGATTTTCCCCCAGTATGTTACTGTTCTGAAACGACTGAGCATGCTTTCTCACAGTTCAGGAAAAGCTTCAGCAATAAAAGGAAATACAAGAAACAAAAAAAACAAGGAAAAGCTGAAGAGCTTTAGGGAAGAACCTTCCTTTGGTGCAAGAAGTGGCTAACTTATGACTTCAGGAACAGCTGTACTTTCCTCGTGTAGGCTTTTTCGGGGTAGCTGCAGTGCAGTTGAAGAAACTGCAGAGATACTTCCCCCCTGTGTAAACAAACAAATGAACACCCTACTGGATTACATGTGTAATTTTTACAAAGCTGATCCCTATCACAAGTGAAAGTTTTCAAGGACCTGTGATTTGAAGGGAGTGGGCCTGGGCCCCAGCATACAAAGCTGTGAACAATGGACTGACTGAGATTCTAGGTGTAAATGCAAGTGGAGATTCACCTCTGCTGGGGCGTTTCTTGGTGAGGCCTCTGAGTGCAAGGCTGTGTGGGTTTTGAGTGACCTGCACAACCCTGCTTTTCCCATGAGCCCCGTTACTTTTAGCGCGCGGTTTGAGACAGGGCAAGGCTTCCCAGGGCCTCATAGATAATGTTCCGGCAGACACTGTAACTCCTTTCTGTCCTTGGGTCTGACTCCAGTCTCTGCTTTCTTAGGCCTCCATTCTCACTGTATTTCTCTGACCTTCCAGTTTCACAGATTCCTTGGTGTCTTTCTCAGCTGAGATTTTGTCACATCTCTGGATAAAGCCTGGTAATGACATCTCTTTTGGGGAAAGGTATGAAATAGAGTGATGGGACCTTGTGATCCTGAGAGAGACCACTGACCCCTCGCCTCTCCTTCTGTAGGGAGCTCTGGGGCCACGAGACGGTGTGTGAAGCTCACCGTAGCCCTGGAGACGGCCGACTGCGAATTCCCCCCTCACTTGGACATATATATTGAAGACCCACACTTGCCTCCCCCACGGGGACTTCTTCCAGGAGCCCGAGTCTACTTTAACCAGCTAGAGAAAAAGGTTTCCAGGTGAAGATCTGTGTTGATGTCCTTGCCTCCCCTTCCCACTGATGTGGTTCTCTTGAACGCTCGCCCCTACGTGTGTGGCAATGACACCTTCTCTTTGGTATTACGTTTGCTGTGTTTCTCTGGCGTTTATGCCCTCTGCCCCCGCGAGATGTTCCAGACCAGTCCTTCCCTTATTCTTCCCTCTGCTCCAGTAGAGCCGGGGTTAGGGCATGTCCCTCGGGGGAGTGGCCTGGCCTGTGTTGCAGTCCCAGCTCCTACCTCACATTGACTTCTTTCTCCTCATCACTCTTCCTCCTCCCCCTGCAGATCCCACAATGTTTACTGTTGTTTCCGGTCGTCTACCTGTGTGCAGGTCCTGAGTTTTCCCCCAGATACCACAATCAGGTCAGTGGCCCAGGCCCCGGTCCCTAGACTTCACAGCCTCACATCTGCATACCATACTTGTTCCAGGGTCTGGAATTTTTGCCATAACTACAGTCTTCTCCACTCCTAGCAAAATATGTTGAGTTGCAAGGATTTCCTCTGCTTCAAATAAAAGATGTCCAGTACCTATCATTTTACCCAGAAAGATTTAGCGTTCTAGGATTTTCAAGGCTTTTCAGTCCAAAATACAAATCTTTCTTGGCTAACGTCTTGGTTTTTCAAGACTGAGAAATAACTGATGACAATCAGAGATCAAGAATCAAAATGGGGGGACTTCCCTGGTGGTCCATTGGGTAAGACCCTGCGTTCCCAATGCAGGGGGCTCAGGTTTGATCCCTGGTCTGACCCCTGGTTGGGGAACTAGATCCCGCATGCTTCAACTAAAGATCCCACGTGCCGCAACTATGAGCCCGCGTGCCGCAACTAAAGATCCCGTGTGCTGTAACGAAGACCCGGCGCAGCAAAAACTAAAAAAAAAAAAAAAAAAGAGTCAAAATGGGGGCCATGGGGCTTCCAGGAGAACACAGAAGCCACTACTGTCCCCATCCATATGCCTGCTGAGTCCTTCCAGACACACCCTGCTTTTAGAACCCTGTTGGCTGTTTTCTTGACCCCTTTCTCTCTTTAGTGCCCCCCTACCCCACATCTACCTAGCCGAACTTCTACAAGGTGAGAAGGCCC